>NC_140934.1:10727262-11189762 GCF_014529385.1 Adiantum capillus-veneris
ATATAGAGAGGGTAGGGATGGATAGAGATTAAAGATTTGATTACTACTTCTCTTAACCTTCAAAAAAATGCACTCAAGTAACTACACCCGTGGTTTAGAATATTGTTTATTGCAAAGAGTAATGGAGTGGGTTTAACATTGCTAAGTTGGGACTGCTTCTTATCAAGATTGCTAATAGCTCAATAATGGTTAGGCCATAGGCAAGTGTGAAAAGAGTTCATTATTAAAACCATAGTTCTTGATGGTGTCCCCCGAACCCTGTAAATAGGCATGCCAATTGAGATAATAAATCTCAGTTCCACTTACCCTATTGCAATGAACAACTCCAACCTTTCGTAGATTAAATGAGTGCATCTCTTTTTAGGTAGAGAAGGAAAAAACCTAAGGTGTAAGATGAGTGCAATAGAATAGAGAGAGAGCAATAGGATATTTTGTACTCCTATTGCTCTCTCCCTCTCCCTCTCTCCCCCTCTCTATCTCTCTTTCCTCTCCCTCTTTCCCTCTGTATCTCTTTCTCTCTCTCGCTCTCTATCTCTCTTTCCCTCTCTCTATCTATCTCTCCCTCTTTCCTCTCTCTCTCTCTCTCTCTCTCTCTCTCTCTATCCTCTCCCTCTGTTTCTCTATCTCTCTCTCTCCCTCCCTCTATCTTCCTCTAGCTATCCCTTTGTCTCCCTCTCTCCCTCTTTCCTCTTTCTCTCCCCCTCTGTCCTTCTCTATCTCTCTCTTCCTCTCTCTCTCTCTCTCTCTCTCTCTCTCTCTCTCTCTCTCTTTCCCTCTTTCCTCTATCTCTCCCTCTTTTCTATCCCTTTCTTTCTCTCGCCCTCTTTCCCCTCCCTTTCCATCTCTCTCTCTCTCTCTCTCTAACTTTTTACTGTTATCTCATTGTATCCTATACTCCCTCTCCACTATATCTATTTAAACCAAAAAAATTATCTCTTTTCATTAATCTTCTCTATATACTCTAATCTCCCTCTCCTTCTCTTGCTTACTGCTCTCTCTCTCTACTTTCCTCTCTTTGTTTTACTCTTTTTATCTCCTTTTCTTTTACTACATTCTTTTTTCTACTCTAATCATCCTCTATTTCTTTCCTAATCTTTCTATTTTCTATTCTATTTTTTCTATTTTCTATTCTAATCACAAACAAACTTAATCTACTCTAACTTCCATTTGCCAACAAAGCACTTTTCGTGAAGGCTACAACTATCATGGACATATTAATCTACTCTACACAAACAACCTACAACAAAAAATCATAAACTCTAATCCCTATTCAATCATACGAGCAAATGGACAAGGTATGTGCACTTTCTCTACCTCCTATTGCTTTTAATCTTTATGTGTGTGTGTGTGCGTGTGTGTGTGTGTGTATGTGTGTCTGCACATGCGTGTGTGTGTGTGTGTGTGTGTGTGTGTGTGTGTGTGTGTGTGTGTGTGTGTGTGTGTGTGTGTGTGTGTGTGTGTATAATAGTAGTATACAATAGGGAAAGAGATAGAGGGGGGGGGGGGGGATTTAGGGTTTACCTTGAGTTGTAGAGACGACTGACGATTAGGTTGAGAGTACAAAGTAGATGGCAAAAAGGCCCCTTCTCCAAAAACGCCTTTGCAAGCGGCCCAAAATAGTGTGTGTGTGTGTGTGTGTGTGAAATAGTACTTGAGTGTATGCTAATTGTGTGTTAGTGTGTTTGCATGTGCGTGTGAGAGAGAGAGAGAGAAAGAGGGGAGAGATGGAAGAATGAGAGAGATAGAGATTAGGGGAGGTAGAATAGCGAAGGAAGGGTCTTGGTGTGCAGGTGCGATGGTGGGGGAGATTTTGAGTAAAGTATCTTGTAAATATGCGACATACTGTACTCCTCCTTTCTTTTTTAGGTGCCAGTTATTATCGCGGATATTACTGCAAATAGTACCGTAGCTATTATCACGGATATTACTGTGATGTATTTTCAAACGGAAACAAAGGTATTCGAGGTTGCAGGGGGGGTACAAACGACCCCCCTCTACCCTTAGATTTTATGATCTCCTATCCATAGCGTTTTAATTTTTTTAATGATTCTTTTTTTTAATAATTAACAATTTAATATATTTTGTACTAGCATACTATTGAAAAATTAGCTGTCTACTTTAACCACTAGTTATTGTATAGAGCACATGTTTATTTCCTCTAATTTTTTATATAAATTTTATTCATTTTGTACCATTTACTATTAGAAATTTAGACATCTACTCTAGGTGCTATTAATGTATAGAGCACATGTTATTTTTTATAAATTGTACCACTCATTGCACTTTATTTAAATATAATTTTACTCATTTCTCTCTATTTTTCTATTGAAAATATAACTAGCACATATGATTGATAGTTATTTTTTTGAATTAACTTCATGCGTGTGCAAGACGAATGTGATGATCGTGGCCCTCCAAACGGTGTTGAACGTGATCGATGGCTCAAAGACAAACTCCCTTGCCCTTGTGCCAAGTGCAAAGGGAAATCCCTTGCTCGAGGTGCATTGCTTTGGAGCATATGGAGAACAAAGCTTTGGCGTCCTTGAAAAAACACTCGAGTAGAGGAGGGCGCTGTCTACCCCTTGCTTGAGGAGGTCCCCCATTGGTCTGTGTTAGGTGGTGGCGCTTTGGCATGCAAGGCCAAAAGACAATGACAAGAGTTCCTGGGCGGCAAAGGCAGGGTGCTTGGTGACCCTCTCACTAGCTGTACTTTGACAACTCCCCCTCAAGGACACTTTGAGCTTGAGGATGAACACATGTTTAACATGGTTGATGAGTTATTGGCTCACAAAGGCAACATGTGCAAGGAGGATTGTTGACCATTCACTCGACGGACAACAACAATCAAGGACAGATTGCTGACGAGTGCCCAAACACCTCTTTACAATGGTGCACAGTACTTGGTGCTTCGAACATTGTTGGAAGTCCTCATCGTGCAAGGAAAATTTGGTTGGAGCAATGCAAGTGTAGATGCACTCCTTGGGTAAGTTTTTCCATGGCGTTTAATACTTGGCACTCACTTCATGGAGTGGGCTTCATATGCATAAATAATCTTTTTTTGTTGTATTTTGATGGAAAAAATGCTTACTAAAAATCACCACATGCCTCCGGATCGCCGATGAGCTAAATCGGATGCACTGCACTTGGCATGGAGTATGGGCGCATCCACACATCCACATAGTGGCCAAAGTTTTGGCTAGAGCCTCAACACCTGAGGGTTGGGTTGGCAAGCGATGGTGTCAATCCCTTTGGCACCAATTCCACTTCATGGAGCACTTGGCGTGTGGTGATCGTCAACTACAACATTCCACCATGGGAGACATCATTAGTGACGGAGAGGCCAGATGTCTTAGCCAAGTTCACCTCTTGGTTCATGTGATTGAAGAGATTGCTATATGTGGAGTAGTGCATGCACGATGGATGTTCTTTTTAGAGAGGTTTTCAAAGACTCTCAAAGATTTTGTGCTGCTATGGTCCCAACCAAAGGCATGTATGACCGGAGGGTAGATCATGCAAGAGGCATTTTCTTACATCTCAGAGTATTAGGAACACGTTGATCCCTCAATGCCTCACATGTGGTCCGAAAAGGAGGATACACAGATGACTTCACACTTGCCAAGTGTGAAAGGGAAAGTTATTTGACATGGATATGAATCTATCCCGAGTGATCAATAACTTTTGTATTCTCAATGCAAAGGTTATGACCAAGTGGGTGGACTTGTGGACAATGGAAAATGCAAGGTGTTTGTAGGAAAGGGAAGCATAGAAGCAAATGCATGGATGAAGGAGGACACCCCTACCACCTAGACACCTTCCATGTTTCCTAGATCTCATTAGTGCCGAGTGGATTCATGAGAGAATGACCAAAGCAAAAGCACGCAAAGAAGACATCACCGACAAAGAATGGGAGTATGCACGAGGCTGCATACCAAAGAACACCATATTGGTATATTTTGGAGTTTCCCAATTCCCACTTTTAAATAGAGTATAAGATTTGACGACATTGTCAACTCTTAGCCAAAAAATTGAGAGCATCGCTTGAAAGATCTTTTCAAGTACTACCTTGTGGAAGGATTTGTTCTTAAAAAACAATTTGAGATTCGTCCATATGGCCCAAGTGGGTGGACTTGTGGACAATGGAAAATGCAAGGTGTTTGTAGGAAAGGGAAGCATGGAAGCAAATGCATGGATGAAGGAGGACACCCCTACCACCTAGACACCTTCCATGTTTCCTAGATCTCATTAGTGCCGAGTGGATTCATGAGAGAATGACCAAAGCAAAAGCACGCAAAGAAGACATCACCGACAAAGAATGGGAGTATGCACGAGGCTGCGTACCAAAGAACACCATATTGGTATATTTTGGAGTTTCCCAATTCCCACTTTTAAATAGAGTATAAGATTTGACGACATTGTCAACTCTTAGCCAAAAAATTGAGAGCATCGCTTGAAAGATCTTTTCAAGTACTACCTTGTGGAAGGATTTGTTCTTAAAAAACAATTTGAGATTCGTCCATATGGCCATATCTTCAAGACATGGGTGATTCCAAAATCGACTCTAAAGTCTAAAATTTCTTAATATGGTGTTAAAGGTAGAGTACTCATATACTTAAACCATATTGTTTAGTTTTTTCTTGATTTTATCTTTATAACTAATAAAAGATATTTTCTTATTTTGTGGTGCCTTTCCTTTAACTCTATGTGGTCAAAGGGGCGACACTTTTGTACACGCCACATTGACGAGCATTAAACCACCATGGACTGTGGCATCATGGGAAGATTTGACATAGATGGTGATAAAGCCAGGTATTGTCGGACTATTTAAAGGATACTAAAGGTTAATTTTAGAACCTTTCATACCTTCATCTTTGAGTGCAAGTGGTTTGCAAATGTGTCTAGACGGCATGAGAATGACCTCTACATGGTGGAATCTAGTGTGCATCAGACAGGGTAGTATGCCAATTTAGTTTTTCCACACAATTGTGAGCAGGTGAGTGACTACCTTCTTTACCCTTATTTGCTTGTAACATTAATATACCAATGTTATTTACTTTGAGTTTCTCTTCTATAGGTCATCTATATCACAAAAATCCACGAACCAAAAGTTTGGTTCGTAGTTCTATTAACACCTCAAGGGAGAACCATTTTTGCCCCTAATTAAGTGGAGACCCTCTTCCACCCTCTTCTACCTCCTACTTTGGATGGGGGGGAGAGAGAGGAGAGAGAGATTGACGATTCAAGTCCCACGGTCGCAAGCCTTAGCGAGGATGATTTCCGACAAATTCGAAGATGATGAAGCCAACACATCCACAAACAACAATTTTGTTTCTCTCTTTATTGATTTAGGAGCCATGGGCTTAGAATTGGATGATGCTTCTTGTAGAGATCTTTTGGAAGATGATTCATAAACATTTTGTATACTTTAGTTATGATTTTTTTTGTCATGTCATCTATTCATTTCTCTCCCCCCCCTCTTTCTCTCTCTAATTTTGTGAATCATACTAAATTATGTTAATCAAGTGGCGGTGATTAAGTTCATTGATAACACAAGTGTAAGCCATGTGCACGTTGTTGCAAGATAGAGCTTGAAGAAAGTAACATAGGTGCTACCATCTAGTAAAATGTGGGGACACCACTCTATCATGCCCATGCCTCTCGACAAAAGATGTTGTCCATGTTTAGCTTCTCATCTTTGATAGTGCTTGCTTTACATGGAGGCGCATGCATAGCTTTAGGATGGAGCAAGCTCTTTGTAGTTTCATGTTTATCCACATAGCTAGCTAATGCTTCATGTTTTAATATCATTTTTTTCATTTTAAAAAAAAATTTATATAATGTTCTTTTATTTTTATTAACAAGAAAAACAGAGGAAAACACCAAAATTTGAATGTTTAAGTGCTAAAGCGGGATTCAATAATAAACGTGGTAATTTTTGCGGCAATAATCAGGGCAATATTGACCCGTGATAATATACCCGTGATAATATTTGAAATGCAAAAAAAGCACTCCCCCGCCCTCCTCTCTCTTCTATACCCAGCCCATTTTGGACTCTCTCTCTAAAACATGTGGTGCCGCAATAAACAATTTGAGATTTTCATAGTGTAAGGCCTATGATAGGATTGAATGGGACTTCATCTTCCAATCTCTATATGATATCGGGTTTGGCAAAGCATTTATCATATTCATACAAGTACTATTTGGCAATGCTTTCGGTAAAGTAGCCATAAATGGGGAACTGTCTAATCCAAGCACTTTGCATAGATCCATTAGATAGGGCTACCCAATTGCTCCTTTGTTTCATGTTGTATGTTTAGATGCAATGGGCTATCTAGTCAAGAATGCCATGGAAAATGGGAAAATTAAAGGGATAGATATCCTTGGGGCAAAGGAAGCTATGTTTGCAACAGTTTGGAATAATACTATCCATTGCTGCATAATAATGAACTATACATTTTGTGATGCCAGTGGATCAATCGATCAATCATTCAAAAACAAGTTTCAAGACCTCAATAGGTTCAACACCTAAAACTGTAACGGATACAGGGTGTTCTCAAATAGAGGATGGACAGATTTACAGACTACTGTGAATTCCCATTGGCTTCAAAGTCTTCTTTAACCAAAGATGGGATTGTTTAAAATTATCTAATGGCAAGGACATCAAACCTCTCTGTCGAGCAAGAATTTTGTGCTTAATCATTACATTATGCCTTCACTAATCTATGTTTTTTCTTGTTGGAAACCAACTAGATACCAAATTCAAAATTCTTCTCCCTATTCAAAAATATTTTATGGGGACTCAGATCTTGATCACCCAAAGATCTCAAAAGTGGCTTGGGACATTTACTGTTTACCAAAAACCAAATATTTGCTTGGTCTATTGAACCTGGATATGATAGCTACAAAGATGGCATGAAAATGGGTATTGAGGAGCATATAATCGGATGACTTTTGGGCCATGCTACTTAAAAGGAACTTGAGTAAATTCAAGCTAGAGGAGTACAAAGCCTAGACTAATCTGTTCTTGAAAGACGTTGGATAAAATTTAACCCCTAATGGCTGTGTATTGATGTGTAAATTTTGGGAGTCATGGAAAAATGTAAGGAGATATTGGAAGCCTATCTTCAATTTTATGACTAATCTTTAGTGTTTTTTTCAAGATTCACCTTGGATTGGTTGTTGCAAATTTTTGTAAACTATCCCTATCTAGAAGAACTCATAAATGCCATAAGCCTAGAATTCAGACATGGGGACTCATGAGATATATTCTAGGGCTACAGTAATCTAGGATGAGGCTACCCTTGAAGAACAATTCAACATAAGTCAAAGAGAAGCTGCTTGGTGCTTATCTAGACTTTAGACTATCTTATCAAAAGTTTAGCTCCTTGCTAGAGACGATTCTCACAGAGCTCAGCTAGGGAAACTAGCTAGAGAAATTTACCTCAGTTATAAATCAAAGGATGGAGTGGAGGAAGAGATCAAGAAATAGTTGACCAACAAGTGAAAGCAACATAGGCAATGGAATTATAGGTTCAAATGCATCTGGGCTAACCCAATAGCCATTAAACACAATTTACTATTAGTATGGTTGATTATTCTCCAAGGTATATGGTGTGGACATAAAACCTGCAGATTTGGGGCCAACAATGGTATATGTAGCAAGTGTCACCTTTACATAGATAATTTTCCTCATCTATTTTACAAGTGTCTAGCCTCCACAAAATTTCTATCAAAAGTGAAAACTTGTGGGATGCTATATAGGCTAAACAACTTTGAAGCTAAAGACCTCCTTCTAGGTAATTGCAAAGAATTTGACATTCCTCTTTGCAACATGTGGAGGAATTATTCTTTAGTTTATATGGCTAGACAAAAATTTTGCTGTTCATTTAGTTCTTCCCCATAACACCCTCTTGTACTTCTCGTGGAGCTAAGGAGAAAATATGATAAGTTGTGTAGAGAAATAAAGTAAGTTACTGACTCTACAATATAAAAGGGACTTACTACCAGACTATCTTCTACATGGGCACACACATGTGAAAGAAAGAGAAAAATTTGTTTTCCAAAAATACCCAATAGAGTTTTGACTACCCCCTATAGCCCTACTTGTCAAAAGTTCATGTCCTAGCAATTTCATAATAGCGGTCCTTTTCCTTCTGGATCAACAAGAAACACTTATTACCATTTCATCAACACAACTATGTACCATTCTCAAAGCTCAATGACTAATGATACACAATCCACTTTACTACCACAATGGAGCAGCAACACATATTAAGGTCCCTCCATGAGCATTGATTTTAGACTTCATTGAGGGGTCTTTTGGAAGAGAGAAAAAAAGAGGCACCTCCAAGAAGCAAAGAGGCTATGGTACATAGATATTTGTTAAGAAAATTGTAAAAATAGATTAATTTGAAATATTTGAGCTCAAAAAGTAACTTCTGGGAATGATTACTTGTCCTTTTTACTTATCGAGCTCTTTAATGTGTGGTCTTTTGACAAGTGGAGGAAAAAGTTCATCAAGTACCTATGCGATGGCTCCTTAGAACTCCTAAACCCTACTACTACAAAAAAGAAACCTTTATCCAAATGTCCTTTTGTTTGTCCTTGTCCTCCTTTAAACCTCTTTCAAAGCTCACACTACAAACTACTATGTCTTCTTCTTATAAAGCTCTAGGGGCTACTCTACAATCATAACAAGCTTCTCAACTATATGCCTCTACCAAGAAGATAAAGTACTACCAGAGGCTCTATAATATTCACATCAATTGTCTTGAACAATGAAAAAATTGGCAAGAGATGAGGAGAGAAGAATGGGTCTTCATGTAGTAATCCCTTCCAAAGCTCATGGGAAATAAGAGTTTTTGAATTCAAGATGGAGGCATGCACTTGTGAAAATGTCTTGGTGCAACATCATGTGTTCACCCACACTAATGTCATTATGCATGATGTGCATGTGTCATAAATATTAGTACAAAACATCCACGATGCAACTATAAGCTATCTTCTCCTTATAATTTTAGGTTTTGAAAGCCTTTTACAATTCTCTCTCACACAAGAGGCTTACATCAATGTGAAGAGGCTTTTGCTAGCAATGTGTGGCAACACTTGGAATCAACTTGCAATGTTGTCTAAGGAAGAAATGCGTAGATAAAGCCCATAGTTATATATAGCTCTCAATTGTACAATCAATAAAAACTTATCTCAATTAAAATTTGAAAGTTCAGGTCACAGGAATGATCTTAATGATTGGCCAAAGTTTTGGGATTTGGTCCTTGGATCAAAATAAATCACAAATTAGCAAAATAAGTACCAATATATAAGACTATTACAAAGCGAAAAGCTTGTAGCCCCAATTGAATGACAATGGATCATGTATACATCCAAAATAATCAAAAATTACAAGTGAAGATGACAAACATAAGTGACTGACATAATATAAAATTGAGTTAGTTTACAAAGCAATGTCCCATGATCTTCAATTAGTTGCTTTTGTTATCCTAGTAGGCAGAATTTTCCCCATCTAGCTCATGTCATCCCTTGGCATGATGATAAGGGTGCTAGGTAATGTGTTAAAGCTCATGTCATCCCTTGGCATGATGATAAGGGTGCTAGGTAATGTGTTAAAGCTCAGGCATCTAGTCTTTCCTTCAAGTTCTCCAAGACTTGCTGATATTTCATCTGCAACTCTTTGTTGGGCTTTGACATTAATTCCATGGATATGCTAATTTTCAGCTCCATAGCTGAGTAGATCACAACATGGTGCTTAGGGTTTTAAGGACAAGGCCAAATACCCATATCCATCGAGTGAAAAAATCTTTGTAGAATGCCTGTCTACATGTAGTAAGAAGGAAACTACGTAAGATTCGCATAGAATTTGTGCATGGATAATCTCATCAATTGGTTGACGTGATAAATCATAACATAAGCCCTTTTTTCTTTGAGGAATAACAACCAAGATACAAATGTTTTCTCAGCTTTTGAGAGTGACTTTGAGCATGTCTGGATCATCCTTGAGATCTTCACTAGCATGGCACATGATATATATGGAATTCCCTTGAAGGGTTTTATGGTGCCCATTAGGGTTTTCACCATCTAAAATTTAAAGTCATGTCCATCCTCTAGATTTGGCAATTGAGGGTAGTTAATCCTTGTTGGCCTCTTCTCCTTGAGTCCCTACAATGATTCAACTTCTAACTCTTGGCATTGGGTAATAGAGTGGATCTTCCCAAATCTTTGGTGGTGCATTGATGTGTAGTATATAATATCTTTGGGTGTTTATTCACCAAATTGGACCTCCACTTTTTAGATCTATTTATTTTAGATCTATTCAACAACTTCTTCTCACTCTTGGATCTCTTTTAGCATTTTGTCTTTGATAATAAGAAGCACAAATTAGATCAATGGATATGGGCATGATTGTTGGTGCCAATCATCATTGATTTGCTTGGGGATAGATTGAACCACATTCACTAAATGGAATATCCTTTGCTCCAACTTCATGATCTCCTCCATACCTCATTTGTCTCTTTCAAGGTTGCTTTAGTGAGCTCATTCTCTCCTTCCACACTTCAATCATATATTGCTTCTGAAGAGATAGCATATTCTTTTGTTTAAGAAAAATTTATGGATACTTTTGGCCATCATTCATTGCTATCTTCTTCCACAACTGGTCCCATTTGTTTTGATTTCTCTTTCACTTTCTGTATATTTTCTTTGAGGGCATCAATCTCCTTCTACATGGCCTCTCCTTTGAGCATGTGCTATAAAGCAAAGTCTTGTCTTTGCCTTTGTTCCAACTTTAACTCTATCTCTAGCTCTTTGTTACTTTGCTCCATTGCACCATGGGTTTCATCTTTGCTAGAGGGATGAATGAGGGGTTCTCTCTCACTTTTCTTAACATATGGTCTTGTACTTGCAATCTATCTTCAACATTCTTTGATTGAGTGTTGGGGATGTTTACTTTCATCTATAACCTTTGTGATTGCTGGCCCAACTATTCTTTGTAAATAGGCAACTAGTTCAATGATTTCTTTGTCTTGCTCATTGCATATAATTGTGACTGATTTTAACTACTCTACGGTTGCCTAGGTCTCTTCTTCTTGGTTTTCTAATAGCTCTTGTAGGCATTGAATGTTGGCTATTCTGACTTGTACACCTTCTTGTAGCTTGTGAATGTCCCAATGTGTACTTCTTGATAGTCATCAAAGGATTTCAAGTTTGTATCCAACTCCAACACTCGACTGCTCAAAATTGCTTTATTGTCTCTTTGTGTCTATAGGTAGTACCATTGAACTTGTTTACCAGGGGGATCATACATTGAGAATATTCTTCTACATCCTATATACTTTTGCTTGTACTTGGTTGGGTAATGATAGGCAACTTGAGCCCTTTTCCTATTTTTTAAATTTCACTTGTTGCTTCTTTAGGATTTGCCATTTTTGAACTACTTATGAGACTTAGCACATTGTTAGGCACTTGTTCTATAAGCGCACTTTGTTGTGCAATGGCGCTCAGATTTTTATGTGGCACGGCATGAAGTTGTGCTTGAGGATTTTCTAGCTCCATCTACTTTGCTTGCTCTTCATTAGATTTTTTGATTCTCTCATCCTCTTCCTCACAATAGATCTTCTCTATTTCTTCTTGCAAATGCACTAGATGTACCATAGAGGGATTTATGTGTGAGGTTTTCTTGGTTTCCATTGATTGTCCAAGTGTCTATATCAAAGGCAACTTTATCCCATTCCAATATTGCAACTCTCTTTAGTGGGTCCTCATGCAGAGGAGTTTCATTCTTCTTCTTAGGCCTAGAAGTGTCTGTCTCTCCCTCTTCTTCTCCTTGAGAGTGTGTTTGAATTGGTGGAGTGCTAGGCACTTCCTCAGGTGGTGGAGAGAGTTTCCACGGAGGTGTGTGCACCTGGCAGTCTTTCTCTCCCTCTTTTGCATTCTTCCTTTCTTTTTCCTCCTGCTTTGCTTGCACCCGAGATAACTCCTTAGCCTCAAATCTTACTTTTTCTACTGCTTCAACTCTTTGTGCTCAACCATGTTTCCTCAAAAGCCATTCCTCTTCCATGAGGATGTGTTCTTCTTTGTGCTTCAAAATGTTCTTGTCTTCTTAGCTCTATAGTAGCCTTGGCAACATCTGCTTGCTCTTGATCCAACCTAGACCTTTTCTATGTAGCAATCACTCTTTGAATCTTTTGCTTTTCTCTTGCTTTGTTTGACAACTATACTTGTTCTAGTACTAGACCTCCGTGCCATCTTTGACCTAAGGGATATCATCTCCTCATCATCTTCACTTGAAATTTCTTTCTTTTGGTGCTCAAAAGTTTCCTCCTAAAAAAGAAGTATGAAGTGCCTTTTAACTTCTTGACCAATCTTGTGCTTGGCTTAGGTTCTTTCCTTTTCACTTCTTGTTCAAGTTTGAGCCAATGGTTTTGCTTTAGGGCTGGTAGCAGTTTGCCAGCCATTCCAAGTCCATAATAAGCTAGCCTAGTTAGAGATTCTGCTATGGCAATATGATTTCCTTTATGTGTTTTCTTTGTGAGTAGCTTCAACAAACTCTCATGAATATACTTTGCAAGATTCACTTGCCTCTTGGCCCATGTCTTCAATTGATGGGAAATGGAAATATGATGATTGGAATTGGTATATCTGGTTGGTCATCTCATGGAGAAATTCAAGTGCTCCTGCTAGATTTTAAGTGGTACCTCCAACTTTAGCCTTATGAAGTTGAAGAAAAGTAGTTGTTGATGGTCTAGATTTTGTGAGTTTCCCTACCCTGTTGTTCGCTCTCTTACCTTTATTCATTCTTTTGTGCCTCACAACTTCAAATCTTTAGCCACCTTTTGTTCAATGATTCTCACTTCAATCAGCTCAAAATTTTAATCTGTCAATGTGGTTGTGTTCCATCTTCTTTGATTGTAGTTACGAGTTCATATGCCTATTAAAGTCCATTTTACACTGTGGTAGCTCAAAGTATCCTTGTACACCAACTTTTTGGAAGATCTTTTGCACTTCTTATTGCTTTGGTGAAGCTTCCACATCCTTAAGCATGATTTGCAATTCCATCAAAGTTCCTTGAGAATCTCAAAACTTCTCCTAGAAGAGTGTGTGTATGTTCCCTCAAAGATAGTCTTTATCCAACCAGCAAGTCGTGGCTTGCTTGATTATGTCTTCATGTACCTAGAAGGGCATTGAGTTCTTCAACTTTTCACTTTTCTTCCTCTTGGGAGCTGTTTCCTTGCTAAACATGCTTCTTGAAATTCACCATGCAGTGGTAAGACCAAAAATCCAAGTAAGACTTTTTTGAGGCAAATGAACTTTCACAAATCTGAGTCAAGATTTCAACTTCAAAATTTACTTAGTGCTACAATATATGTCTACATGCATAGGGGAATGCACAAGACTTAATAAAAGTGAAAAATGACATAGTAGGCCAATATCACTATATTGGACTTTTACTCATTCATGACACATACTTTTTGCCTCTTAAGTTGGGTTTCCACATGCCCTTGATGATATTCATGAAGTATTAGGTAATTTGGATCACTAATGGTGGTGTAAAGCCCCTGAAAAAAGTGTCAAAGTTTATATTTTGCATCTCTTTAGGTTAGTGATGATTGGTGACTACAAATGAGATGAGATTTGGTGTGGGGGATAAGCATACATGTGCCAACACATCGGTGATGAGAAATCCCACATTATGAAGAAAAACCCAATAATGTGATTCTCAACTATTGCTCATGACAAGGTTCTTTGATATTAGAAATTGGACATCCATTCTATTACATGGATTCTTGTCAAATCTTGATGAGTTTGACCCTAGGGATAAGGAGTTCGACCTAGATTTGGGTTTGAAACTATGGGTGATTTTTGTGGTTCAAAATGGATGAAATTTTCATGCATGATGGTAAGACCTTGTACGACCCACTCATTATGACATTTCCCCAATTTTGAACAAAACACCAGTATCACAATACAGGACTACCTTATCCAAATTCACTAATACTTGTCCACACATCTTTTATCATTCGTCTATTAAACACATACATGTATGCACAAGAAAATTTAGAAGTTAAACTTTTGCCCCTTGGTAGTAGATTTGGTTTGTAGTCTTTGAAATGTTGGCAATTGGCTTTGTGTGATGATCTCATGTCCATTTGGAGTAGAAATGGCATCAATGGCCTTGATTCAACCTATACAACCCTTTGCTAAGTATGGAGCCTGATTTACCCTTGTAATTTTCTGTGGTAAAAGCGCACATTTGTAAGGCCCCCATTATGAGGAGAAGCCATCGTGCGTGAAGGAAAATCACTCACCGGAAACCAAAATTTTCACGGACAAGAATTAGGGGCAACTTTAAAGGCCTCGCAGGCGGAGGCCCCTGAGACTTTTTTTTTTGCCGGAATATTCTTTTTCTCTGGAATATTATGGCCGGACGGCGGCCGGAAAGTGGTCGGAAAACAACCGGTCGGTTAGCCGGTGGCCGGTAGTCAATGGTCGATGGCCGGTGGTCGGAAGTCAATGGCCGGTGGCCGGTGGTCGGAAGTCAATGGACGGTGGCCGGTGGCCGAATTCAATGGCCAGTGGCTGAATTCAAAAGCGGACTTGTCTTCTCAAGGGCGGCCACACATGGGCGGATTGGAGGGTCCGATTGGCCATTTCTACACACATTTCATAGTGTGAAGTTGATGCAACAAGGTGAGTGTGAGGTGGTGAGAGTGAAGCAAGGCCGGAGCTCCATTAAGGGTATAATCCCTTTGTAAACTACTTCTTGTTTTGAAGTACTAAAGCCATTGAGTGGCTGCTTTCCCGTGGACGTAGCCCACATTGGGTGAACCACGTATATCGTGTGTACTCTCTCTCTCTCTCTCTCTCTCTCTACTCTATAATCTTGTGTATATAAATCTGTCGCTCTCCATTAAGTAATCTACTCAATTATCTATTTAGCTACGTCTTATTTCCTAACAACAAGTATCAGAGCAAGGTTTGCTCATAGCTAAATTATCTCAAGGAAAGGATTCCTTGAATTGAGTGGGAGTTATGGCGGAGGAAGGGAAGCTCAAGATTGAGAAGTTCAACGGCAAAAAATACCAACATTGGAAGATGCAGATTTAAGACTATCTCTACCAGAAGGACCTCTATTTGCCACTAGGCGGTCTTGCGAAGAAGCCCGCAACAATGGAAGATGAAGCATGGATTGTCCTTGATTGAAAGGCACTGGGAACAATCCAGTTAAGCTTGGCGTCAACGGTGGCCTTCAATGTTTCGGAGATGAAGACCACGGAGGACTTGATGAAGTCACTTGACGACTTCTACGAGAAACCATCGGCAGCCAATAAGGTATTTCTTATGAAGCGCTTGTTCAATCTAAAGATGGTAGAGAATGGTTCAGTTGCAGAACACCTAAATGACTTTAACACAAACATAAGTCAACTTCGATCAGTGAAAATCAATTTCGATGACAAAGTGCAAGCTCTCCTTATACTATCATCTCTACCGGATAGTTGGGACAGCCTTGTGATGGCTGTAAGTAATTCTATCTCTGGCACAAATACTCTTAAGTTTGATGATGTTGTGGGTGTTCTCCTAAGCGAGGAAATGCGAAGGAGAAGCACAGGAGAATCATCAAGTGCTGCACTATCAGTGGAAACAAGAGGAAGGCTTAAGGAGAGGTTCAAAAACCAAAAGGGTCGTGATCGCTCAAGGCGGATCAAGTCACGCACAAAGTCAGTTCTTGAATGTTGGAACTGCGGCAAGAAGGGCCACGTCAAGAAGGATTGCTGGTCCAAGAAGAAGAAGGAGACAGAGTCTCAAGACAACAAGCCAACATCCGAGGCCAATGTGGCAGGTAAAGTAGAGCATGATGCTCTAATCTCTCATTAGACAATGTGTCTAATTCCTGGACAGTAGATTCCGGGGCTTCATTCCATGCGACACCACACAAGCAACATTTCCAAGACTACACCAAAGGTAATTTTGGGTATGTATACTTGGGAGATGATGAAGCTTGTGAGATTGTCGGCAAAGGTACACTTTCTGTCAAAACTGCTAACGGAAATGAATGGAAGCTTAAAGATGTTAGGCATGTTCCTTCTCTTCGCAAAAATTTGATCTCTACAGGACAATTGGACGATGAAGGTCACAAGATTGCATTCGGAAACAAACGGTGGAAGATCTCAAAGGGATCTTTGGTGGTTGCCAAGGGTGAAAAAGTCGGTACACTTTACTTGTGTACTGTTAGCACGCAACCTTCAGCTTGTGCAACAACTACAGAAGTTGACAGTGCGGTGTGGCACTACCGACTTGGGCATATGAGTGCCAAAGGAATGCAAATCCTTCAAACAAAGAAGCTTCTACGAGGTTTGAAAGAAGCGGAATTAGAGTTCTGTGAAGATTGTGTTTATGGTAAACAAAAGAGGGTAAAATTTCAAAAATCAGGAAATGAAAGAAAAAATAAAAAACTTGAGTTGGTTCATTCTGATGTTTGGGGTCCTGCAAGTGCACCATCACTTGGTGGATCATTGTACTATGTAACATTCATAGACGATACGACTAGAAAAACATGGGTTTATGTCATGAAGAATAAATACGATGTATTTTCCATATTTCAAAGGTGGAAAGCCTTTGTGGAGAATGAAATGGGTACCAAGGTTAAATGCCTCAGATCTGACAATGGAGGCGAATATTGCAGCCAAGTT
Source organism: Adiantum capillus-veneris (assembly GCF_014529385.1). Lineage (NCBI taxonomy): Eukaryota > Viridiplantae > Streptophyta > Polypodiopsida > Polypodiales > Pteridaceae > Adiantum > Adiantum capillus-veneris. Next base: position 10,743,960 of record NC_140934.1, read on the forward strand.
TTTGAAAGCTTTTGTGCTAGCAATGGCATTCGGAGGCAAAGGACAACCCCAAGGACACCTCAACAAAATGGGATTTTGGAAAGGATGAACAGGACAATCATGGAACGAGCACGAAGCATGCGGCTACATGCAGGCCTACCGCTTGAGCTTTGGGCAGAAGCTGTAAGTACGTCTGTGTACTTAATCAATCGGTCACCCTCAACGGCATTGGATGGGGGAGTTCCAGAAGAGGCATGGACAGGTAAACCGGTGAATTATGCATTTCTCAAAGTGTTTGGGTGTGAGGCTTTCATGGACATAGATAGAAGCCTAAGATCAAAGTTAAATGCAAAGTCCAAAAAGTGTTTCTTCATTGGCTATGGAGAAGGAGACTTTGGGTATCGCCTATGGAATCCTGAAGATGGTAAAATCTTAAGGAGTAGGGATGTAATTTTTAACGAACAAAATATGTACAAAGATTACTTGGAAAGAAAACAAACAAAAGAAACAGGTGATGAGTACATGGAGCTTGAGGACGGTGAAGACTCAAGGACTGCAAACGGTGACAATGTGCAACAACGTCAACCAAATGAGGAGCCTCAACCTATTCCCCGAAGATCTACAAGAGCAAGTAGACCTCCAGTAACGTTTGTTCCTTCCTTCAACCATCTCTTGATCTCAGATTCTGGAGAGCCGGAATCATACGAAGAAGCTATCCAACATGAATCCAAAGAAGAATCGACAAAGAGCATGCAAGTGGAGATGGACTCACTACATCGCAACCAAACATGGGAGTTGGTTGAGTTGCCTAAAGGTAAGCGGGCACTTCAAAACAAATGGGTGTACAAGCTAAAGGAAAAAGAAGGTGGGAAGAAAAGGTACAAGTCTAGGCTTGTGGTAAAAGGTTTTTCTCAAAAGAAAGGTATTGACTTCAATGAAATATTTTCACCTGTTGTAAAAATGAACAAAATTAGGCTTGTCTTAAGCCTTGTGGCTGCTCATGATCTAAATCTCGAGCAAATGGATGTAAATACGGCATTCCCTCACGGTGACTTAGAGGAGGAAATCTACATGCTTCAACCAAAGGGTTATGAAGTAAAAGGTAAGGAGAAAATGGTTTGCATATTAAAGAAGAGCTTGTATGGTTTAAAGCAAGCATCAAGACAATGGTACTTGAAGTTTGATCGATGGATGTTGGATCATGGATTCACAAGATGCAACTCGGATCACTGCGTCTACACGGAGAATTTGGGAGATGGGAAATTCATCATCCTAATGTTGTATGTTGATGACATGTTGATTGCAAGTGCTAACATGCAGGACATCAAAGACCTAAAAGAGGAGCTGTCCAAATCTTTTTCAATGAAAGATTTAGGTGCTGCAAAGAGGATACTTGGTATGAAAATATCAAGGGACAGGACGAAGAAGACAATAAAGCTATCTCAAGAAGATTACATCAAGAAGGTACTAGAAAGGTTTGCAATGCAAAATGCAAAACCAGTTTCTACACCTTTGGCTGGTCATTTTAAACTAACGAAGGATATGTGTCCAAAGACACAAGAGGAGATAGCTTATATGTCTAAAGTTTCGTATGCTGCAGCGGTAGGTTCTCTAATGTATGCTATGGTCTGGACAAGGCCAGACATTGCACATGCAGTGGGAGTTGTGAGTAGGTTCATGGACAACCCAGGTAAAGAGCATTGGCAAGCTGTGAAGTGGACACTTAGGTATCTAAAAGGGACAACAACAAATGCTTTGTATTTTGGAGGAACTGATATTTTTCTAGAAGGGTATGCTGATGCAGATATGGCAGGTGACAAAGATACTCGAAGGAGCACTATTGGCTATGTGTTCACGGTTGGAGGCACAGCAGTAAGCTGGGCTTCAAAGCTGCAGAAAGTGGTTTCACTTTCTACCACGGAAGCAGAGTATGTAGCAATGACGGAGGCAAGCAAAGAACTTCTGTGGCTTCACAAATTCTTAGAAGAGCTTGGATTCAAACAAGACAATTGTGTCTTGTACAGTGATAGCCAAAGCGCTATCCATCTTGCGAAGAACTCAGCCTTTCATTCAAGGACAAAGCACATTGAGGTGAGATATCACTTCATACGCACTCTTTTGGAAGAGGGACAACTAAAGCTAAGAAAGGTGCATACAAGTGAAAATCGTGCAGACATGTTTACAAAGGTGGTCAACAAGGAGAAGTTGAGCTTTTGCTCATCTTCAATCGGCATTCAAGGATAAGAAGCCAGAATGGAAAGCAGTCACAGGTTTGGTTTGGAGATCAGTCTCTAAGTTGGAGATTGTTAAGTATGGAGCCTGATTTACCCTTGTAATTTTCTGTGGTAAAAGCGCACATTTGTAAGGCCAAAATTATGAGGAGAAGCCATCGTGCGTGAAGGAAAATCACTCACCGGATACCAAAATTTTCACGGACAAGAATCAGGGGCAACTTTAAAGGCCTTGGGGACGGAGGCCCCTGAGACTTTTTTTTTGCCGGAATATTCTTTTTCTCTGGAATATTATGGCCGGACGGCGGTCGAAAAGTGGTCGGAAAACAATCGGTCAGTTGGCCGGTGGTCGGAAGTCAATGGCCGGTGGCCTGTGGTCGGAAGTCAATGGTCGGTGGTCGGTGGCCAAATTCAATGGCCGGTGGCCGAATTCAAAAGCGGACTTGTCTTCCCAAGGGCGGCCACACATGGGCGGATTGGAGGGTCCGATTTGGACTTATTCGCACAAGGGCGGCTACACATGGCTGTCTCTCATAAGAGAGGGCAACCCTTTTGGCCTATAAAAGGAGGCCATTTCTACACACATTTCATAGTGTGAAGTTGATGCAACAAGGTGAGTGTGAGGTGGTGAGAGTGAAGCAAGGTGGGAGCTCCATTAAGGGTATAATCCCTTTGTAAACTACTTCTTGTTTTGAAGTACTAAAGCCATTGAGTGGCTGCTTTCCCGTGGACGTAGCCCACATTGGGTGAACCACGTATATCGTGTGTACTCTCTCTCTCTCTCTCTCTACTCTATAATCTCGTGTATATAAATCTGTCTCTCTCCATTAAGTAATCTACTCAATTATCTATTTAGCTACGTCTTATTTCCTAACACCCTTTGGCGATGAAAAAGTCTCATTTTGACACAATTGATCAACATCATGATACTCAAAAAGTTAGTCAAAATTGGAAATTTCTAGTTTGGACCGATCCCTTACAACATTTAGAGCTTGTTGACACCCCTTATGAGAAATTTGGAGTTGTAGTGCTCATGCAAGGAGTCTACATAGCTTGATGGTCTCTGAATTTCACTTCTTTGCCTCAAAGTTGACTTATGGCTCCAAATTGTACCATGGAAATTTCTATGGATTATAAGTAGCTTGGTGTAGCTATGAAGCCAAGAATTCCCACCTTTTGCACTTTATTTGCTCTCGGTTGTAGTAGCCTCTTTTTTCCCATATGGTGGTTCCCAATCCAAAATTTGACTTGACACATTGCTTCCTCATGGTCTCTAGAGCCTATGTATTACTTTTCATTCAATTTGGTTTATCTTTTTCCTCCTGGGTGAAAAATGATATTTTGTAGGCTTGTCTCCAAATTTGATGATACAATGGGCATTTTAATCACACATTTGTGATCCAAACACATGGAATTGCTATACCAAATGTCTTGGAGCTATAAGGGAAGTACAAATAAAACTTAGAGCACTTGAGGCACTTGAGCTTTTAGACACTTACCATGATGGCCATCATTGCACCTTGAAAAAGTGATTTTTGTCACCATAAATTGGTCCTATACAATGCATTGAGCCTATGGTTCAATTTTTTGTGCTTTGGTCCACATATTTTGTCACATATGGCCATATTTTGTCACATATGGCCATTTTTCTACCCAAAATTTTCCATTTTCTACTTGCTTTATTATCTACCCACCCACAAATTGACAATACCAAAGCATGATCAAAATTTTCTTTATTACACTAGAAACTTACCCCTCATGTCTGTTCAGACTAAGAGGACTCAATCATGGCATGCTAGATCAAAGAAGAGTAGTTGCAAAGTAGCTCTCAAAGCCTGTTGGCAAAAGCATTAAAAATGGCTTATATAGGGTGTCCTCTTTCAATTTGGGAATCTGGCCTCTGGTTCCACCTTGCATCTCAATTTACCAACTTGGGAGGGGTAGCCGCCTTATATCTTCTCTCTTGTTCTCTTTGAGGGGGATGTCACTAGTGCCCATAGGCATATTTTTTCCCCTCATTTTCCTCTTTTCTCTCTCACTCACACTTACCACTTAACCACCTTGGGATTTGCACCTTTGACTGGCCTTTGCCTCCACCTACCGGCTCACATTTGGACTCCCCTTTGACTTGTATGATTTTGCCCTTGAATTCACTTTGTATGGCCATTTGAACTGCTCTTCAAATTATCGTTGTCCCTCTTTAATTGGTGTTTGAATATCCCTTGACGGGCCCTTTTCAGTTGCCTCGAATCCTCCCTCTTCTCTCTCTCTATGTGTGTGTGTGTGCATCTCTCTCTCTCTCTCTCTCTCTCACACACACACACACACACAAAATACTAACTAGTAGTAAGCAATACTGTACTTTGTCATACTGGCTCAACTTGCGGTAATAACCTACAGTTAAGAGGTCTCCAACAACCCGTTAAAAATTAAAGAGCACATACATGCATGGAAATAACTTGATCTTGATCCACTTTAAAACCCACCAAACCCTTGGATGAGCAAGCTGGTCCTATATTTAAGACTCAAAAATAAAATATAATGCAAATGAAGCCGCGTTTCTGCATATATGCACATTGGTTGCATTTATGGTGGAGCAAGTCATGCATTGCACTAAGAATTCGGAGTTATTGAGGCCGTTTTTATTTTCTTGGCGTCCTCGTTATGACGACCACAGAAGTGCTCATCTCCATATTACCGCCATCCTTGGCTCTTATGTTATATATGGCACGGAGCCAAATCGTAGGCCTTGATCTCATCTCCCTGCGTGTTCTATCTATCTCTTGTCGCTCGCATGACCATGCTGCGATTTGTCTGTGATTGACTTTGCATTCTCCTCTTGGTAGGGGGAAGTCGACACACACACACACACACACACACACACACACACACACACACACACACACACACACACACACACACACACACACACACACACACACACACACACACACACACACACACACACACACACACACACACACACACACACACACACACACACACACACACACACACGAGACTAGCACCCAGGCCCCCTGAGGCCATAACGCATTCAGGTCACTCACATTCTGCAATACGCATTTGGCATACGAGGTCTTGACTCAGACAAATCTATACGCAAGGTGGACATGATGATGAGGAAATCTGATAAACACAATCAGCGGATGGAGGCCTTAATGAACCCTGTCTCATCAACACTCGGATTTGCCGTGGATGGGAAGAGTGCACGTCCTCTAATTCATTCACATGCCGTTCATGTCGGGCCCACCCTTGCTCCTTGCAAAAAAGGTTACTCACCACACACGCACAAATACACTTGCAAGCATGATCATCAAGGAATTTCGTCCTTACTCAGGCTCATTCACCTAAGGAATCGTGGATCTTATTGGAGTATCATCACAATCTTTGGCATAACACTCACACTAGTTGCCATGGGAGACGCTCTCAGAGGAAGATTTATCAGGTAGGTGTTTTCACCTACTTAGAATTGCTGTGATAATTTGTTACTTTGATCATTTTTTAACCAAACAATGGTTTACGCAACATACTAATAAGTGAGGCTAATGGTTCTATTTCTCATTTAGCATTAGCAATAACAAACATACTATAGTCTGCTGAAATTGGTTAAACACAAACATTTGGATCTCATTGAGTATGCAATCTCTAAAGAGGATTTCTGGTCTGTAATCATACAATAAAATGTGAACATTTAAAGTGGAAGTTACACTTACCTCGAAGTATTAGCTCGAAGCTGATGAATTACTAGGTTTTTTTTGGCATGTTATGAGACAAAGGAATAACATCTATGTTTTTGAATGCCTTAAACCTCCCGTAGAGGGTCTCCTTGGAGATGCCAATTGCTGAAATTTTTGAACAATTGCTAAGAATACAAACAAGATGCTGTCCGATTTTTGATAGAATTGCTAATATTGTTAATAACTTGTAAGACAAATGCTGAAAGTAAGCTTCTTGAAACTCTAAGACTGACAGGGACTGGAGATAGATTCCGGGTTTACATAATTCATAAAGTTTCATAAAGCTCAAAATGTTCTCATAACCATGAATATAAAATATCACTTGTTGCTATGGGATGCATAATATCTACTTGAGTGTCTTCTCTTGGATAGCAAACACACTGCATATCCCATATGTGGTAGGCCGTAAACACACTCTTAAATTATAAGCCTCTTGTTTTTGGCATACGAACACGTAGATAGGTCCCTACGAAAAATTTGGTCAATTTTTGTATCATGTATGGTAGTAGATACTAGCACTATTCTCGGTGAATATTGGGATACACATGACTCTACACTCAGAGGTTGTATTACTTAAAATCTCAACTTAACAATCAATCCTAATGGTAAGCTGTAAACTAGGTCTATAGGTGTGACATGGATGACAATTGGATCCAGTGTCGACACCTGCAAAACGCACAAACATAGCCAGTTCTAACTGAATGTTTGTGTATGGATGCTAGTAACAGCTGGATCTTTCTCCATGTAGATGTAGTGGAAGCTCATTCCAAAGGGTGGATATACAGAGATACAACATTAAGATATCAATTTGTAATGATCAAAGATCAAATTTTTGATCTAAAAGACTGTATTATCCATTAGATACAGAATGTTGTATTGGTGTATATGAAATGTTAATCAAGTTTTATTACATCTTCTTCAAATTTCTATTTTGTTATTTAATATATTATTCAATACAATTGTCCAAGTATGGTTCAATTATGAGGGGATTTTCATACTTAAACATACACTCTCTTTCCCTACTAGTCTTTGGTCGGACTAGTGCCATACTTAACAATTGGAATTAAATAATATATTAATTATCCTGACTTCAATCAAAGGATTTTTTCTTGGATATGGGTGTTCTTATCCTAAGAATTAGATTGCTTACTCTCTGATATAATTATTCCTGATTAGATACTCCAATTTATCCAAACTCTAATCAAAAGATTTCTATAAGGATATGGGTTTTCGAACCCTAAAATGGGAGTATAATTTAGGGTTACTTATCTCTTGGTTGATAAGAGACCTAAAGTAGTGAGCTATTCCCCTTTTTTACAAGAAAAAATAATGATAATCATGAGATATTCTAACCATACGGATGGGGGTGGTCGTGCAGATGACCTTTGTCTCGCATGTTGTTTGACTAGAATAATAATCATTAGATATTCCAACCATATGGATGGGGGTGGCTGTGCAGTTGATCTTTATCTTGCAGGATCATAATATATTACAATATGATGACATATGGTGAACACATCAGGCTGATATATCGGCAAGAAACATGGAAGTCTAGCTATGTATATTTCATATTAACATATTTTCCTCCTAGGAGGTTCCCTTTTCTGGACAACAATTTGATATTCACATATCAGACCCCTTTCAACACAACACATATGAGTGATGTATAAACATTGAATCTTTACAAGAAGCATTTAGTGCAATTGGTGGGGGATAGGTCCACTTGGTGGCCTATCCTCCACCAAGTGGATCTCTCCTTAGGGATGGGGGAGGGCCACACACACACACACAATACTAGCTAGTAGTAAGCATCAGTGTACTTTGTCATACTGCCTCAACATGCGGTAATAACCTAAAGTTAAAAGGTCTCCAACAACCCGTTAAAATTTGAAAAGCAGATACATGCATGTAAATAACTTGATCTTACTCGACTTTAAAACCCACCAAACCTTTGGATAAGCAGGATGGTCCTATATTTAGGACTCAAAAATCAAATATAATGCAAATGAAGCGGAGTTTTTGCATATATGCACATTGGTTGCATTTATGGTGGAGCAATTCACGCATTACACTAAGAATTCAATGAATTATTGAGGTCCTTTTTATTTTCTTGGCCATTGTTATGACGACCACACAAGTTCTCATCTCCGTACTTTACCTCCATCCTTGGATCTTATGTTATATATGGCACGGAGCCAGATCATAGGCCTTGATCTCATCTCCCTGTGTGATATGTTCTATCTATCTCTCTTCGCTCGCATGCCCATACTGGGATTTGTCTGTGATTGACTTTGCATTATCCTCTTGGCAGGGAGAAGTCGACACACACACACACACACACACACACACACACACACACACACACACACACACACACACACACACACACACACACACACACACACACACACACACACACACACACACACACACACACACACACACACACACACACACACACACACGACTAGCACTCAGACCCCCTCAGGCCATAACGCATTTAGTCACTCACATTCTGCAATACACATTTGGACATGCATACGAGGTCTTGACTCAGACAAACCTATATGCAAGGTGGACATGATGATGAGGAAATTTGATAAACACAATCAGCGGATGGCGGCCTTAATTAACCCTGTCTCATCAACACTCGGATTTGCCATGGATGGGAAGAATGCACGTCCTCTAATTTATTCACATGCCGTTCATGTCGGGCCCACCCTTGCTGCTTGCAAAAAAGGTTACTCACCACACACCCACAAATACACTTGCAGGCATGATCATCAAGGAATTTCCTCCTTACTCAGGCTCATTCACCTAAGGAATCGTGGATCTTATTGGAGTATCATCACAATATTCGGCATAACACTCACACTAGTTGCCATGGGAGACGCTCTCAGAGGAAGATTTATCAGGTAGGTGTTTTCACCTACTTAGAATTGCTGTGATAATTTGTTACTTTGATCATTTTTTAACCAAACAATGGTTTACGCAACATACTAATAAGTGCGGCTAATGGTTCTATTTCTCATTTAGCATTAGCAATAACAAACATACTATAGTCTGCTGAATTGGTTAAACACAAACATTTGGATCTCATTGAGTATGCAATCTCTTAAGAGGATTTCTGGTCTGTAATCATACAATAAAATGTGAACATTTAAAGTGGAAGTTACACTTACCTCGAAGTATTAGCTGGAAGCTGGTGAATTACTAGGTTTTTTTTGGCATGTTATGAGACAAAGGAATAACATCTATGTTTTTGAATGCCTTAAACCTCCCGTAGAGGGTTTCCTTGGAGATGCCAATTGCTGAAATTTTTGAAAAATTGCTAAGAATACAAACAAGATGCTGTCCGATTTTTGATAGAATTGCTTATATTGTTAATAACTTGTAAGACAAATGCTGAAAGTAAGCTTCTTGAAACTCTAAGACTGACAGGGACTGGAGATAGATTCCGGGTTTACATAATTCATAAAGTTTCATAAAGCTCAAAATGTTCTCATAACCATGAATATAAAATATCACTTGTTGCTATGGGATGCATAATATCTACTTGAGTGTCTTCTCTTGGATAGCAAACACACTGCATATCCCACTTGTGGTAGGCCGTAAACACACTCTTAAATTATAAGCCTCTTGTTTTTGGCATACGAACACGTAGATAGGTCCCTACGAAAAATTTGGTCAATTTTTGTATCATGTATGGTAGTAGATACTAGCACTATTCTCGGTGAATATTGGGATACACATGACTCTACACTCAGAGGTTGTATTACTTAAAATCTCAACTTAACAATCAATCCTAATGGTAAGCTATAAACTAGGTGTATAGGTGTGACATGGATGACAATTGGATCCAGTGTCGACACCTACAAAACGCACAAACATAGCCAGTTCTAACTGAATGTTTGTGTATGGATGCAGGTAACAGCTGGATCCTTCTCCATGTAGATGTAGTGGAAGCTCATCCCAAAGGATGAACACACAAAGATACAGCATTAAGATATCAATTTGTAATGATCAAAGATCAAATTTTTGATCTAAAAGACTGTATTATCCATTAGATACAAAATGTTATATTGGTGTATATGAAATGTTAATCGAGTTTTATTACAACTTCTTTAAATTTCGTTTTTGTTATTTAATATATTATTCAATACAATTGTCTAAGTATGGTTCAATTATGAGGGGATTTTGATACTTAAACACACACACACACACACACACACACACACACACACACACACACACACACACACACACACACACACACACACACACACACCATACACACAGAAAAACTAATGCCACAAATGAACTTGGGATTGGTCATTTGGCTTCCATTTGTATAATATAAGCAAGGGTTTTCTTGCCTTAATTTTCCCGAACATACCCAATATGTTCGGGAAAGTTGTACTATATGCCCTCGGGTCAAAAATTACGTAATTCAGAACTATGTAGCCCTACCTACCTTTGTTTTGCCAATGTTGGTTTAGACTTTTCATCAACATGCTTTGAATTATTTCAGACTTTTATGTCATGTTGGTTTTGATTCCAGAATGAGTTGTTTGAAATGAGATTTTCTTTTGGGCACTCATGGCCGTTTATTATTATTTTTGCAAATTTATTCGAAAATTTAATAAAATTAAAATCCTTAACCAAAAATTATCAAACACACTCTAAAAAAAAAAAAAAGGCCTCAGAAACATGGGACAACCATATTTTTTTATAGATTTCTTTATTTTCTCATTGTTTTAGCTAGAAGCTAGTAAAAATCAAGCAAAAGAGCACTATTATATACATATTTACACACACATAGGGGCCCAATTTTGTCTTTTGTCCCCATATCTTTGATCAAAATCATCCTAATGGGCATTAGTGAAATAGTTAGGCCTCCTCTAATCACCTATTTTGTTCTTTATTTCTATTCCCTCCCTAATAGTTTCTCAACATCTCATCAATTAGTGGTAAATGATACTTTCTTTACAGCCACTTATCCAAGTGGCCATGTCAATCCAATCTAATGGGGAAATTTTGACCACCCCACTAGGTGAGACATCCTCCAAGACAAGTGGTTGTTTCTTTGTTTTGGATATACAACTTCAAGGCTCAACTTCCCCTTCTTGAACAAGTTTGTTATTAGGTGAGGGTCAAAGAGGTATTTTTGTTTCCATTTTCTTGTATAGATATGTACAATGGTTGCAACCCATTTCTCATCAGCTTTTCTAAATTTTCTACCCTTTCCAACAATTCATAATCTATCCATTCTAATTGCTTTGCCACTCTTAGAGTGGGTAATAAGAACTTTATTAAAAATATGGTGTCTAGTCTATAGACCAAATTGAATGGAGGAGTATTTAAGGCAGTCTTGTGCACAGTCCTATAAGCCCATAATATAGAGTGTCGCGCATTCCCGATTTGTCCTTCCTGAATTGAATATTTTAGTGAGGACTGAGCTTAGTATCTTGTTGGTATGCTCAACTTTTTCATTGTCCTACAAGTGATAGGCTGCCAACTTTTTATGAATGATCATGAAATCATCTAGAAATTGTTCAATCACTTCATCCAAAAAGTGTGTACCCTTGTCAGTTACTAAATTTGTAAAGATGTGGGCTATGAGATCCAACCATCATAATTGATCTAGTGGTGACATTGGTGGACAAATGTCCTCCCCCTAATCTTGCATGCACTTGCTCTAATATAGAAATGTATTTGTTTTCGCAGAAGAAAAATTGTTGTTCCTTACATCATCTATATAATAGTTCTCCAACAAGAGCATAATTTTGAGTTTTAGTTGCTGTAATTTCTCTTTGTCTCCACTTACTCATTGTTTCATGTGATATATTGATAATTTTTTTTTCTACTAAACATTTCACCAATTTTTGTGCAATCATAACCTAGAATAGTGCATTAAAAGAAATTGGAGATACCTCTCAGCATTGTTCAATTTGCATCATATCTATCATTACCTATTTCATGGATGGCCAATCGCCACCTAAATGAGCATTGTTCAATTTGCATCATATCTATGGATACCTATTTCATGGATGGCCAATAGCCACCTAAACATGTGAGCCTATTGATTGCTTGATCTTTTGCAAAATACAAACTTATTATTTTTGTGTGATCTTGGCTCAAATGGAAGTTTTGTTTATGAGGTTTTATGCATAAATTTGTAATGCCATCATGAATTTTTCTATGCAATCTCAAAATTCATCAAAAACTCCAAGACATATGGTAGAACACTTCTATATATTTTGGGTTACGAAAATGGGGCCCAAATGGCCACTATATTATCCAAATTAGAAAAATGGCTACAAAGCCTCATTTTTCACCAAAACGGAAAAAATTGTACCAAATTGAACAAACTCACTACATAGGTTCTAGTGAGGAAACAATTTGCAATGTCGAAGCTGGGATTTGAGGCTTATAGGAGCCATAAACCAATAGACGAGCAAAAAGAAGCTATAGAGCTATAGTGCTCATTTGGGAACAACAAGTGTAAAAGTTAAGAATTTTTGTCCTAATATCTAGATCTAGCTAATACTAATCCATAGATATTGTCGTAGAGCAATTTGGAGTCAAAAATCTATTTTAGAACCCAAAAGTGCAAGTCAAACACTTTCAAGCTGAATGAACTCCCTACTAGAGATTAGCAACTCCAAATTCATCACAAAGGTTACCAATGGGCTCCAAATATTGCTAAGAACCAAGGCGAAATGTGAAAAAATACCATATAGACTATATCACAATACTGATAATGATTTTTCAACACCAGTTGATTTACATGACAAGTGGAGTACATGATGCCACGTTAATGGACAAGAGAGGACTTCATAAAGTTGGATTCATGCATTCTTTAAGACTACAAGCCAAATTTTCTATCAATGGGAATTTTTTTATATCTAAATTTTCTTGATCTTGCATGTATATGTTCTATATGCATAGTGGAGCGTGTGATATAAGTGTTGGGCCAAAAATACTATCAAAGTCTAGTATTGCAATACTAGACCATAACATTAAAATTGGGGAAACTTGTCACCAGTGTGTACTATAGGCTATAGACATAATACTTAGAAAGATCCATCAAGGTTGGACCATAAAACCCAAGGGGTTGGAATTCTTATAGTCCCACCACTCAAAATAGTCCTAACTACACATTCAATGGTTCATAATTCTTCAAACCGTCAATTGGAGTCTTGCAAGAGCTTATACAACCAATTCCTAATGCCAAAGTCACATGCTAAGAACAAAAGTCTAGTATTGTCATACTAAACAATTATTTATAAGCCATGGATTGGACACATTGTGAACACTTCAATGCATGCCAGGAGGGTCTTGTATATCTTCTTGCTCATCAAACATGTCAAGTGGGGGAGTCAGTGAAAATCTTAATGGTGCCCTTCAGGGTTTTCACCATATAAGATATACTTATTCTCTATCCTTCCTTAGGTGGTGGCATATGGATAATTGACCCAGGTGGGATGTTTCTTCAAGATTCTAGTGTGGTTTGGCAAGGTGCATATGCGAGGGACTGGGCAAAATAGAATGTCATCCCTGATGTTTTTGGGAGCTTCCACCAAGTACTTTAGAAATCTGGGGTACTTGAGGAGCCACACTTTTCTCCTCTTTGGTTGGGAATCCACTATCTTCTTTGCAGTATTTGATTATTTGACATCTCCCTCATACAATAGCTCTATTGCTTCGGCTTTGACTCTTTTGACTCCGCTTTGAGGGTAGGGGAGTGAAGGTTGCATCCATTCCTCCCTAAGCACATTTGTGGCGAGCCCTTGGACTCCTACTAAGTGGATCATTCACTTCTCCCATTCCAAGGCTGCCTTGTGGTCTTCAACTGTGGATTGTTTAATCAAAGTTTGGAGGTGTGTCTTCTCCTCTTCAATTAAAGGTTTTTCTCCCTCCGCTTGTGTATGTTGTTCTAGCCATAATTCCTTTTGTAGAGCCCTGATTTGTGCTTCCAAAGCTTGTGTAGCTTGGCTATCTTCTCTTGCAACTGCTCGTGCAGCCCTCGGGGTTGATCTGAGTCTCTAGATTGTCAAGTCTTGGAGCTACAATTTGGCTTTTAGCTCTAGCACTTCATCTTTTGCTGCTTCCAACTCGTCCTCCACTCTTTCTTTTTCTTTCTGCAGACTCTTTAATTCATGTGAAACCTCCACCATTTGCAGTGTCAGAGTGTCTCATTTGCTTTCAGCCTCTCTTAGTGTCTTACTAAGAGTCTCAAGCTCTCATTGTGCATCCTCAGCTTTATGGGTCGTCATTTGGATCACGTTTGTGTGGTAATCATGTTCTATTTGCATATTGCCTTCCCTGTTATGTAGCATATCGTTTTCTTCAGCCATTGTTAGAGACCGCATTCTGATTATGTTCAATACTTGATATGTGGCTCTCACATCCTCTTCATTTGTTGCAACCAGGTTCTTGATGGTCTGGCGATAAACGGGCCTGAAAAGGGAACTTGGTGTCCCATACTCAACATTACTCCTACTGGAGGGGTTCTCCATGGGCTGGCCAAAGGTTTCCATTGTGGTGCATGCAGAATTTGGACCAACCCTGGTACTCCAGGATGTGGGGATTGCATTTATTTTTCTCTCCTCCGCGTTTCTTTGTCTGTTTGTTATTATTTTGATATGTCAGCTCTCACCTGTTCTTTAGGAGTCTCCTCCCTTTCTTGCTCTTGCCTGGCAAACCATGGTGGGGTTAGATTGCCATAGACCACCTCAGAAGTCTCTGCCAATGTGTACCCTGCTTGAAGGAGGTCTTCATAAATGTTCCTTTCCTCTTTTTCCTTGTCTTTTGGTGATGGTGCTGCCTCTTTAGTCTTTTCCAGTGAGTGTTGTGGTTGGGATGTAGAGGGCTTTGAACTTGGAGGATGAGTAGAGGAGCATGGTGGTGAAGGGGGTGGAGTTGCACTTTTTGTCTGCTCACCTTCTTTGCCTTTCTCTACTGGAGCATCTAGCATTTCTTTCAGCTGTCTCTTGATATCTTGTACCTCCTCCCTTTTGAAGGGCTCTAAGTTTTGCTGTTTGATCACCTTTTCAGATTCTTCATAGGCTCGGATGTAATGGTCGAACTGATCCTCTAGTGGTCTTGAGGAGCTTCCTCCGATCCTTGCTAGGTCTAGTACCAAATACTCCTCAAAGTCTCCTTTGAGTGCCCGTTCTATCTTGAATTGCTCGATTAACCTCTCAATATGAGCGGCCTTTCGGCTGTGTGTCTCTTTGGGCCTTGATTCTTTTGTCATCACCATCTTACCCTTCTTTCTTGGGGGCTCCTCAAAATCTTCCTCTGGTACAGTCTCTAGCCTCCTCTGGAGCCATGTGGTGACTGGTGGTGCCACTGCTATTTGTGGTTCATCTTCTGTGTCTTTCTTTAACTTCAACTACTCATTCTAGGTTGGTGGGGCAGGCCACTATCCTCTTGCACCGATAGATTTGTATGCAATCTTTGTCAATGTTTCTCCACCTCCAATGTACTTGGGCTTTTTTGTATGCATGCTGACCAATTGCTGATGCAGATATTGACCTAACTCACTTCTTTGGGCACACTGATTCTCAATGGCCAAGCGAGTGTAGTGGCCACTGCATGTGGAGGTGTTGTGTACTTTTGTGGCCGCTTGCTGCAAACATGGAAAGATTGGAAACATGGAAATATTGGTTGTAAAGCTTATAGATCTTTGTAGCCCTCGGGTCTACCAGGTCTTCAAATGTCTAATTGGGTTTCTTGTGAGAGTAGACCTTTACTTCATCTCTTCTTCTCTAATGGATCTACCCTTATTATGGAGCCCTAGTGCATCTTCTATGATTTGAGGTGTAACAACCACATCTGTCTTCTGTCCATCCAAAGTAGTAATCATTGCCTTACCATCTGTTTGGATTGAGCTGACTAGCTTGTAGACTCTTTGCACACTACACCCTCTAATGGTGCTGTGAAGAATTTGTATAGATATGCTCTTTCCAATTGGGTGAGTGTTTCTTCTTTGTTTGTATACTCCTAAATTTCTTGTGGATTGATTGGGATATCCACTGTATTTCCTTGAAGCTCTCTGAAGGTCCCTTGATACACCGTCAATCCTTCTCTTTCTAATGTTGTCTCATCTACCCAAGCTTTGGTTGGCTTGAGCGTCTCTTCTAGCGGTTTGTAAGGCTCACTGGATGCAATAATGTTGTTCAAGGACAACCTCTTCTTCTTTGTTGGTGATTGGCTGGCTACCATTGATCCTGCGATTCTCCAAGTGTGAAAATTAGTGATTCTCCAGATCTGGTGTTATTATAATTTCTAGCTTTCTAAATAATTGAAACAAAGAAAATTAGGGCTTAAGGGTGCTATGCATGTGGAAAAAAGTACACTTTGGTTGCAGATTCATGCTGTGAGATATCATACGCATATGATGTCTAAGTGCTTAAAATAGAATGATTTTTCATATGTGCATAACTCATAGCATATGCATCATGGACATAACTCATATGATGTCTAAGTGCTTAAAATGGAATAATTTTTCATATGTGCATAACTCATAGCATATGCATCATGGACATAACGCATATGATGTCTAAGTGCTTAAAATGGAATGATTTTTCATGCATAACTCATAGCATATGCATCATGGACATATGCCTGGAATTGAATTTGGATGTCATTTGGGCAAGATGTGACCACTTTAGATTTTTTTCTGACCTTGGATGTGTATTTTGGCCATGGTTGGAGCAAATGATGTTCAAATGGGTTAAAACTTGATGGGAAAGACTCATAATTAGGTGATGTGAACATTGGCTAGGCAAATCTGCTCTCAAAATGACATTTGAATACCTTTAGACATTATACATGTATGATGTCTCTTGGTGCAATTTTTCTTGAAAATTTTGGGATAGGATGCCCATAACCTGTACATAATGCAAGTGGATTTAGAATTGAATTTGGAAAAGGATTTGTAGGTGGGAGTCCATAAAAGGAGTTTGTGCGTTCATATTTCATCCATGTGGATATATTATGGATAAATGATGTCCATTCATGGTGAAATTTTATTGGCAAGCTCATAAGGTTGTGATGGAATATTTGGTAACCTCATAAGCCCTGCAACTTGTCATGTTGTAGGGGTTAGACATCATACGCGTTTAATGTCTATTTCATCTTTTTTACTGAGATTTGAAGCTAGCTCAGGACGTGTGCATTGCTCTGATGTGCTTGAAATGGAATTTGGATAAGGATTCATGTTCCCAAAACCACAAAATGTGTTTTTGGATCCTTGGTTTGCAAAATGAGCTATATGATGGTCAAGTCATGCCCAAATGCACACAAACTTGGTGTATGTGATGTATATACCATGAATGTACAATTATGGATGGTCAAAATGCCGACAAAACGTACAATGTCTACACTTGTAAATCAAACATTTAAGCATAGGGGCATAATGTATGTGCTAAGTGCATGCTTTGTGCTTGTTTTGACTTGATTTGGAGCACTTTTGATAGGTCTAAGGCCAATTTTTGAGATTTAGCCTAGACTTTGCGTTTGTGGGTATTAGCCATTCTCCTTGGCTCCAAACCTCATGAAATTATGTGTACTTCACGTTTAGGGTATGCATAATGTATCTGTGTATTCATAGGAGTGAGTTCTGTGCAAAATCTGGCTGTGAGACATCATACGCGTACAATGTCTATTTGATCAAATCATCTTTTGGTGCTTTGTAGTGCTTTGTGCTGTTTCCTAAGTCCTAATTGCTATTTTTCAAGTTAAAATGTTACTGGTTTAGCATAGAAACTCCCTGTTTGGCGTTTCAGTCTCCAAAAGGGATTCCTTCACTTGCGGATGATTTTTCACGGTAGTTCTTCTTGAGATTCACCTCTTGAGCTTATAGATGCAATATAGAACCTTCCCATGGCTTTGTGGTAGCATTTGGTGTTATGGCTAACCTTTTTGACAAATTGTCGTGCAAATAGCATCTTTTTGTGAGGAGATGGTCGGTGACAATTTTTCTTGATGTTTGGCCATACATGTTGGTTGTCGATGATGCTCGTGAAGCTTGGTAGCAAATAGATGCACCGTTTGACCGTGAGAGCCAAATGACGCTTTGTGTGTCCAAAGCCTACTCTAGTGTTTGGATCTTCTTTTGGTAGTTTGTTCATGCAAGTATTTATATAGGCTTATAGGGAATCTCGAGGAGTACTTATTCATGAAGTTTGGCAGCTTTCCAACTACTTTTCCCAGATTGTCTTCTGCAGGCTCCCGGGAGTTATGGTTTTTTTGGCCGACCTAAATCAGCATAGGAGGTCGTAGACTTGCTCCCTAGCCTAGGGTTAACCCCTGGTCAAGTTTTGTAGCAATCAAGTTAGTGGTTATTGCATGGCAGTACCATTTTGACTTCTTCCCGATGATGATCCATTGCCCTTTTTGTTGGTTTTTTGCGATGAAGTTAGTGTAGAGCAAGTAGAGCTTATGGTGAGGAGCCTACCTCTCATGTTTGGTGCTGACCGATGTCTTGTGTGTGTCATATGAAGCTGTAGAAGATCCGTGTGCTCTAGGTCTCTCTAGCTCTCTCTCACTTGTGAATAGTAGAAATGAGGTAGTAAGTGGGCCCAAAATATCTTATATCGAGGGTTCTTGGGTCACTTGTCATGAAATTTGACATGTGCTCCTATCTTGTGGCGAGGTACACCTTAGACTCAAAAATTTCTTCACTTGGACTCCATTTGTCCCATTTTTGGAAAATTTGTGATTTCATCCAAAAATTGCTAGAGTCAGGCTTTCTACAACTTTTCCATAATTGCACCTTGACTTCACCGTATGTTATCCTTCACATGTTGATCACTCCTATCTCTTTCTTTTATCATTTCATCTCCATCTCATTTGAATTTTCTATTTTTCTTTGTTTTTCTCTCGAATTAGTGAAAAGTAAAAGAATTAACAAAAGTAATCCAAAATATATCAATAAATCAAGATAAATCCAAAATAGAATGATAATCTATTATGTACACTTTCTTTTCATGTTTTTGGTCGGAGGACTCCATTTTCCTCAAGTTTTTTGCATACAAATTACTATTTTTATACATATACACACCTAGAGGCTCATTTCTGACATTTGTCTTCATCTCTTTGTAGACTCACATTAAATAAGGGCCTATATCTCATCAATTTCTTCAGCACCCATACTTGCTGATACCTTTGGTTTTGTTTTTTGGATCTGTCTTTTGGCTGTGTCAAGGTAGTTTGAGGTTTTGCATTTGTAATTTGTACGGCCTCTGGTTTCTTGACCCAAACTTGCTTTTTGTAGATTGTGATTGTTTTGGTTGCTTTTGTTTGGTGGTTTGGTTGACTAGGTTCCTTGGAAGATTCTCGTATTTTTGCTCTGCAGTAGGAATGAATTTTTCCTTGCTCTTTGCAACCCATTGCGTTTTACAAACTATTGGTTGAGGTGTAGCATGTATTTCTATTATCAAATCTTGGTCCTTATGTTCTAGCACAAAGGGAACCTCTTGATTTTGTTTGTATACTAAATGTTGATTGTATTCGAGCTCTAGTCAATTTGTACGTTGTACGTTCTTTGCCAAGGTTGTCCAAGAAAAAAATGGATGTTGCACTAACATATCTTCTACCACATAAAAGTTATGCAAATAGAGATATTGATTCACCTGTACATATAGTATGATCCATCCCATTGCCTTGATGGAGTGTTCCAAATAACTGTGAATTGCTTGTCTTGTTGGCTTAAGTGCTTTTGCAAGCTTTAGTTGCTTGTATAAGCTGTAGGAAAGAAGATTCCCTTGAGCTCCAGAATCTAAGAGTGCTTGAGTCTCCACCTACTTATCTCCAAGTTTGACTTGTATTACCGGATCCATTGTATGCTCTTTATCAAAATCCAACATATTAATGACAGTGATTCGTAATGGCCACCCATGCTGTTGTTGTTGTCATAGAAACTTTTTTAGCGATTCGTAGAGTGCTTGAGTCTCCACCTACTTATCTCCAAGTTTGACTTGTATTACCGGATCCATTGTATGCTCTTTATCAAAATCCAACATATTAATGACATTGATTCGTAATGGCCACCCATGCTGTTGTTGTTGTCATAGAAACTTTTTTAGCGATTCGTTCCTTTGCTTCGTACTGAGATTCCTTGACTATTCGTTGTTTTTCTTGAGATTTTTTCTTTTATGCATGTATTTGTTGAAGTATATGATGGGTTAGTGGTAAAATGATACTTTTTAAGCCGATAATCGCTAATCTAGTGAGGCATTTCTTCACCATCCAATGTAGCAAGCTTGATGGCCCTGCTTGGTGATAAATCTTTGATCACAAAGGGTCCCATCCCTTGCTTTTTAAGCTTCATATAGCATGTTTTTTTCACGTATAAACTAGGACATAGTCTCTTGTTTTAAACTCTTTAGGGCGTACATGCTTATCAAAAAATTCATTTTGCCTTCTCTTTTGAGCATAGATAGAAGCTACAGCCTTTACACAAAGATCATCTAGTCTCGAAGACAGTTTATGAATCTTCCATTCAAGTTGTTTAGCCACCCTGAGTGTTGGGATCAGAAACTCCATAGGCAATATAGCATTAAGTCCAAACACCATGTTGTACGGTGTTGTGCCAATTGAAGTCTTGTAGGCTACTCAATAAGCCCACAATGTTGAGTGTACCTGTTGGTCCCAATCCATCCGTGAATGTGATACGATTTTGGTTAGGATAGTGCACAGAGTCTTATTTGTGGCTTTGGACTGTCCATTTGCTTGTGGGTGGTATGGAGTAGACTTTTGGAGGATCACTATGAATTCATCTAAGATATTTGCAATCACTTCATTGATGAAATGTGTGCCGTGGTCATTGATAATTTCTATGGGTAGGTCATATCTAACAAAGATACTTTCATATAGAAACTGTGCAGTAGTCCTTGCATCTGCTTTTTGTGTGGCTTTAGCTTCAGCCCATTTTGTGAGATAGTCTGTAGCTACAATGATATACGGGGCATGAGATCTGTAAGCGGGTAGTGAGATTGATCCAACAAAATCTATACCCCACTTAGAAAATGCTCTGGCTCCCATCATTGGCCTTAGTGACATCTCATCTCTTTGTATTGGCACTTTAGTATGCTAGCAAGAATCACATCTTTTGACGTATTCGTTGGTGTCCATATGTGATTTCGGCCACCATAATCATGTGGTCAAGATTTTTTTTTGGTCTTGTCCCCTAAAAAATGGCCTCCACTGATTCCTTCATGTGCTTTCTCTAGGATTGGAAAGTACATACCTTTAGTTGCACATATTCAAAGTGGGTTGTATTTCTCCCTCTTATAGATTTGATTTTCAATTAGTACATAATCTTGTACCTCTATTTCTATAAATCTCTGTCTTGCTCTATAGGTATTTTTAGGAAACCTCCTTGTTGTCAGGTAGTCAATTATGTATTGGCCCCATCTTGGTGCACTTCTTACCTACAATAGGGTAGCATGCTCCGCAGGTGGTTTAGGCTTAAAAGAAGTACAATTAGTAATGTACACTTGAACATCCGTTTTCATGGTTGTCCAATAGATTCCTAATTGTTTCAAGTGCTGATATGTTTTCGTTTGAGCACAATGAAATGCTAAGTCCTGAACATGTGCTTCTTGAAGGTAACAGTTGTACTCATCTCGAATTATGAATAAACGCAAAATGTTATCTATCCCTTAATGATATAAATGTCCTCCAAGTAGTTGGAAATATCTTGCGTGTTGAGCCGTTCGTTGTTTACACTTTTTCCCTATTCTATTGAACTCTCCTCCATAGGATAGTAGGGTGACAATCTTCTCTAACCACTTAGGGATCATTTCAATGTTGAAAAGATAAGTGTTAGGAATGTCATCATCTATTACTTTTGGAACTTCTCCGTTTAATAATCTAGAAAGACGATCGGCTGGTAGATGTGTATTTCCTTTTTTAACCACAACTATAAACTCAAACTCTAGCAAAATGATAAACCATCGTACAATTCGAGGCATAGGCAAGCTTGATGATCAGTAAAAAACAAAAATTTGTTTGGAAGGAGATAATGCCAAAATTTCTTAACAACATATATCATTCCCAGCCCCTCTCACTCTGAAGTGGTGTAATTCTTTTCAACACTATTGAGTTGCGTGCTTGCATAGCAGACTAGAAGGTCCATATTTCCTTCTCTTGGCTGCCGAGATGCATCCAATAACAAATGCCCAAGCATCTATATGAACATGAAAGATCTTTTTCCAATATGGTGCTATCAAAACTGGAGCAGATACGAGTGCTTTCTTCAATTTCTCAAATGATTCCTCACACCTAGTCGTCCATTCATAAGATACTATAAGTCTATATAGGGGTTGGGCAATGACTGCATACATATGTATAAACCTCTTGTAGTACCCACAGTGTCCCATGAAGCATTGTACCTGTTTTTCATTTTGTGGTCTAGGTATTTCTACAATCACCTTGATTTTATCCACATCAGTTGTTATCCCATTTTCTGAGACTATATGCACCAAGATTTTTCCTTGTTTAACCATGAATATGCATTTTTTGGGTTAAGATAGATTTGATTAGTCTTTCACTTCTCGAACACTCTCTCAAGAGAGAGTGCACACATAAGTCATCCATGTAAATTTCCCAAGAAAATTCTCAAGTACTCCCTAAAGGCATGTACCATAAATCGCTTGAATGTTGCTGGGGCATTTGTCAAGCCAAAAGGCATCACCCTCTATGAGTATATACCCCATTTTGTGGCAAATGCTATCTTGTATTCATCCTTAAGGGCAATCACGAGCTGGTTGTAACCTGAGAACCCATCTAAGAAGGAGTATGTCCGTTTGCTTGCTACTCACTCTAGGACATGGTCTGTAAGAGGCAAGGGATAGTTATTGTGGCTGCATTAACTTTTTTTAATTTCACACACACTTGTAATTTACCATTTTTTTAAGGTACCACCACAATGGGAGATACCCAGTCAGTGTGTTCTATCTCATAGGTGAACTCAGCGTCTTTTAGTTTATCAATCTCTTCTTTGATGTGCTTAGCAAATGTATCATTGTACATGTATGGTCTCTGTCAGCTAGGCTTGGCATCAGCTTTTAAGGGAATTGTGTGCTAACATATTGTAGGATCTACTCCTTTCAGGTCCTTGTATGGCCAAGCAAACATGTCCTTGTACTCCTTGAGAAGACTTATGAGCTTTTCTTCTTCCACTGGACTTAGATATGTTGTGATGTAGGCTGATCATGGCTCTTCTCTTGGTTCTGCCAAGCCTACCTTTTTGAATCCTCGGGTCCATCGTAAGACTCCTTGTCCCTTCGCTTCCGGAGAGGTTTCATCGTCACTATCTTCCTGTCTTGCACGACGGTGAACTTTCTGTAGTGGGATGACACACTCATTTTTTCCTCATTCTTCTCATTTTCTTCTTTGCCACTCTCTACTTCTATTGTCCATACTTCCCTGAGATTTTTCTTAATCTCTCTATACTTCTATTTTCTCTCTACCTTGGTCCACTTAGTGGGATGACACACTCATTTTTTCCTCATTCTTCTCGTTTTCTTCTTTGCCACTTTCTACTTCTATTGTCCATACTTCCCTGAAAGTTTTCTTAAGCTCTATGTACTTCACTTTTCTCTCTACCTTGGTCCACTTAGGCTCTCCACTTTTATCCTGCCCAAGTTTCTTTGTTTTCTTGGGTTTTGTTTCAGACTCTTGAGCTTGTTTTTTCATTCTTGCTTTTGTTTTTGGATCTTGGGCCTGAGAGTATCTCCCTGATATTTTGTCCTTGATACAATCATAAGCTTTTACAAGCATAAAAAATTGTGTTTTGTCCCTTATCCTAGGTATGGTGTTCTCTCTCGCTCTACCTCTAGCTCTTTTTTTCTTGTAGTGCTCTTGACGTCTAGGTTTTTGGTTTGAAAACTTGTAAAACCAGACATTTGCTCCTGTTTCCTCTTGGTCACTCAGGTTGTCCGAGCACTCGTTGTCCACATCATCCTCGCATTCAAATTTCTCAGGAGAGTCGTAAAGCTCTCCTTCCGCTTCTTTCTCCATCTCATCAGTCGGGTTTTTTTGAGGGTTTCTCTCGGTCTTCCCCTGGCACCATATTGACAATATAGTAAGGAACCACATCATATCCATCCTTGTTGCAGAACTTTGTGGTGGGGCCATTTGAAATAGCACACACATCTAGAGTTGCTAGTGTTTGGGTCCACCTCAGTGGATGAAGGGACTCTTCTAGAAAAGGCTCAGGAATATATTCCTTATCTTCAAGTGCTCTTTCCAATATACACTCTTCTTGCTGCAATCTTCTACAATTTGATGCACCACACATCCATAGCTCTTTGGGCGTGCCTAACCAAGCTAGAAGCTCCGACCTTGCTAATGTAGCTAAATCAAATTCTTCCACTGGTGTTCGCTTCACATCTCTGTAGAAGCTGTCATCTTTTAGATTTATGTGTGTTGTGGTTTCCATGTGCCTAAGGTATATGTGATCATACCCCCAGTCTTGAACCATCTTGAGTTGTCTCATAAAGGGTCATCCAAGTATGATGTCATAATTGTTCTTCTTGCCAAAATCCACTATAGAAAGAGTATGCTCATACTCAATCTTGGTAGCTTTTAAGGTTGGTTTCCCCATTTTTTCCAATCTCCTTGGTGGCAATAGCAACACCAGCTCCACTACCAAGAATTGCCATTGTTGTTACACTTTGGAATTCCACTAGAAGCATAGTATTGTCATCTTCACCCTCGCAATACTCTCCAACCTTGTTTAAGGGCACAACTTTTGTGTTCAATTGAGGTTTTTCTAGTTCTCAAATCCCTTATTGAATCCTTGAATTTGGGTCCTCGACTCCAAACTTCTCTAAGCACTTCCCAACAATCGCCCACATGTTTGGTCTCATCCTAAGAAGCTTAGCTAACGTGATGGTGTTGATATATGTCTATCAACCCTTCTGAGTCCATCATCTTTTTTGGAGAAAGTCCTTGTGTTGGCATGGCCTTCACATCAGACCTTGCTTCGTGCTTACCCATGTACGAAGGTAGGGTTTTCAAAGATTGAGGTTGACTCTCTAAAGATCTTACAGATCCTATATACCCCCAATAAGAGCAAATATCCAGATCCACTTGCATCACTGTATCAAGTTCTTCTATTGGTGGAAGAAAGAGGTCGGTCCTTGTATTGATTTGGTTAACTCTCTAACTCAGCCCCGCTGCTTCATTTGCTTCTCTTATCTGTCTCCAAAGCTCGTCTAAGCCGTGGTCCTCTCTATAGGCCTTAGGTATCATAGAATGGAATCCCTTAGACACTGGATCTGTGTTATTCATCTCTATCATAGGCTTTTCTAATTCTATCGGGGGTTTCTCATCTGTTATGGTTTCATGCCCCAATGGAGTGACAAGTGCTGGAACTGGAACTTCCACCCCAGTCTTTGGTTTACCTCCAGGTGGTTCCAACATAGTTTGGGAAATTTGGATCATTTTTTGAAACATCTCCAATTTTTGTTTCTCCAATTTTGCGTAGAGATAATTTATCCATTTGTGTTCTCAATTTTGGCTCGTGTGAAGTCGCGCTTCATAGGCTTTCATAAGTGTGTCATGGGGCTCATTTACTTTCTCAACTAGCAATGGTCCTCCTAAGCTTGTACTCCTTTGTTTCTTTATCTCGTTGGATTCTCTAGTCTCTGGAATTCCTATTTATGGATTAGTTTGAATCTCCAATATCTCTAATTTGTCCCTAATTCTTTTTAACTCTTTCACTAGGGCCATCTGCTCATGTTCCTTCTTGGTCTTCATACATGCTTTCCTAGCCTTCCACATGTTTTGTTGACTTTTTCTCTCAAACTAGGCATATATGTTCGGGGTTATTCAATCAATGATTCTTCTCTTGCCCTTTGCATTTGCACTGTTGTGAAAACTTGTATGGGTATCACTTTTTTGTTTTCCGACCCACTACTAGATGTCACATCCCCTAATATGTTCAGTGTTACCGCTCCCTTGTTAGGATTCTTTGGGCAATCGAGAATCAGATGAGTGACTCCTCACTCATTGAACTATGCATTTAATGTGATTATCTCCTCATGGGGACAATCTCTTAACCAGTGGTCCCCACCACACTTGTAGCACGGTCCTTTTGGTTGTTGAGGTCCTCCTTGGGATCCTTGGTCTCTTTGGGTGGATAGTATACTTGGCTCGCCACGTATCCACTTGGCTCTTCATAATACGCAAGCACATACACTAATTCTTGTTTTTTTGGTTCCTCTATGGTAGGTGTATACCTTACACCCATTGGTCTTTCTCCTGGTAGGGGTGGTTGTTTCCCCAAGACTGGTTGTGGCCGTTCAACCCCTATAGGTCTGGGCAAGTTTTCTGCAGTATACCTAGGCATTGGTGGTACTTGATGAGGTGCTACTTGGGTTGGAGGGACATACTGTCTCTCTCTCACATGTACCTTGTTAAATTAACACTCCTCCATTACATGATTGGTCCATTTCTACTCAATGGCACACCATTTTGCTTGCTTAGAATATGGCTTTGCAAATGCGATTATTCTTTTGAGCACTTCTGCAATGAGTTGTTCCTGACTACCAATTTCTTCACTCTTTTGTACAGACTTCATGGACCTAGTTCCAATATGCTGTGATGACAAATGATCATCTAAGTCCTTGTAGTCACCTTCCTCGTAGACTGCACAATTGTCTACTAAGTATATAGCTTACTTGGTCAACTCATTCAGAGTTAATCTCTTCTTCATATGCAAATCCTTTTGAAGACCCACATTTCTCAATTCTTGGATGAATATCAACATGAGTCTAGATTGAGTGGGTAATTCTTCCACCAGGTAGAATTTTACGTATCGTTTCAATCCGAACTTTGCTTTCCTGACAGATTCTCCCTCTTTTTACTTGAACTTGTGGATTTGTGAGACCGTATTGTGAGCTATACCTCTTTGAGAGAATTCCTCCACAAATTCATCAAATACTTATGGATGGTCTCAAAATCCCGTCTTTCAATTGAATCAAACAAGGTGGCGGCGTCTTCCTCTAAGATGAGTCCAAATCTGGTAAACTGTGTATCAAAGTCCCTGACCTCTTTTGCTTGGATCACTCTCAAGAATGCTCCCACATGGTCTCTAGGGTCTCTCTCCCCTGTATATTTCTTGTTAACCCATTTTTGGACTTGAGAGGGTCTAACACGTCCGTGGTCTACCGTCCTTATTGTAGAATCTCCTCGTCCTTGTCCTCTTATAGGTCCTCCTTCATGTTTCGATCTGGCATCAAATGCCACTTCCAACCAGTATCCTCTATAGGTTCTATCAATAGGTGGTTCCGCTCCAAATCTTCTTTCTATCTTGATCCTTTCCATATAGGGAAATCCTGCTGTGGTCGGCATCATCTTTGTTCCTTTGTCCTCCTTGGGATAAGAGTAAGAATAAGTGGGCATTGGTGACACTATGGGGGTTACAGATGGTCCTTTTGTGATAGGAATTTCTCCTCTATAGAATTCCTGCTCCCTCGTCACTGTGGGATGCAACCAGGATTGCAAGCTTTCAGGGTTTGGGTGAAGGAAAAATTGGCATTTCAACCCTTTTAGCTTGACTAGATGTAAACCTGGCTGTATCTTCCACTTCTTCAAAGGGATTTGTAGATTGCTAGGGGTAGGGTTTGGGTCTTGAGTTGCAAGTGGATCTGATTTTTTTATTTTATTGCCTATCATTATCGTCGCTGCTTTTTCTTTTTCTATCGGCACATACTCCCGTCCATACTTGTCAACATACATTAGGTTGCTCCTGGCTTATCGGAGAAGATTACTAAGACAAAAATACTCCAAAGTGGGTAAAAATTGACCCCCAAGCTTGTTTTAGGATGCTTAACACCATGGTGATTTCTGTTGTCAGATCTGGACTCTAAAAATTCCCTTTAGACATTATACGTGTATAATGTCTGTTTTCTCACAATGGAGTTATGTTTTTGTCCCAGTAACCCTTGATGTTTATAACATGTGTGTGTTCTCAAATAGATATTTGGATCACTAATTTGCACAATATCCTCACTTTTGTCAAGGAATTTCCCGGAAAGAGTAAAACTCTCTCAATACTCACTCTATATGCTCAAATTGAAGTGAAACTTGGTTCATGTGTTCCACTTAACTTGCACACTGTGGGTAGGCTGTCAGAAGTCTAACTTACCTGCTAATTCTACCCTTGAGACATTATACGCGTATAATGTTTTCTGGTGAATCTTTGTACAAAACTCATGCACAAGCATCCCCTACTCTCTAGTACTGCTTTTTAAGCACTTTTACCAATCTCTCATGTAAAAATATGCACAGATTCACAAGTTTCCCAATTTTCCGCTTTTGACTCACAGCTTTTGTCTTTTGGGGACCAAATGTTGGCCAAGACTCTAGTCTCAAGGTGTCATCAGGGTATAACACCCCTTTTGAACACTCTGGTCAAGTTTCTTTTGTCAAACTTGGTCTCCAAATAGGGCCTAGACATCATACATGTATGATGTTTATTGATGAAAAATTTCACTTTTCTTATCTAGATCTCTTGCATATGTGTTCTTTTATACCCAACAACACTTAGCCATGCAAAATTTTCTATGAAGCTTATTTATTGCATTTCTTTCCAAAAATCAACTGTGAGGTCCCCAACCCTTAGAAGATTGGGGCGACTTGATAGATGGCCTTCCTTTATTCTCCTTTTTCATTGACGACACCCTACTCCGTTTCCACAAAGTAGAGATATGAGCAACAGAAGAGAAGAAGTCCTCTATCCATCGTTTACGTGGTTATAGGGGTCATACGCCACAAGCCAGGTCGATAAATCTAGGATTCTAATGAAAGTTTTTTCCTAACATAGAGATGAAATCTCATTGACATATTTAGAATCCATAAACAACGCCTTTTTACTAACGTTTAAGAGGCACGGCCGCCATCCATAAACCATAAATATGATATGAGACTTAATATAAACTAACTAGTAATCTTGTGGACATGTAGATTTGGGACATCTCGACTCTTGGCACAATGAGTCTCTAATTTCACTTCTCTTAATAAGAGGGAGTGGAGAGTTTCTCGACTAATCAAGACCACCCATCCTTGACTGGCAACCTGAGCCAACCCCCACTTTCCACCCCACACTCACACTTTTTACCACATTGTTTTACATATACAAACAATGTTCCTTAATTAATTCCAAACAGAGGTTCTTTTATACAGCCCTTCAAGCAATACCAAAACAATTCAAACAAGGACTAATGAAGACAACCTTATTATTCAACAAAAATAACTTTTCCAATTTCTCATGAGTTACCGCTACCCACAGATTTCCTCTATCTAACCAACAGAGCCTTTGCAAAGGATTTATTCGCTAACAGCAAATTGTGCAACCTTCCCATCCCGCTAACCGCGAGGCATCCCACTACCCGTGAGGCATCTTGCTAATTGCCAGGCATCCCACTACCCGCGAGGCATCCCATTAACTGTGAGGCATCTTTGTTTGCGGGTCGCCGTGACGGACGTCCATAGCATAGCTCTCACGCATCAACATAAAATATCAATAGAAGGGAAGCGACCAAGATGAGGCATGGAAACTCACTAGGGTGTTAGTCCTAATGAAGTGAACTCGAAGAGATGCAGCTTCTAACTCTACAAGCAAATCGAACACACTAAAGCCAAGTAATCTATCTATGTCCTTCTACACAGCTTTACAGTCATCACGCCTGTTTACCATGCAAATCATGTCGGATTCGCACGAAACTTGAAGGGAAGCTACAGGGGACTATCAGGAGCATTTCCTATTACTATCACTGCATTCTGGAGAAGTACAACGATCGCGATCGTTCATCCCAAATTTAGCAAAAATAGCGAACATGTGATCCTAATGGGTTGTTTTAGGGTCCCTAAGGCCTCTCCTAGGTTCAAAACAACATAAAATACGCATATAAGCACTCAAAACAGTGATTTAAGATCTCAAACTCGTAGTCAAGAACCTACACCGAATCTTGAATGATTACACTTGAATGGAAGAGCAAAGTAAAAGGAACACAATGCAATAAACGAATCTGAATTTGGATTATTGTAGCCACAATAGCGAAGATTACAAGTTGGAGCAAGAAGAAGCTCTTATAACGTATGCTGTCTTCTCAGTTTCTCATGAAAAAGATAATGTTCAAACTTACAAAATTGACCTTTATAGTTTAGGTCTTTACAAATGGTTTGTCTGGCCAAAAAACTCCTAAACTTCTAACTGGCTCTCTACTATACAATCGCTCCCAGAAAAATAATCATAAATTCTTTTACAAGTTCTCAGCTCAGAGAAGCTCTTTTACAAAGGATGAGATTTCCGCAAAAATGTAGATTCCTTGAAAAATGTGACTCTTTCTCTGAAATTCGTAGCTTTGTCGCTTCGTCCGCCAAACACTCCCCCCTTCCTTATCCTTGCACGCCCTCGTGCATGTTTAGAGCTTCGGTCGTTGGTGGGGCTCCAAGGAAGCAAGTGTTGCCAAAAAGCTTCGTGTTCGAAGGACAGCTTCTAGGGCTTCTTGATGCTGTCTAAAAGGATTTTCACTTAAAGTGTGCTGGTGCGCTATGTACCGTGCCTTGAGGTCCTTCGCCATAGGGTGGAAAATCCTTGAGTCGATTTCGAAGAAACCTGTGGACGAAGGCCTCTTCAAAAGTCTGCAAGTAGTGTGAAGGCAGGTACATTAGCCTTGAGTACATTGCCATCAGTATATGTCGTGGCGGCGGATCTTGGAGATTCTAGCAGATCCCTCTATGCCCTTCCAAGAACAGATTCCACAGGTGATCATCGCCTTCAATGTCTTTGAACACCTGGATGCAGGTGACGAACATTCGGGCTATCTTTACTAGCATCTGACATGCCACATCGGGGACATCCCGTAGCAAGGTTATTGTCGAATTCATTGTGTTGACTACATATGCTACTGTAGGAGGATGCGGCGCTGTCAGGACTGGGTAGTTCAACTTTTGCTGCCTTGAGCCTTTCCATGTGGCAAAATCCTTCCACGTGCATCTTCTAGGGATTGGGCAGAAAGTAGGATCTATCTGAATGTGATGAGGAGCGTTGTGGTAGTTGGTTAGATCCTGTGGCCGCTTGTCCAACCACTTCTGCCTCCATTTGGATGATCTTCAATGAGAGCCTCAGATTATTCAGCTGTCAGTGCTACTCCTTCGTAATCTCCGTCTTTGTTTCGTGGCAGGGTTGGCCGCATCTTTTCCTTCCATAGGATTGCTTTGTGGCATATCAAGGGAAAAGGTAGGTATTCATGGCTAAACCCCTCCACCTGCTCTTCAGGCTGTAAGAACGCGAGGGCTGCTGACTCCATTATCTTCTTTTCATACATCATGTAATCTTTTGCTGGCCCCTCTGGCATGTCCTTGATGCTTTCAGTGAGCTCATCTCTAATATCCAGGCCGGCCTCGGCCGATCCCTGTCCTTGTTCTCCGTGGTGGGATGTTTTTAGCAAGTTTGGCATTTCTTGTTTCGAAAGCAGGTGTTGCACTTGGGCTACGTCTGTCCTGATTTGCTGTTGAGAAATCTGGTCTTCTTTTTCCTTCAGCAGTGTGTCGTTGATCTGTTTCTGAGTCTCTAACTCGGCCCTTGCTTGTGTGAGTTGCAGCTCCAACTCTTTTACCTTTTTCTCATTGGCCGTCGTCTGGGTCATCATTCCCGATAAGAGCAGCTTCCTCTGTAGTCTTTCTTGCTCTAGATCTCCAGTTTCGGTGTTGCTAGGGTGCTCATTGTTGTGGCATTGTCTGACGTGGAGACCAATGCCCCAACAGGTTCCTGATTAGCCATCAAGGTTGTCAGAGTACTTTTGACAATGAGGTATGAACTGTTAACTCTCTGAAACCTTGCACTTTCGTAAGCAAGTTGTTCCATTGCTTTTTGTACCTTTTTTGTCAATCCTTGGCATTCTTTCTCCTTGGTGGTCAAATCTGTCCTGACATCCACCAGATCTTGGATCAGCAAGACTGAGTCTGTTGTCTCTCATTGTCTCTTTCCTTCGTTGTGAGCTCCAATTGGGCTTGTAGGCTCTCTAACTCCTCTTGCCCAGTTTTTTGCTTTTGTTGGGCTTCCTGTACTTTTCTCTTTCTCTCAACACCACATGCTGGCATGGGAATTGTCTTTCTAAATCCTGTAAGGTGTTCCTGTAGTCAAAATAAAAAATAGCATGATAGGCTTCTTGGTACCCTATTGCTTCTGTAGGAGGCAATGACTCTTTTTGTGAGGATGAAGGAGGAGGAGGTGGTGATTTAGGTGAAGGAGGAGGATGTGATTTCTTTGCTTCTTGTTCACGCCTCTTCTTAGATGTGTCTTCCCTTGGCTGTGAAGCAGAAGCTTCCGCTTTTCTTTTCTTTAAAATATTTATGATCCTTTGGCTGGTCAAATCCGTCGCCCATCGCGCTTCCACATTCCTCTCTCTTTGAGTTTTCTTTAATTGTTCTGCTTGGTTTGTATCATCAGCCGCATCTTTCTCCTTTGTTTCTTCAGTGGACTACGAAGAAATGTCCACTTCTGCAGCCTTTTGTTCCGCTTCTAACCTTTGATTTTCAGCCCGTATGCGAGCTGCATTTTCTATCCTTTCTTGTCTTTCCTTCTCGAACCTTCGTTTTTCTGTTTGTTGTGTTGCGGCAGCCCTTGCTTGTCTGTCGGCCCGCAACTTGGTCCTTCTTTCCTCAACTCTTTGTTGGGCCTCTGCATATGCTTTTTGAAGGTCAGATTGTGGCACTGTACTTCTTTCCCTCTTTCTTTTCTCAAGTGGTGTGCTGGTGTCTTCCTCCTCGCTTTCTTCAAACTCCAACGGTCCTTTGTCTTTAGACCCTTGAGAGTTTCCTTCATCTTCAGTCTCCATCTTTTCTTCATCGCTTGAGATCTTGTTGGATGCCTTGGCCGAGCGCGATGATGTTGCGCTAGTGGTCGTCCTAACTGAAAGAGCAACCAACTTTGCTTTCTGAATCAGGGCCATTTGAGAACCAGCCGTTGGTAGATCTTCAATCATTCCCAAAGCTTGTTATGCTATTCTTCTTAGCATTGGCCCTGCACTCATGTAGCTTTTGTTCTTTGTCGAGCTTTTCAAATTTGCTTCGATCAAGTTCTCTAAGATGTAAGAACCATAATCGCAGCGGATGGTTCGGGTTTCAGTTGTTGCTAGAGCCATGACCACGGCGATGTGCAGGATTGGCTTGGTGTAGCGAGGAGGCTTTTGTACTCTGAAATGCTGAGAGATCAACCTCATCGGTAATTCCAGCTCACCATATATCATGTCACTGTATTTGTACTTGTTTCCTTTTGCTTTGATGAATGCCTTCTCGTTATCCAGTGACTTTGTCTTTGCCAGCAAGTCGTGTTGCCCTGAAAGGAAATGTAAAGCTTCGTTGATGATTTCTTTTGTGATCTTTACCTTTACCTTCGAACCATCCTTGTCGGTGAGCATTGCTTGCCCATCATATTGTATCGAGCTCATGAGCTCGTGGGCCCTCATGAAGTCTGTTCCCCATGGCTACAATCTGAAAAACTGCTCCAAATGTATAGCCCGCACTACTTCTGTGACCTCTGGCCTTCGGTGGAGATTCCATATTTCCCATGGCATGATAGTTGTCTTTACCATGTCACCATCAACATCCCTAAACTTCGCGATGAAAATGTGAGCCGGGATCTGAGCTAGTATTTCATCCGAGATGTGAGCTTTTTCATTTGTAGCGAGCTCATCGACTTCATATGGTGCAACTGTCCACTGCCTTTCTTTCTTTTGGCGAGGCATTTTGTGTCAGTACAATCACAAGCTGTCAGGATTTTCCTTTCGCAACCAGTAGCATTTAGACTTTCAGTAAAAAGCAGTTCAAAAGTTAAAATTGATCATAACTTGAATAAATTTCATCCATTCTCTTCTATATTTCACTAGTGGGACTAGGGAGACTAGAGCTAAGACTGATTGAAATCTGAGCCAAATCTGGGCCTGAGGTACACCGATCGCGATCGTAGTACAGAGGCCAAAATGAGATCTGATCACATGAGTGGTTTGCTGATAGATAGAGGGTCATTTTGATCCACTCTGTGTTTTATTTGAACCACTTTTGAGTTTGTAAGTCCCAATTTTTGGGTTACAAGGGAGTTTTGGACTAGACTTTGATTTTTCATGGGTTCTTGATGTCCAATTGGTTTGAAACTTGATGGGTGACTTGAACAAGATGTGTACAAGGGATCTGTTAGGTTTTGGCCAGATTCTGATGCTAAGGTACACCGATCGCGATCGTAGTACATGGGATTTTTTGGGTGAAAACTAGATGGCCTTGGTCCCCTATGTGTGCCTAGCCCACTGATGATTTATTTTCAAGTTTGGACTTAAAATGAACAAATTAGAGCAATTTTTCACTGTTTGATCTTATTTTACTAAGTCTAACCATAGTTGGTTTTCCTGATGATTTTTGGTTGGAGCCTAGAGTTAGGTGATGTTAGTATTTGAGCTTTTACTACTTCCATGATGTGTTGCTATCACCAGCCTACTCCGCTATCTGATTTTGACCTGATCAGGCACTTTTTACCCCGTCTTTGGAGATTTTCCAGACCTGTGCTTTTTTCAGGCATTCTTTGCATACCAATGGGATAGTTGGGCATCTCTAAGTCGCCTTTTAGTCTTTGACATTAATTCGGCCAAATTCTTCCCTTGTGTGATCACTCGAGACTGAAATGGTCATCTGCGTTGTTGTACGAGACTCTGAGATCCATTCGGGGTTTTCCACTACCGTACTGACTCCTAGTCAGATAGGTATGCCTTTCAAACCACCCGTCATAATTTTCAGTCGAATTTTGGTAGTTGTAGGTCATATTTTCCTGTTTCGGTTGTGTTTGACAAATTTGACCCATTCTATGAGCAAAATTTGTGCATTTTCCATGAAAATTCAAGAGAATGTATCTTTCACTGAGTTCTAAGCCTGGGACAAGCCAAAATTTTCAAAACCTGCATCTGGGGCACCGATCGCGATCGTACCATAATTACCAAATTGAATTCTGACACCTGTAGTTTGTTGGCGAAGCTGAGGGGAGTTTTTTTTTTCAAATTCTGTGTCAAGTTTGGTCAGTGGGGTACACCGATCGCGATCGTTGTACCACCACCAAACTGAGAACTGATCATATGGCCTGGTTCCTGGCATTGTGGGGAGCACACTGATGTGTTCTGTGCCTGAAAAAAGTTTTGTTTTGATGCCTCTAAGGTCCCTTGACCTATTTGACACAATCCGAATTTGATTTGATCCATTCGCCCGTTTGTGCAATGATTCGTGCTTGCATGCGTAATAGAACCGATCTTTACTTGATAAGGAACATACCTGTGAAATCTGGTATGAAATGGTGTCTCCGAACGTCTGTATGGGGTAGAAATGTGGCAGCTCGCTCTAGGTCAAGAAGCTCTCTTCTTCTCTCTCAAAATGTGAGAATGAACAATGAGCTAGAATTTTGGCCTACCTGACCTATATCTCCCCGAGGTTTTCGTGACATAGGGCTGATTTTCCTTACCTTTGATCTCGAGATAATCTGCATACCATCTATGGGTCGAACCGTTCTTCATTCTGGCGTCGTATGACCATTTGATGCGATTCTGGCGAAATGTGGTCATGCTCATTAAGGCTGAAATTCGACATCTTCAGATTAGCTTCATCTCTTCCATGCTTGATAACCTTATCATGATACTTCGGCGTTTGCTTCTAGAACTTGATTCTGACACTGTGGGCGATATTTTTTTCATTTTTGGAAGATTATTAACGAAAATCAAACGAAATAAATTGAAAATACTTATTAAATGGCGAAAATTAGCAAAAAATTATTATACTCACCCCTGAGCATATATTTTCATTAGAAGCATCCCAATGCTCCAGATTTTGTCATTCCAGCTCATTATTATGCTGGTTGGATGATAAAAATGCTAAAAAATGCCAGATTTTGATCAAATTTGTTCGAAATTGAACTCTAAAAAATGGAGAACACAACAAACACACGCATTATGTACATATATACACGTTGGACCCCTCAATGGTCCTGACTGCTGCTAGATTCAGCAGTTACTCCCCCCTGCTTAAACTGAGTCGTCCCGGACGAAGGTTGTGTGCATGTGCATGGGTTTTGAAATTTGTGTCTATGCACGACCGTGTAATGTGGCCCTATCCTCATGTTTGAGACAATGCATTGGGAAACAAAGTGCTGTGCAAGATGCAGGGACTTAATGTAATTTTCAGTGGCTATTGATGGCGAGGCTAGCTGTTTATGGAACAAAAGAGCTTGCAGTTTAATGGCTCTCTCCTTGATTGTCGGTTTTTTGATGGCAACCAGTTTTGGAACCCATTTGTATTTAGTTTTTGTCATATTGGCTAATTTTGATGTAGGTTCTTGAATTTTCTTAGGTTTCCATTGCCATTTTGTTAGTTCAGGCTTGCTGTGTTGACTTTTTGGCCTCCGTTTGATCTTTTTCCCTGAATTGTTGGTTGTCTTCAGCTTTGGTTGCCATTTCCACTTTGGATTAGCTCTTGAAGGTCTTTGACATGGTGTTGCTTTCATCGGGAGTTGTGCCTTGGGTAGCCATATCTGTCTCTGTTTGTTCTGCATGACGGTTTTCTTTATCCAAACTTTCCGAACAGCCGTTTTCGGTGTTTCTGGCTGATGAGTTGATTGCTTTTTGTCGATGGGGATAATCGACCACGAGTGATCTGTTTTGGCGAATGGAGTCATGTACGTGTTAGAGTTGTGTGTGTACATCAACGCATCTTCTGACCATTCAGTAACTGCATTGTACGTTCTCATCCATGGAACTCCCAAACATAGTGATTCTCTGATTTCTCCATCTGTCATTACGGAAAATTGATGAGGACAACTATTTCCATCAATATTGATTGGTAAGTTTGCTATCCCCATTGTTGGCATTGTTGTTCCATTTGCGGCTTGTAAATTTCGTGTGGATTGCACTAGGGGTTCATCGATAAGCATTTTGTAAGTGGATAAATTGACCACATTGACTCTTGCTCCCGTGTCGATCAATGCTCGTTGATATCTGCCATTCGGAAGTCTGACATTGATGCGGACATCGATCCCTATTTCCCATTGCTTGTCAGTGTGAATTATAGAAAGAGGAATTTGAGCCGTATCTGCTGGTTAAGGAAGTCCTTGGTGTTGCAATTTCTGTTTCCGCTTTAAAATCCTGACCCTGGCCTCCTCCTGTGCTTGAGCTTTTGTCTCAATTGCTTTGTTCTTGCGCTCCTTCTCACCATGGATTTTGGCAAGCATCTCTGAGGTTAGTGGTAGGTTATACTTCTTTAATCTGCAGCCACTAATCCAATTTGGCATCTCCTCTCCCTCTAATGTCGCAAGCTTAATGGCACCGCTAGATGATATGTCATGAATCACATAGGGTCCATTGCCTCGTTTTTTGAGTTTCCGAGAATGTTGTTTCAGGGTATACATTAAGACGTAGTCCCCCTGTAGCAAATTCCTTGTTGATAACATGTTGATCAAAGAATGATTTCATGTTTCGTTTTTGCATGTAGATTGATGCAACTGCTCTCAATCTAGTTTCATCTAGTTTTTCCAGGTTTTCTATTTGATCGGATAATTCATGACCCGTCCATTCTAAATCTTTAGCTACCCAAAGTGTGGGGATAAGAAATTCAAGTGGAAAAATTTCTTGAATTCCATAAACCATGTTGAACGGAGTCGTTCCGATTGAGGTTTATTACGCTACTCTATATGCCCATAAAGCTGAATGCAGCTTCTGATCCCAATCGGCTCTCGATTCACTAAAAATTTTTGTGAGAGTTGTCACCAAAACCTTGTTCATACTTTTTGCTTGGCCGTTAGCTTGTGGATGATAGGGAGCTGACTTCCTGTGAATTACCATGAATTCATCCAATAGGAATTCGATCACTTCATTGACGAAATGAGTCCCTCTATCTCTCACTATCTCTATTGGTAAGCCATACCTGGTGAAAATGTTCTCATACAAAAACTGTGCTGTCGTTTTGGCATCATTTTTGGTTGTTGCTTCCGCTTCAACCCATTTTGTGAGTTAATTTGTTACCACAATAATGTATTGAGCGTGTGTTTTATATCCCGGAGGCGCAATTGGTCCTACAAAATCTATTCCCCATTTCGCAAACGCTCTTGCCCCCATCATTGGCCTCATGGGCATGTCATCTCGTGCTCTAGGAATCTTTGTCCTTTGGCAAGTATCACATCGTTTCACAAACTCTTCGGCGTCCATGAATAGTGTGGGCCACCATATGCCATCAATAAGAATTGCTTTGGCCATTTTGTCAGCTGAGAAATGTCCTCCAGCTTGTCCGCCATGTGCTTGCTCTAAGATAGGAACGTATTCCTCTTCCGTCGCACACATTCTCAATTGATTGTCTTTTCCCCGCTTATAAAGATTGTCCTCAATCAATACATAGTTTTCTGCCTCTTTGGTGATCGTTTTGATACGTGATCTACTCATCCCTTCAAGTAGTAGCCAGGTGGTGAGGTATTCAACAATGTAGTTACTCCATCGGGGTGCTACAGATAATTTGAATAGAGTCGCATGTTCTATCGGCTTTTGAAAAGTGCAGCTATCACATGATTTGATATGCATATGAACACTTTGTTGCATTTTCGGCCAATATACACCCATTCTCATCAATCTTTGATACATCTGTGCATGCCCATTGTGAATCCCTGTGGTTTGCACATGAGACTGGTGTAGATACATGTCCCGTTCACTTGATTCAACACAAAGCCTAAGGATTTGATCCGATCCCTGTTTGTATAGCCTTCCAGCCAGCATTACCAATGATCTAGATGCTGCAATGGTAGATGGTTGTATTGTCAAATTCAATGACCCAATAGTCAACAAAGGAATTACATCCTCGCTCCATCTTGGAATTATTTCTATGTTGAAGAGATATGCATGTGACAAATCATCATCCACTCCTACAGGGTTTTCTCCATGAACCATTCTAGATAAATGATCCGCTCTTTGGTGTGTAGTTCCTTTTTTGACTACAACCGTGAAGTCAAACTCGAGCAATATGATGAACCATCGTACAATTCGTCCTGTACTGCAAGGTTTGTTGACCAAGTACAGCAGTGCTTGGTGATCAACGAAGAATACAAATTTTTTAGAAAGCAGGTAATGTCTAAACTTTTTCACAGCATAGATCATACCCAAACCCTCCCGTTCAGTTGTTGTGTAATTCTTCTCTACGCTGTTCAGTTGTCTACTGGAGTAACTGATTAGAAAATCCATGTTTTTTTCTCCAGGTTGTGCAAGTATGCATCCTATAGGAAATGCTGATGCATCTACGTGCACATGGAATATCTTTTCCCAATCCGGAGCCTTCAAAATTGGAGCAGATATCAATCTTTGCTTCAACGTTTGAAAAGCTTTCTTGCACTCATCTATCCACTCAAATTTAGTTATCACCGCGTAAAGTGGTTTTGCACTTATAGCGTATGAGTAGTTAAATTTGCGATAATATCCACAATGGCCCATAAATGCCTGTACCTCCTTTACCTTTACTGGTCGGGGTAGATCAACAATAACGCCAATCTTCTCCATGTCTGTCGAAATACCATTTTTTGACACTATATGTCCCAATATTTTGCCTTGTCTTACCATGAAGACACATTTCTCCGGATTCAGGCAAATCTGATACAGTCTGCATTTTTCAAACACTTTGGTCAAGTGCTCTATGTGCTCCAATCTTACGAGAGAGTGAATGCACAAGTCATCCATGTAAATTTCTAAGAACTGTCTTAGATATTCTTTAAAAGCATGACCCATCAACCTCTGAAATGTGGCTGGTGCATTCGTTAAGCCAAAAGTCATTACCCTGAATGCAAAAATGCCCCATTTGTAAGGTCTCTGACCCCGATCAAAAAGAGCACCCTTGTACCATGAAATAAACATAATGGAGAAAGTTACTATTTTTAGCAGTTTTCCAAATTCTGTCAGTGCCATGATGTTTAGAATGTTTTAAAGCTTCGAAATGTGAATTAAAATAATTTTTGTAAAAAAATTCCAAAATAAGTAAGTTTTTGGTCACCTGACCCGTCTAGTTTTGACCGTCTCGAAAAACTGCACCCGTACCCCGAATTTGAAAAAATGCATTTTCGGACCCTGGGGAGGGGGCTCCTAAATATGGCAGGTACTCAGACCAGTACGCCTTAGTTAGAGCTTAGTATAGCAATTTACGACATTAAATTTCGACTTGTATGGGCCGTTTTAGCCTAAAACCAATTTTTCCTAAAGTTGTGCGGGGAGGCACCGGGGCTCGAGGCTATGTGGGAGCAGGTTCCAGGCCACTCTGAGCCAGCTTTAGCAGCTAGGGGGTGCCCTCTTGCCTTGTGGGAGTTGTAGGGAAGTTTCCAAGCTAGAGAGTGGGTGTGAGAGCCAGTTAAACTAACCAATTGGACACTTGGTGGGTAGGCAACTAGACTCGCCAATGCATTAACTGAGTGCTCACTTAGATGCTTACAGCAACCTATATCGATTTTCAGCCTTGAGGAGCCTATTTAAATGTGTGCTCACACACACACACACACACACACACACACACACACACACACACACACACACACACATACACACACACACACACACACACACACACACACACACACCTTCGGGAGGTGCTGCCGGCACACACAGTTTTTGAAGGAGAAGCAAAGGAGGGAAGTGCTACTGAATTCTCGTCTTGAGAACTCATTTGGATCAGAAAATCGAGAGGATTTTCAGCCCCTAATCACGATAATCATGGTTTAATTTATGCTCTTCTGTAATTCTCTTCATTATTCTCCTAATTCCTCGTCTACTATGCTTAATCCTAGCTATAATTCCCAATAGTTGCTCTCTAATTTTACATAGCTATACTCCATTACATAATCATCATCCAATTAGCTAATTTATGCAGTCATTCATCACTCTTAATCAATGATTAATACATGATTAGGAGAGATTTCTCTCTCTAGGCAGCATAGTAATTAATTGTCAGCCGGTAATAATGTAGATTTGATGAAATTCATCCTTTTACCACTCAATAGTGTTGTAATTAAGTTAGATTCAATTTCCTCACACATTAAGATGTGATTAAGGCAAAATTAATCCATCATTAGGCCATTAAGAAGAGAATTTCCTAACACCTATGCATGCGGTAACTCTTCATCTTTCTAATTGTACTAGGAAAGTGATTGAGCTTGTTTAGATCATCGCTCTTGTAAATTAATTAGTAAAATTATGAAATTATTAATCATCTAAGCCAAGTGATTAACTTTAGAGCCGGTTCCCATAGGACAAGTAAAGTATTACCCATAAAATTACTAGGTCTCGAAGGACCCTCTTGCATAAGGAGGATTGTTCAACGATTCTAATCTGCCATTTGGATTTTTATGATGCTCTCGGACCTTAGCTCTTTTCTTCAAGATAATCATTTAAAGTAGTGAGTATAAAATGGCCCTGGTTAAGAGAACTCGCTTCGGTGGTGCCCAC
Organism: Adiantum capillus-veneris; assembly: GCF_014529385.1. NCBI lineage: Eukaryota > Viridiplantae > Streptophyta > Polypodiopsida > Polypodiales > Pteridaceae > Adiantum > Adiantum capillus-veneris. Next base: position 10,785,450 of record NC_140934.1, read on the forward strand.
GACCGTGAGGCAGGAACGAGCAACGTGAATGGGAAAGGAAAAGCTCCCATGGACGAACAAGCACCGGCCATCTCAGGAGCCATTGACGAAGGAATGGAAGAGGTAGGTCACAATTTTATTCAGTTGTTTAATTTAACATTGCACACGTTTAGCTAGGAAAGAACATATCCCCAAACATGTCTGAGAAATCTGACAGAAACCTCAGCATTTGAATTCATTTGTACATTAAAGTCTAAAGTAGGAAAGAAATGATTGACGGATATACTGTTTGCAATAGGAAAGAATGTATGCTAGGGAAAATTTAGCTCGACATGTTCATTCCATTTCCAATGTTGAATCAGTCCTGATCCCCCTACTGATATAACAGGGGGCGGCTCGCAACGGTTTCGCAGTAGCTAGAGTTACTAGCTTAGGGCCTTTACCCACGACTTGCTTTCTATGCGGTGGGAACCCACGTCTTGCTTTCTATGCGGTGGGAATGTCCATGTTGTGCTTTCTATGCGGTGGACATACCTAGTTGTATGGGCAGCTAGGCGACAACGGGAGGAGTAAAATCTCGCTGGAGGGGGGATAATGTACCTCCAGAACATTGGAATTTTAATGAATAAGTTTGAGTAGAATTTTTACTAGAGTACTGTCTTGGTGCCGCTTTGCAATATTGGTTAAAGGGCTGTCTTAACGAACATTGTGATTCGGAATCTAATCAAGGAATGTTTATGTTGAACAATCATTGTGGTAGTAATTAGGACACACAAGGAAGTGTGAGTGTGGGGGTGGAAAGTGGGGGCTTGGGTCAGGTTGCCAATGCCTATGAGAAGGGTGGTCCCGATTGGTCGGGAACTCTCTGTCCCCATAGTGTTTAAATCGATACTAGTAATACTCATTGCCCCTAGAGCGGCGAGGTCTCAAGTGTACGTGCCTCTGAAACATGGAGAAAAAGGCACTCAAGGTTTCTCTCCTCTTGGAAGGTGGGTCTTAGGATCGCCAGATAGGATAAGTACGCTTTCCCTGCGAGGTGGATCTAGATCTCCTTGCTAGTAGGCTCGAACTCGATTCACTTTGTGATGAGAGATCGTCCACTAGTTGAAACCTGAACCACTTTGTTTGCTTCCGCTATAGATCTAGTGGCCACCAGGCTCACCATCAGATCCTCCGTTTGATACGGTGGGGTGGGGACCTCACACCTGGTATCAGAGCCTAGGTTAGGCTGAGAAATAAAGTCGTATTGTTGAATATTTAAGAGGAACTAAACGTATATAGGTAGCTGATCCAAATTCCTTGCATTGGTGTTGCAGGAAGATCCCGTGCTAGAATATCAAAAGTTCCAAGTGTTTGAGCTTATTTACGAACAAGCTCGACGATCCCCAGTTTACCAATTCAGCCGAGATGTCATGGAGATACTGATGAAGCTCATACGCCACACTCCACTCGCATCGATAGAGAATGCAGACTTGATTGGACACTTGCAGGAGGGATTTACTACATCAACTCTTGGAAGCTAGGATGCCTGGCTACCGATTTGAATAAGATACGTTGGGGAGAAGAGTTGAGGGTGGTGGAGATATTCTACTTGCTACGTACTCGATTGGACCTGATTGTCTCATACGACACCAATCAAACCCTCAACGATTGGCTCTTGGAGAAGGTCACCAATGTAATCCCAGCAAACAGAGTCAGAACTTTTGGAGTACCAAAAGAAGAATCCCGGCTTGACACCATAGTTTATTATCCACTCAAGGATGAGTATAGGAAGTACTTCACGAACAAAGTAGTGCATCATGTGAACACAATCTCCTAGGCGTATCTTATACGCAATCCAAAAAGCCATGTAATAAATTGATCATCAGTTATCCTAAACCTTGAGGGGTTTCGATTGTAATAAAATTTCCATCAATAAAGTGCTTTTTGTCTCTGAATCTCTGTCTCTTGATAAAGTGGGATCTTGGATTTTATTTAAATTCTAGTGTCTATTTTGAAAATCCAAGTAATGGTTTCAAGAATCTCATATAACCCATGTAGGCACCGCCTGTTGCTCTATACTCGGTAGCGCAAGAGAAGAAGCTCCTCCTTAAGCAGGCCCATCCTCCACTCTTTAAGGGCGAGGGGAAAAATGTGGAGAGAGATGCGGAAGTGTGGATGGAAGCCATGGACGATTACTTTGAAGCTACGGGAACCCAACCCGTGAATCAGACTATGCTTGCGATGTTCTGCTTGTCTGGCGATGCCAAGATATGGTGGAAGCAACATTGTAGGGACTTGGATATTAAAGGATCTTCCCAATCCTGGGAAGACATCAAAGCTGCAATAATGGGACGTTATTTACCACCTGCCTATAAAACCTTGAAGATGAATGAATTCTTTTCACTTCGGCAGCTGACTTTATCTGTCGAAGAATATTATGCAAAGTTTGTCACTCTTTGGAGATATGCTCCTAAGACGACCTTGGAACAACAGGTGGTGAGGTTTTGCCAAGGGCTAATCGACCCTTTGAATACGCGGTTGGAAGCTCTCAGGTCGACAACACTACAGGATGCCTTGTTGAGGGCCAAACCTCTAGCTCTTGAAGTACAAAAGGTTAATCATAACAGGAGGAATCATTGGGCAAAGAGGGCAAGGACAACTGCTTGGCATAATAGACCAGCCAACCAAGCATATGACCAACGTCCTATTGTGGCTACCACCACAACCATGGAGTTCCCATATGTTCGATGCTATGGTTGCGATGAGTTTGGACATTACAGGTCCAAGTGCCCCAGGAACACTCAGGCAACCAGCGCCAATGCCATACCCTTGAATGCCCATGGGCGTGGCCAACCTAATGGAAGAGGAGGACGTGAAAGGATGAACAGAGGGCGAGGGCGTGGAGCTATCGCCAGATTGAATGCCGCAGTGGTACAACCAATTGTGGGTGATGAAGCAGTAGAGAGAGCAACCCTGCATGCTGCAATTGACAACCCCAATGGTTGCAAGCAATACGCAATCATTCATACGCCAGGATCTCTCAGAGATGAACAAGTTAACGTCCTTATAGATTGTTGTAGTACTCTTTCATTTCTTTCACCAAGATGCATGAGGAAGCTAAAGCTAGATAAGTATCCAACAAGCAAGCTAGTTGTAGAGTTAGCAAACGGCAAGGAAGTAGTATCTCAAGGATTCTTTGATGGGATACTAGGGATGGACTGGCTAAAGCAAAATAAGGCCCACATCCATTGTGCACAGGGCTACTCTAGTTAAGGCTAGAGTAGCCTTAACTAGGGCTACTCTAGTTAAGGCTAGCAGACTCTTGAAGGGACTGAGAAAGGGGCAGCAAATTTATGTGATAAAGCTCAATAAGGTGGACCAATCAGATACCTCACTTCGACCAAATTGGTTGAGGGAGTATGATGATGTATTCCATGAAGACCTTACAAATCTTTCACCACGTAGAGAGGTAGATCATGAGATTGAGACTATCCCTGGATGTGAACCTATCTCAAAAAGACCTTATAAAATGTCACTTCCAGAGGCCATCGAGCTCAAGGAACAACTTAGGCAACTCATTGAGCAAGGATTCATTCGACCCAGTACTTATCCTTGGGGTGCACTAGTTCTTTTTCAGAAGAAGAAGGATGGAACCTTAAGGCTATGCATATATTACCGTGGGCTGAACCAGGTAACTGTCAAGAACAAGTATCCAATTCCAAGGATTGACGAACTTTTGGGCAGACTCCACGGTGCCAAAATGTTTACAAAGATTGATCTAAGGTTAGGATATTACCAAATTAGGATCAATGAATCAAACATTCCAAAGACAGCTTTTAACACTAGGTATGGACACTACGAATTCACAGTAGTGTCTTTTGGTCTAACAAATGCTCCTGCAAGCTTCAATCGACTTATGCAGGATATTTTCAGACCTTACTTGGATGATTTTGTCTTGGTTTTCTTTGATGACATTCTAAGAACGAGGCAGATCATGAAGAACATGTTCGCAAAGTACTTGATCTTCTTCGAGAACACCAACTTTACGCTAAAGCGAGCAAATGTACCTTCTGCTCACCAAAGTTCAATTATCTTGGATTTGTCATATCATCCGAAGGGATTTCAGTGGACCCAGACAAAGTCAAGGATATCGTTGATTGGCCTCAACCATCCACCGTCAGCGAAGTAAGAGGATTTCTTGGAATAATGGGATGGTACAGGAATTTTGTCAAGGATTATGCACGTATTGCTGCACCTTTGATGGAACTCCTGAAGAAAGGAATGAGGATCGAATGGAAGACCAAGCACAAGTCTAGCTTTGCTAAGCTAAAAGAATTATTGGTCTCAGCTCCTATTTTAAAGCTCCCAGATTTTTGTAAGAATTTGAAGTAGTGACCGATGCTAGTAAATTTGCTCTAGGCGAAGTTCTTACTCAAGAAGGAAGATTGGTGGCGTATACTTCGCGAAAGCTGAGGGATCATGAGAAGAATTATCCTACTCATGATCTGGAACTTTTAGCGGTTATACATGCGATGAAGTTATGGAGACATTATCTTCTTGGGCGTAAGTTTCAGCTAGTGACAGACCACAAGAGCTTAAAATGGATTTTTACTCAACCTATTCTCAACATACGACAACGGCGATGGATAGAGCTATTACAAGAATATGACCTTGACATAAAGTATAGACCAGGGAAGGAAAATGCAGTTGCAGATGGTCTTAGCAAAAAATCCTTTCTCGGAGCTATCTCTATTCCAAATAACCCTATCCGGAATAGAATCAGAGAAGCATCCTTGGTAGAGCCAGAGTATCAACGTATAGTATCATTAGTCCAGTAGAATAAGATGCCTGAAGCTAAAGATTACTCTCTTATGGGAGGATGTCTTTACTACAGACATAGACTCGTGTACCTAGAGACCCAGCTCTAAAGAAGGCTATTCTGTATGAAGCACATGATAGCCCTACATCTGGACATCCAGGCTATGCTAAAACTCTTCATGCTATCAGGAGGAGTTATTTTTGGTCTGGAATGAAAGGAGACATATTTCGCTATGTGAGGCAATGTCTTTCTTGTCAGCGGATAAAGGCCAAAAGAATCAAGTTACCAGGGCAACTTCAACCTCTTGACATACCCCATATGAAATGGGAATGCATCAGTATGGATTTTGTTACAGGATTACCTTCTACAGGAGGTTATGATTCTGTTTTCGTGGTTGTTGATATGCTCACAAAAGTGGCTCATCTAATAATCGTAAAGACAACCTTTACTGCTTCAGATATTAGCCGGGTATTCATCAAGGAGATTTTTAGGCTACATGGTCTACCCAAGCGTATCGTCAGTGATAGAGATGCCAAGTTTACATCAAAATTTTGGACTTCTCTTTTCTAATCTATTGGGTCACAATTAGCCTTCAGTACAGCGTATCATCCGCAGACAAATGGGCAAATTGAAAGGGTTAATCAAGTCATCGAGGACATTCTCAGAGCCTATTGTTCACAAGAACCAAAGAAGTGGTTACAATATCTACCTTTGGTGGAGTATTCTTATAATTCTTTTGAACACAGAAGCATTGGAATGTCACCCTTCAAAGCTCTTTATGGACATGACTGTTTAGCACCACTGAACTTCTCAGATCCAACCATCAGGGTAGAAGCCTCTAGGAAGATGTTAGAAGATATGGAAGCTCAGACTAGAGCTATTCTCCAAGACATTCAGGCCGCTCAGGATAGACAGAAGCACTATGCAGATAAGAACCATTCGGAAAGAACTTTCAAAGAAGGGGATAAGGTTTTTCTGCGAGTCCGACCAAAGAAAAGCAACTTATCACTAGGCAGATATAAGAAGCTAAGCCCAAGGTATTGTGGACCATTCGAGATCGTTAAGGTTGTGAGTGACCAGGCCTACAAGCTAAAGTTACCTGTAAACTTGAAGGTTCATGATGTATTCCACGTCAGCTTACTCAAACCCTATATCCCTAATCTTGATCAATTCTTGGACTCAGATCAGATAGTCATGCCAGCACAAGGAGTTCTCGAGCTCCAACCTGACTATGTACTTGAAACAAGGGAAAGGAAGTTACGCAACAGAACTATCACGGAGCATCTAGTAAAGTGGAAGGATTATCCTGAAGAAGATGCAACTTGGGAGGACGAATCCATGCTCATAAAAGATTACCCAAACACATTCTTGAGATGAGGACATCTCAAATTTTTCACGTTGGGAGGTTGTAAGGTCTCTGACCTCGACCAAAAAGAGCACCCTTGTACCATGAAATAAACATAATGGAAACTATTTTTAGCGGTTTTGTAAATTCTCTCAGTGCCATGATGTTTATAATGTTTTAAAGCTTCGAAATGTGAATTAAAATAATTTTTGTTAAAAAATTCCAAAAATAGTAAGTTTTTGGTCACCCGACCCGACTAGTTTTGACCCTAATCACGGTAATCATGGTTTAATTTATGCTGTTCTGTAATTCTCTTCATTATTCTCCTAATTTCTCGTCTACTATGCTTAATCCTAGCTATAATTCCCAATAGTTGCTCTCTAATTTTACATAGCTATACTTCATTACATAATCATCATCCAATTAGCTAATTTATGCAGCCATTCATCACTCTTAATCAATGATTAATACATGATTAAGAGAGATTTCTCTCTCACTCTTAATCAATGATTAATACATGATTAGGAGAGATTTCTCTCTCTAGGTAGCGTAGTAATTAATTGTCAGCCGGTAATAATGTAGATTTGATGAAATTCATCCTTTTACCACTCAATAGTGTTGTAATTAAGTTAGATTCAATTTCTTCACACATTAAGATGTGATTAAGGCAAAATTAATCCATCATTAGGCCACTAAGAAGAGAATTTCCTAACACCTATGCATGCGGTAACTCTGCATCTTTCTAATTGTACTAGGAAAGTGATTGAGCTTGCTTAATTCATCTCTCTTGTAAATTAATTAGTAAAATTCTGAAATTCTTAATCATCTAAGCCAAGTGATTAACTTTAGAGCCGGTTTCCATAGGACAAGTAAAGTATTACCCATAAAATTACGAGGTCTCGAAGGACCCTCTTGCATAAGGAGGATTGTTCAATGATTCTAATCTGCCATTTGGATTGTTATGATGCTCTTGGACCTTAGCTCTTTTCTTCAAGTTTATCATTTAAAGTAGTGAGTATAAAATGGCCCCGGTTAAGAGAACTCGCTTCGGTGGTGCCCACGACCGTGAGGCAGGAACGAGCAACGTGAATGGGAAAGGAAAAGCTTCCATGGACGAACAAGCACCGGCCATCTCAGGAGCCATTGACGAAGAAATGGAAGAGGTAGGTCACAATTTTATTCAGTTGTTTAATTTAACATTGCACACGTTTAGCTAGGAAAGAACATATCCCCAAACATGTTGGAGAAATCCGACGGAAACCTCGGCATTTGAATTCATTTGTACATTTAAGTTTAAAGTAGGAAAGAAATGATTGACGGATATACTGTTTGCAATAGGAAAGAATGTCTGCTAGGGAAAATTTAGCTCGACATGTTCATTCTATTTTCAATGTTGAATCAGTCATGATCCCCCTACTGATATAACAGGGGGCGGCTCGTAACGGTTTCGCAGTAGCTAGAGTTACTAGCTTAGGGCCTTTACCCACGACTTGCTTTCTATGCAGTGGGAACCCACGTCTTGCTTTCTATGCGGTGGGAATGTCCATGTCGTGCTTTCTATGCGGTGGACATACCTAGTTGTATGGGCAGCTAGGCGACAACGGGAGGAGTAAACTCTCGCTGGAGGGGGGATGTTGTACCTCCAGAACATTGGAATTTTAATGAATAAGTTTGAGTAGAATTTTTACTAGAGTACTGTCTTGGTGCCGCTTTGCAATATTGATTGAAGGGCTGTCTTAACGAACATTGTGATTTGGAATCTAATCAAGGAATGTTTATGTTGAACAATCATGTGGTAGTAATTAGGACACACAAGGAAGTGTGAGTGTGGGAGTGGAAAGTGGGGGCTTGGGTCAGGTTGCCAATGCCTATGAGAAGGGTGGTTCCGATTGGTTGAGAACTCTCTGTCCCCATAGTGTTTAAATCGATACTAGTAATACTCATTGCCCCTAGAGCCGCGAAGTCTCAAGTGTAAGTGCCTCTGAAACATGGGGAAAAAGGCACTCGAGGTTTCTCTCCTCTTGGAAGGTGGGTCTTAGGATCGCCAGATAGGATAAGTACGCTTTCCCTGCGAGGTGGAGCTAGATCTCCTTGCTAGTAGGCTCGAACTCGATTCACTTTGTGATGAGAGATCGTCCACTAGTTGAACCCTGAACCACTTTGTTTGCTTCCGCTATAGATCTAGTGGCCACGAGGTTCACCATCAGATCCGCTGTTTGATACGGTGGGGTGGGGACCTCACACCATTCAGTTGCAAAAGCCGTCTTGTGCTGATCCTCTGGCTTTATTTCGAGTTGGTTGTAGCCTGAAAAGCCATATAAGAAACTATAAGCTTCTTTTCCCACCACTCTTTCTATTACATGATCAATAAGGGGTAGGGGATAGTTGTCCCGAATTGTAGCAGCGTTTACTTTCTTGAGATTGACGCACACTCTCAACTTTCCATTTTTCTTCGGGACCACCACAATCAGTGAATCCCAGTCAGTGTGCTCAATTTCGTAAATAAAGTCTACCTCTGTCAGCTTATCTATCTCCTCCTTGATATTCCTTGAAAATGTCTTATTGTAAGTATAAGGACGTTGTCTGCTTGGTTTGGCGTCATTTTTAAGGGGTATTGTGTGTTGACAGATACTTGGATCCACCCCCTTAAGATCTTTGTATGACCATGCAAACACATCTCTATACTGTCTAAGAGTAGCTGTCAAAAGCTTTTCCTCTTCTTCAGTAAGACTTGTGGCATATATGCAGGTTTTGGATCTTCTCCTGGCTCTGCTAGATCTATTCATTTGGCTTTTTCAGGACCGTTGTATGATGTACCAGGTTCCTTCAATCCCCTCATCGGTTGTTGCACTATGATTTTCCTATCTTGTATGGTATACTTCTTATAATGGGACGGCGCATCCATCTTGTCGAAATTCGTGTCCTCCTCTGTTTCCATTTCAGTTGTCCATACGTCCTTGAGGGTTCGCTTGAGTTTATTGTATTCTGTTTTCCTCTCTGTTTTGGTCATTCTAGACCCCGTTTCCCCCTCCTTAGATGTCTCAGTCGTTTCCTTTTCGCGCTTGTTCTTCTTGTTGTTTTCCAATGGTTTAGTTCCGATAAACGTGCCAGTGATCTTTTCTTTGACACAATCATCAGCTTTTACAAGCCTTAGATATCCCGTTTTTTCATTGACAAGAGGCATGGGTTTATGCTTATTCGCTCTTTCTTTCCTTGTTCTCTTTGATCTATACCGCTTTTGTCGACTAGGTTTTTGTCTAGGAAACTCGTAAAACCTGTCCAGTCTCGATATGTACTTCCTATTCATCTCTAATCCACTTGATCTTTCGTCATCAGCATCTATCGTCTAGGTTTCATCACCCAGTGATGGGAGGTCATCGCTTAGTGAATATGTGAATTCCTCCTCTATTCGATTCCTATCATCCACTACAAATATCTCATCAACTATTCTTTTACACTCAGTCTCACGTAGTGGTTCTTTTTGTTCCTCACTATCTGACCCTGACTCAAGGATGACGCTAGCCATTTGCAATGTTACTAGGTCGTATCCTTCATTGTCACAAAATTTTGTAGGTGTGCATTCGTTAACTCATACGTCCAGGGTGGACAATATTTGAGCCCACCCAAATGGCTCAAATAAATGTTCAGGGAAAGGTTCTGGGAGATAAACCTCGTCTTCTACGGATCTTTCCAACGCACATTCCTCTTTTATTAAGTCTCCACAATCGGATGCTCCACACATCTAGACATGTGCTTTCGTTTGTTACCACGCAGGTATTTCTTTTCCATTCACTGTGGTTGAATCAAATTCTTGCACTGGTGTTTTTGCAACGTCTCTATAGCTGTGATCTTTCATGTTGATTTTCGTTATTAGCTCTTCATGCCTTAAGTATATTTGGTCGTACCCCCAATCTTGTATCATTTTGAGTTGACGCATAAAAGGTCTCCCCAAAATAATGTCAAAGTTGTTCGTTTTCCAGAAGTCTACCACGGCAAATGTGTGCTCATAGTTAATCCCACATGAAGTTATAACTATTTGGTCCAGGATTCCCAATGGTATCTCTACATACCTATCTGCAAGTTGCAGTTTCATTCTCGTCTTTCTGAGAGCTAGACGGCCCCACTTCTCCCAGATTTGCTTTGTAGCGATCGCAACTCCCACCCCACTGTTTAGGATAGCTATCGTCTTTATATCCTGATATTCGACACGTAAGGTTGTATTACCTTCCTCACCTTCACAGTAATCTCCGACCTTGTTTATGGGCACAGGTTGGGCTTTGGGTTGACCCTCCCTTTTGTGTTCTTCTACCGTAGGGTTTGTCTGAAGAGGAATCTTTATTCCCTTGATCTCCAAATGTTTCCCCATGTCTTCCCATAAGTGTGGTCTGACTATCAAGAGTTCTGACAGGGTAATTTGCATGTTACAGGTGTCGACAGCATCTCTTGAATACTTTTTGAGTCAATCATTTGTGGAATAGTTCTTAGCTGGGATGGGACTAACCTTATCTCCGATTATGCCTCGTGTTCACCTATAAATGAAGGCAGGGTTTTCAGGGATTGAGCTTTGATTTCCATTGAAACCTCTAGTCCTGCATCTCCATACAATGATTGTATATCTCCTGGATAAAATTCATTGTCCATATTAACCTCAGGAATCGGTGCAGATTGTAACGTTGCATTCCCGTTCTTTCGATTTCTGATGGTTTCCCATAAGTGTTGTGGCCATGGTTCTTCCACTTCTGGAATTGGCATTATAGTCATTGACTTAGCATCATCAGTGGTGTTCGGCGCCACTCGGTGATCCAATGACAATCTTGTTTTAGGCCTGGGTTTGTTTTCTTGTTCTGATTCATCGACCTTCAGTTTTTCTCGCTCTTTGTGAATCAGCACTTCTTGTTCTAGGTTTCAATCGCATTAAGTTCCATCAACGCCTGGGTTGTTTCAATGAGGTGTTTACACATTTCCAAACGCTTTGTTTCCACTTCTGTTTGAGGATAAGTCAACCTCTCTGTTCTAGGGTTTGGTTGGTTTTTAGCCTTGCTTCATACGCTTGTAATAGAGCATCTAAAGGCTCTATCACTTTCTGGACCAAGAATTATCCCCCTGAGGATGCTTTCTTCGGCTTGTTGTTGTTGTCCTCAACAGTTTTACTATCTCTTTCTTGTTTCAGTTGCTCTTTCATTTCATGTAACTCATTTTACATGGAAATTTGGGTTTTTATCCTTCTTGTTTTCATTCTGTCTCGTTTCGCCTTCCAGGATTTCCGTTGGGATCTCAAAGATAAACTCTCGTTTTCTGTGGGTATTGGCAGCTCGACCTTTTCTACCAATGGCTTGTTTTTATCTATGTCCTTGGCTTGGGCTCTGGTTACCGCATTGATCTATATCATGGGTTCGATTTCTGATCCACTACTTGCACTTAGTAACACCCCCACAATATTTATAGTTGTTTTTCCTTTGTTGTCCGGATTCCTTGGGCAATCTGGAAGTATGTGATTCACACCACACATGTCACAAAACCCAAAAATTTTTCACTCTTTCGCCTTTGAAAGGACAATTACGCTCCCAATGATCAGTACTTCCACAGCTATAGCACGGTCCAATTGGTTGTTGATTTTGAGGAGGTGGTCCCATAGGTTGTCTTGCCCTATTAGGATATCCTCTCGGTTTGTAGTTCTGGTTCGCAATGAACATTAGCGTACTTTCGCCCACCAAATATTGGTCCCTCAAAGGTTGTGCTACATACATTCATGGTGCCATACCCTCGTTATTTCCCCACGGTTGATAGGATTCGTCTGCGTACATCTGTGGTTCAGGTTCAGTTACGTAAGGCTCAATCGTTTCCTCGTAATAAGAAATTTGAGGCGTACTATTTGTTCCTGGTGATGCTTCATAAGGTTGAGCATACCTAATCATGGCCCTATTTTCTTGTGGTAATGGAGGTTGTTGACCCAATACAGGTTGAGGTATGTCTGCTCCTGCTAGCATATTCGCATTCGGCCCAACTTGATATCTTGGAGGAGGTGGCTGGGGTGGTACTGCTGGAGGTCCATACGACCTTTCCCTCACATAGTTTTTGTTGTAAAAACAGTCATCCATGCCATGGTTTGTCCATTTTTGCTCTATGGCGCACCATTTCAGTACTCGTCCATTCGCAACTGGTGCTTTCGGCTGTTGTGTGCACCACGGCGTCGAGTGATCTCCCCCACATATGTCACATTCCTCATATGAGACTGTCTCATCCCCGGGCTTGATCTCATATGTTGCTGCATTCTCTTCGTTACTTCCTCTATCATTTGGTCAACTGTCGGCATCAAAGAAGCCTGAGCCTCTTTCTTGGTAGAGGGTTCACTCTTAATAGATGAAGAGCCACTGGTTACTGAATCAGTATCCTCTGACACTTCCCCATATGCTTTGCAGTTATCAACAAGATATAACGCTTCCCTTGTAACCTGTTCAAATGAGCTACAAGCTTTCAAGTGAAGGTCTTTTTTCAAGGTTTCGTTTCTAAGTCCTTCAATGAAGAGCACAGACAACCTCTCGTCCTGTGATAATTCTCTCCCTGGGAACCTCTCGATGTATTTCCTGAATCTCAAGGATTCTTCCTTCACTTTTTCATTCTCCTTTTGTTTAAAAGCATATATTTGCGATACAGTATTATGCTTTATACCCCTTTTTGAGAATTCTTCTGCGAACTCCCATAGTACATGTTCAATATTCAGCCAAGTTTCAGGGTTCAAAGGTTGAAACCACGTTAAGGCCGTGCCTTCCAAGGTCAGCCCGAATCCTTCATATTGAGTATGAAAATCAGTGATCTGCTCTGCTCTTAAGACTTGCTTGAAGAGCGACACATGGGCATAGGGATCCCCTGATCTGCTATACTTCTTTGGCATGCACTTCGCTACCTGGGATGGCCTCATCCGTCTTTGGTCAATGACAAATCTAAATGCTCCCGTGTCTCGACTTAATCATTCTCGTACATCATGGATGTCGTGGGTTGCTCTCGTTGGCTCCCCTGCCACGAATCTACTACTAGGAGGAAAACGTGATGGTGTTTTTGCAAATGTTGGACCTACTGCAGTATGTGTAGAGATAGGAACCGTGCTACCTCAATTCGTAGCCATTGATTCTCTGGAACGTAATGTTCCCATGGGGCTTGGCATAGAATAATCAGGTCGATTGAAAGAATCCGCTACATGAGTCCTCTCTCCACCTGTTGCCATCGGGTCTGGCACGAAAATTGTAGGTGCTGGTCTTAGTGAGCTCGGAGTGACATAATAATGGTGGAGTGGTCCTCCGAAGTACGTATATCCTTCCAAATCCTTTTTATCAACTGCTGCATATCGTCTTCCATATTTGTCATATGCGACAATTTTCGTTTCTGATCCCTCTGTGTAGGTGAAGACATAAAGTCTTTTCCGCTCTGTCAACTCATCGACGTAGGGTTCCTAGCATCTATAATAGAGATCTTCCTCTCCATTATTATATTTGTATAACCCCATGTAGACGTTGTCTGTGTTGACTCTCAAAGTTTGGTTTTCTCACCTTAACCTCGCATTAGGGAAGCTCATTGTTGGAGCTTTCTCCTCAGATTCCTCATCTAATTTGGCTTTCGTGCCTGTCAATCCCCACTTGTCCACAATGTTAGGATTCAGGACTACCAAGTATATGATACCTTCATCATCTAGGTACCTATATCCGATATAGCTCACATGCACTAAGTCCTTGAACTCACTTGGTCTATCTTCTATTTTCACACAGTAGCGGTTCATACCATCTTTGTAGATCTTCGCACCTTGCTTGTTGTCATACTGATACTTCATGAACAATAGCTTCATTGTGGCCGAAGGGTCTGATGGTCCAGCTGCCATGTTTTCTCTTTCATTTAGTTTTAAATATCCTAAGTGTTTCATGAAATACTCGTAAGATCTCTCTGAAGAAGTATCGGAAATACTTTCCTCAGGGATCGGCTCTAACGGTCGTACTACACCTTGGTTTACGCTCTCCTCCATTGATAAAACACTTGCTTGATCCGCTAAATTTCGGTGTTGGTTGTTGATTTGTTTTCCCGATCTCAAAAACATGAAGAAAGTGGAATTACCGACTGAATCCAAACCTCTTACCTGGAGATGGAGTGATCTTCCAATTCTCGTGACTGCATGGATTGTTACTTGATCAGTCTCTGCAAATGAATACACTTGATCACTGTATCATTCTAACTGTCAATAGATTCAACAATTTCACAATGACTTCAACACAATTTTGCTTGCAGATTGTTGATGGTATGTCCAATTTGGGTTTTGACAACTCCTGGTATCCTAAATAGTCCAGGTCTAGGAACATGTAAAAAATGAGTTAGATCTGGGCTAGAGGTACACCGATCACAATCGTATTTCTGAGCCCAAATTTGATGAAACTTTACCAGCTTGTTCACTAGGCTATTTTAAGGCTACCCACCTAATACTTTTGTATTCAGACTCCTAAAAGTCATGCTTTTACCAATTCTTGGTTGGCGGTGTCTGTTTTCCAGAATCTGTCAGTTTGACTTGATTTTGGTGTTTGTTTTGGGATTTGAAAGCTATCTGGGGTTGTCCTGTGTACAGGCTATCCCTCTGTATGGTTTCTTCCCAATTTTGATGTGTTTTGGTCTACTGAAAGTCAATTTCTATGCCAGTTTAGTAGTTTTGACTTGGATTTGTATTCAGATGGTTTAACACGTATTTTGAGGTTTCTGGCTCTTGGTCCTTTAGAATTTTATGTTTGTATACACCTGAGGATCCCACAGATGAAATCTGGTCAAAATGTAAAGATTCTGTAACTGTACCTTCCATGTTAATGAGATTCTGTTTCTTCATCATTTGGAATAAGTAAACCTCCTATTTACATTACAGGTTTCTCCAAAAAAATTCTTTTCATTGAAGACGTAACTGATGAAAATAAGTAACTTTTGTTGATGTTTCTCCCTTTCAATTACCAAATATGGCGAATCTGGCACTTAGGTACACCGATGGCGATCGTATTTCTGAGCCCAAATTAGACCAAATTTGGCATGCTTGTAGACACTGATGTTTTAAGGCTATCCCCCAAGTCTTTTTGCATTTGGATCACCAAAAGCCAAGATTTTTCTCTTTCTCGGTCTGTCAGGCTAGTTTTACCCAAGTGGTCTGATTTCCTTGATTTTTGATGTTTTTGGTTGTGGTTGCTTTAGACAAACTTGTTTAGAATCTTATCAGGAAGGCACACAAAAAATCTGGCACTTAGGTACACCGATCGCGATCGTAGTACCTGGGCCAAATTTGATGAAATTTTGTTTGCTCCCTCTGACAAGTGTTTCCCAGTGTTTTGTGCTACCAATTTGTGATTTGAATCAATATCAACCCTGTTTGGTCAGATTTTCTAAATTTCAGAGTCTTATGGCCAAAGTTATGGTTTTCTGACTTCTCGACTCTAACTTTTGCCACAAATCTGACTGGAATGTGATTTACTTATCCTACTTCTAAGTACTAAAATGAAAGAACATAAAGAAATGAATCAAACAAAACAAACAAGACGGATTTCGGGTAAAATTTCAGTACTCAATCGAATTAGAGAAATTGAAGAGCAAAAATGCTTTGACCACTCTCACTCACAGCTCCTAAATCTCCTAAGAGAGGATCTAGCCGGTCCATTGACTCTAGACTCCACTAAGCTCTAAACCCCTATCTAGCAGCCAAACTGAGGTGTAAAATGGATTTGTGGATTAATCTTCTTTCAAGGAAGCTAACTGCGCACTCGGTCACTCATCACCTAAGGTGCATTCCCCGACAATGACGCCAATGTTTGCGGGTCACCGCGACGGATGTCCATAGCATAGCTCTCACGCATCAACATAAAATATCAATACAAGGGAAGCGACCAGGATGAGGCATGGAAACTCACTAGGGTGTCAGTCCTAATGAAGTGAACTCATAGAGATGCAGCTTCTAACTCTACAAGCAAATCGAACACACTAAAGCCAAGTAATCTGCCTATGTCCTTCTACACAGCTCTATAGTCATCATACCCGTTTACCATGCAAATCATATCGGATTCTCACGAAACTTGAAGGGAAGCTACAGGGGACTATCAGGAGCATATCCTATTACTGTCACCGCATTCTGGAGAGGTACAACGATCGCGATCGTTCGCCCCAAAGTCAGCAAAAACAGCGAACATGTGATCCTAATGGGTCGTTTTAGGGTACCTAAGGCCTCTCCTAGGGTCAAAACAACATAAAATACGCATATAAGCACTCAAAACAATGATTTAAGATCTCAAACTCGTTGTCAAGAACCTACACCGAATCTTGAATGATTACACTTGAATGGAAGAGCAAAGTAAGAGGAACACAATGCAATAAACGAATCTGAATTTGGATTACCGTAGCCACAGTAGCGAATATTACAAGTTGGAGCAAGAAGAAGATCTTATAACGTACGATGTCTTCTCAGTTTCTCATGAAAAAGATAATGTTCAAACTTACAAAATTGACCTTTATAGTTTAGGTCTTTGCAAATGGCTTGTCCGGCCAAAAAACTCTTAAACTTCTAACTGGCTCTCTACTAAAAATAATCATAAATTCTTTTACAAGTTCTCAGCTCAGAGAAGCTCTTTTACAAAGGATGAGATTTCCGCAAAAATGTAGATTCCTTGAAAAATGTGACTCTTTCTCTGAAAACCGTAGCTTCGTCGCTTCGTCCGCCAAACAATCTTGCTAACCGCCAGGCATCCCGCTACCTGCGAGGTATCCCGCTAACCGCGAGGAACAATAGAGATCCGATAACCACAACTTAATCTCCGCTAACCGCGGAATCATCTCGCTACCCCCGAGGAACAAAATATATTTTTTCAATAATTCTTCTCTTTAGATGATTCTTCAAACATGATCAACCAACTCTTCATATCTACCGGTAACAACTTATTGAACAATAACAATTTATCAAGCAATAACAATTTAGCAAACAATGTTAATTTATCAAAAAATTCTTTCACTAATCTATGAAAACATATGCTTGTCTTTTAAGATAGAATCAGGTTTCTTGGACGGTTTAAATTTGGTTTGTGGGCTTATTACAACATGGTAAAGCTAGTGGTATGCCAACTTGGTCAAAAAAGTTCAAAAACAGGGCAGAAGTAAATAATCGTGATTATTTACTTTTGTCAAAATTTTGCAATTTTTTGGTCAATTGAGCATATACACATGTTTATCACAATCAATTTAAGCCTATAAATCAAGTTTCAACAAGTTTGGATAAATTGTTCCTCAATTCACACTCAAGATTCAAAAAGTCAGTACAAACTTTAGTTTTCACCCAGTTTTTTGCCAGTTTAGTGATCCAAATCTCTTGGGCCTTTACAAAAGTTGTTTGTACACATGCAATGTGTCAATATAAGTCTTGGCTAATTTTGAGCAAAAAGTTAATAATCGCGATTATTAACTTGAGGCTTGAAATGAGCCCTTTTTTGCAATTTTCTCAAAGACAGTTCTTTTATGATGTTTTTTAAGCCCATAAATCAAGTCAAAACTTAATTTGGCCTAAAATGTCAAGAAAAATTAAATAATCTGAGTTTTGGTCAACTTCTTGAAATTTTTACCTTGAAGTGTCCTTGAGCTTACTCACTAGTTCCGTCAACTCTTAGGCTTACTCCCCAGTTGGATTGAGTGAGTTTGAGTCTTTTCGTGCTATTTCTAGCCGTAGACCTGAAATTCTGCAACTTTACATAACAACTCACACTTGATTCTTTCAGAGAGAGCAATGCTATGAAATCCACCTCGGATCCTACTTACCCTACTCCTAGTTTCTCATGCAATGGGGTTTTGGAAAGTGTCCACAAACACTTGTTTTCTTGTGTTTTTTTATGTTTTTCAGAGTCTCGATCTTAAGACTTGTCTCGTCTACCAGTTATTCTCCAAATCCTAATTTAAATCTACAATCCTACAATCCTAAAGGCACTCAGCAAGTACGATTACTTCCAAGCTACCTCTACACAGCAAAAGACGACAATCTTAAGCTATGCGGTTTCTAAAAGAGAGTTTTGAACTCTAGGCGAACCTAGAGGAAGTTAAAGAACAATTACACAAGACGCTTGTGTTTTTTCCTAGTTTAGGTCTCTTCGATCCTTGGCAGCGGCCCCAAATGTGGGATGCATGTCTAACCTCACCATCCTATCTTATTGCAGTATTAGCGAGAACCACGATTAATTTGTCAAACCATGGATGAAGCTGACTCGACTAGTGCATAGAGGATACAAGAGGTTGTCAATCTCTTGGAAAACAACTAACAACTTGCATCTAACTCAAGCTACACTCAAGTGACTGAAATCACCAAAAGCCAATCGCTCATCGGTAAGCAAATCACATCCGTTACAGCATCAAATGACATCCGAACGTAATGAAACTTCTCAGAAAATCTTATAAGACTTAAGCACACATGCCTATGGTCTCATATCCCACTTTGGGTCAAGTTCCAAAATCGCGATTATTAACAGCAGTGGATTTTTGACCTAGTCGTTTTCGACCCAGAATGCATCTAAATGCTTAGCAATGATGCCCCAATACCCCCCCTATGCTTAGTTTTTTATTTGAAAGTGTAAATTCCTAGTTATGATGAAATTGGGCCGCGGGTTGGCGACGCCAAAAGCTACGAAATATTGTGAATGGCTTACGTCAATGCGTAGAGCTCTTACCTACGGTTACAATGCAACAAACGCATTCGCAATGTGACAACCGGAGAGGGAGTAGGAAGCGCGAGAAGGAGAGAAGTGAGCGTTGTTAGCTCACATTGTGTATTTCTTATCCAAAAACTTACAAAAATTGGTTTTTATACCTTAGCCAAGGTTTTTGGGTGGTCAAAAGTAATAATCTGGAGTTTTACCAAAGCTCGGAATTGAACGGTTGATACAATCTGGAAGCTTGTAGCCCCAGCTCATTAATTTACAAGGTTTATCAAGAAAACAGGAGTTACAATATTCCGAATTTATCAAAATAATAATTGTTTTACAAGGAGAACTCCAAAAAATGGTATCCGTGTTAGCTTGCTGCTAACACCAACTCATCACTACTTTGGGCAGAAAGCTAATGCTTCAAGCCTTCAATCCCCATGCAATTGCACATTCAACATCCAAAGGGCTTGGAAATTGCATTTTTTGCAAGTAATTGCAACAACTTGATAGTGCCAAGAATATCACATTGTAGTGTTAATTTGTTAACAACAAAAGCAAGAGAAGCAAGCACAAAATCGATGAATTTTTACACACACACACACACACACACTCACTCACTCACTCACACATGCAACATCTGATAGTATTCTCCATTTTCTTGCTCAGCACCGCTCCAATCCACGTTCATGAATGCAAAGACAATCGCAAGGTGACCTTATCTACACCCTCAATTCACACAAAAGAACTAAGCTCCATCACCCTCCTGTTGGACGGCTTCTGTTGCTTTCAACAATGCTCACAATTTTGTCATTTTTCATTCTTTCTTTGTTTTTTGTTGGTTTTGTCAGCTTAATAGTCATATTGAAACCAACTTTTAAAAACCGATAGCCTCTTAGCTAGGGGCTTCTCATAATGAGTAGGATTTTTTTGGGTTCACCAAACCATTGAAATTTGTGCTTCTAAGAAAATTCTAAAAGGCATCAAAGAAGAGCAACCAAATTTTCAAATCCTTGAAGTCTCCCAACTTCGAGGCTCATGATTACTTCAACACAAGCCTTGCATAATGTGTACATATCTCTATGCACAAAGAAACAAATGTTATATATGCATTTATCTCTCATCAATGGAGAAGTCAATAATAGTCAGAGGAAGCCAAGAAGAAGAGCACCCCCACATAGCCTTCGCATCCATGTATAGAGGTGAGCATCATGCACATCATTGTTAACTGGCTTCCAAGACTTGCCATATCGATGCTAGCAAAGCAAGAACCACAGACATAAAATGTCGATCCGTGGGACGTAGCTTACGTGACTAGTGCATGTAGGCTACAAGAGATAGCTAATATCTCAAAAAACCCAAGTCTAGTGTGATCTCACCTAGATCGGTTTCAAGTGTGCATCAAACACCAAAATCTAACCTTCTTATTGCAAGATTACCAAGATGATTCGTGGAGCTATATTGCTCCAAATGCAATGAAACTTGCTACCTAGAATGTGCAAAGTATTCTCACTAACCTCATGTGCTCAAAAGTCATTTTTGACACTTGGAAAAAATCATGTCAAAGATATACATCCTATTTTGGGCAGGTCTATTTTGGCCCTTGAAGCACTCTATAGCTTCCTTATGACGTGCTCTATCTACTCCTATGGTCAAAAACCAATTTCAATGCGTGTATGTATGTAACAAACGAAAACGGCTCATAGAGGCTCACGACTAAAAACACAACTTCACCCCGCGAGAAACTTACATAGAAAGGAAGAGCTTTCACCTGCAAGCACATTGGTATGCTCAAAATTGTAATGCAACACCACACGAGGGAGACACAAAGATATGAAATAGTAGAGAGCTCACAACACAGTATAGCAGCACACACTCACTTTCATGATCCAAAACTTGAGTCAAAAGTTACAAAAATTGACTTTTATACCTTAGCCAAGTTTTAAGAAATGGATCCTTAGCTATTTTGGCTCAGTAATAAGGCTAGGAATTGCAAATAATTACAACTTTGGAAGCCCCTAGCCCCTTTACACTCTTATCAATCAATTGTGATACAACATGTTTGGACTTTTACGGGATTTCAAATCAAAGAATAAGATTTTAATACAATAAGTGAGGATGAAAATGATGGTGGTGTCCCTTTGATGTTCCTATTAGCTGAGCAACTAACATTCCCCCCTCGGTGACTATGTCGTTCATGACACAGCTACTTTGGGTGCTAAGTAGTGGTCGAGATTCCTTGTTTCCGTCCACTACAGGTGGTGATCCAATCCTTTGTTGATACCTTATTTGGAGTTCTTTATTTGATGTGGAAATAAGCTACATAGTAATCTTGTTTTGTGCTGCTCAATGGCAGAGTAACTTACAAAACGAGCTCTTAAGTTGGCGATGACTGGGCCAAATATCTTGCTTCTATAAGTGAAGAAGCCCATCTAGAATGTCTCTTCAAATGTCTACATATAATATGAGGGTAAGATTATTACCTTGACATTGAAACCATGGAGCACCTCCTCTGATGGTTGCTATGACAAATCATAGAAGAGGCCCTTATTGCCTTCAAGGAATGACATCTAGGCGGCATCGGTCTGCTTGCCTTGATGGAAGGTCTATAGGCAAGTGAGAAGCATCTTTGAAACTGTGACCAACATGATGCAAACCAAGTCTAGTATCCTACAAAAAAGCTTTATTGTTGATGAGAGATTATCCACCATATAATCTTTAGTGGGTTTGCCTTGTGGTGGTGGTGGGAATCAAGCCAAGGAGGCCACTTTTGCTTGATGATGGTCTGTTATTGCCAATTTAGGACCCTTGAAACTTGGCACTGCATCAGATCTTGCTTGATTTTCATTGGTGCATTGGTGTAGACAATGAGGTATATTGGGTGCCAGTTTAGCCAAACGTCATGCCACTTAGGGTGTACCATTGTTGGGTTGATGGTAAGATCCTTGAGTAATCTTTTCTTTAATTTGCAATACTTCAAACTTGATGAGCAAATAGGGGAATGCCTGTTGGTGCCATTTTTCATTGATATTTTCTGGTGTGAGAGGTTGACATTGATGGAATGAAGAATCCGCTCCTCCGAGTGCATTGCCTCCTTTCAGACTTGCTCAGTTTCTTCTTCTACTTGCCTTTTGAGTAAGTTTACTTCATGTGCATTCAAGCTTGTTGTAGGTTCTGAGGGTCTGACATCTTTGGGTGTGACCATCAGATCGGGGAGGTTTACTTTTGTTGTGAGTGTTTCTTCAAAATTCATGAATTGTAGAGCATCTATATTTCCCATGGCTTTTTCTTGTTGGTCCTCCTCGGAGGTGGATGCTTGAGGCTTGTTTGCCTCTTGAGCTTTCCTACGCTCTTCCTTAAGGTGTGATATTTCCTTTTGGTAGCCTTCTTCTTTTTGCATAAATCCAAGTGAGAGTTCTCAACATTGCATTTGCTTGACCTTGACTTCCCTTTCAAGCTCTTTTTTCCGTTGCTCTAGGGCTTTGTAAGTCTCATCCGTCTTTTGTAGTGTAACCACGGTGGGGTTGGTCTGCAATTGATTAAGTAGCTGAGTTTGGACTTGATAGCATGACTCTAATTGTGCTATTTTAGCATTTGCTACATCAAGATGGACTTGCACTCTTTGAGAAAATGAACTGGTATTCTGTAAAGCAATTGTTACCTCTTTGAGATGATGTTCTTGTTGCTATGTTGTTAATCTCAGAGATTCTAATTCTGCTTCAGACTTTGTTATCACTTCTTCTAATTTCTTGTTTGAAGTCTCCATTACCTCAGTACATGCCTCACTGAAATATTTTGCTACTTGAAGCCACTTTATTGTAAGCTTTAGCTATTGTTGCAAGTGATGAAGCTGTTGGTGTTGGGCATAGACTTTGTCTTTCATTCTATACATAGCTTCATGGAAATATCTAGCATATTATTCTACATCCTCAAAGTCTTCAAGTTGCCTAGAAGTTTCAGCTTCATGTTGATGTGATGGCTCAATTGTTTCTTATATTGGTAGCTCCTTTTTGGACATCTTTGGAAAGTTTGTTTGAGTTTTGAGTAATTCATCATGTTGAGTGTTGGGATATTCTTGTTGAGAGTGTTCTTTAGGCATGGTAGTGGTGTGCAATTCCTTGTGTTGGCATTTCATCCAACTTTCCTTCTGTTTTTTTAGGCATGGCTTCCAAGTTTTCTTCACGCACTGCTTGTTGTGCCGTTGAATCAACATCTTGTGCATTGTCTTACTCCCTTTGAGCCTCTTCCTACTCGTAGATGGAATGCAACCCGGGGAAAGGGTTATCATCTTGGTAGTACATGGGATTTTTTGAGCTGATTTCGTTGTGATTTGGTGTGGATTTCCACTTTTGTACAAAGTCTCCTTTCAACCCTCATTTGAGCGCAAACACATCTACGTCCCTTTCTATCCTTGATGCTTTTTGTATTGGGTCTTCGACTCTTATAGTGGGACGTGGCCTTTACTTGGTGTCTTCCCCTTCCATCTTGGCCTTGCCTTTTTCCCTTGCTCTTTTTTTGAGAGGGTCGTCATCTTCTCTTTTTGACTCTTTGTCCCTTTGATGTGCCACAAATGTAGGGGTTGTTTCCTTCTCAATTTCTACTTAAGCTTTGACTAATCTTTGTGGCAATATTGTTGAAATGGGGGGTGCTCTAGGTGGTACTTATTCTTATTCTGCAACTATTTTGCTTGCTAGCCATAGATTTTTCTCGGGATTTGGTGGTAAGTGATCAGTTTGGCCCCGATAACATCATATCCTATCCTAGTGAGTACTTTTGGAGCCCACAAAAATGATATCTTTTTTGGCTTCTTTATGTAGGTGAGAGTAGTGTGAATATACTGGGCATGATTCACATCCATAGACCCCTCTTTCTTCCATGCTTGTGTAAAGGTTGATGCTATTACGTGATTAGGGCAAGTGTAGTCACGGTGGCCTCTTTGCAGTGAAATGGAAGTGTTGATGGTACAGCCGTAGTGTGCCCTATATTTCCTTTTGCTTGAGATCAAAAAATGATGTTGATTTATGGGTGAATATATCTATAGTAGCTAACTAGCAGTCATTGGCTTCCCCCCCTTAGGCAGCTTCAAGGCGTCAGCTATTTGTTCCTCCATGATATTTACCTCTAATGAGATGTTGTTCAGACCTGAAATAGTGGCTTGACCTTCTTCATTGATGCTATGGATAAGGTCATAAGCTCTTTGATAATCGACATGACACAATTCTAGTTGAATGTAGTATGTGAGGCCCATCTTTTTCCACAGTGGCTTAATTGTCTCCTCCCTTTCTAGGTCTTTGGCTTCTCTTGGTAGCATTTTCACTTTGACTTTTTTCCTTGAGAACTTTTGAAAATCCCATGATAAACAATAACGTATTGGTGCTCTAAGTGATCTTTGGCTAGCCACGTAACATTAGCCTCTTTGAAAGACTCTTCTTCTAGCTGGTATGGTGGTAGCTCTACCACTTTTGTCTTCCTGCTTTTCTTCTTTGGGCTTTACATGTAGATGAGAGAGATCTTGACAAAAAATCATCAGAAAACGCTTGTCAGATTTGCTTCACCCTTACTCACAAGTAGAAATGCTAATGCAACAGTTGGAGAGCAAGTATGTGCATATGATTGCAACTTGGTGCTAGAGTGGATGTATCGGATGTGTATATGTTGTAGGTGATGTGCATGTAACTGGGTGACTTTTTGAACCCTGTGGTGAGAGTTACATGCATGATGTGAGTGTGTCAGGGTTAGACAAGTTGTGTAAAGGATACATGGATCATGCTTTGGTGAAAAGGACATGTGGATCATGCTTGGGTGAGAAGATGTGCAAAAATGCTTCATGTGTGCCACTTTATCTTTTCCATGTCGAAGATAACTTTTGCCTAGTATTTCTATTTTGCCCTCAACTTGCCACATCTAGCTTCTACTAGGTAAGTTAAGGTGGATGGTGGCCATTGTTTTGTATCGTGAAGTTGTTCTTGATTCCAGTAAAGTCAATTGTCCCCACCTGGGTAGTTTGATTCAAGACTACCAATTTGTGGTTGTTGATCCCTTGGAAGTTAGTGTGAAATAAGATATAGTCTATAGAGTGCCCCCCTAAGCTTTGAGGCCAAATGGATCAATATTTTTTTTGTCATAACTTGATGAGGAAGACTCCATTCACCCCCAATTCTCCACAAGCTCTCTACTTGATGCCAACTACCAGTGGGTCAAAGATGGTCCCCAAATGAGTCATTTATCTTCAGCATGCCGAAGATGCTAGGTCAAGATTTTGGCATGTATTTGCACTTTGGAGCCTACCCATGTGTTCACCTACTAGGGATGAGCCCATGGTTAAGTTTGGTGTGATTTGGATGCCCGGTGTGACCGGTGCACACATTGTTTTCCCCAAAATCTTATAGATTGTCCTATGTTGCATGCCCCCTACGACCCTTGTGGTGGACCAATTAGTAATCAAAATGCTTCTTGCTATAGTTAAGGAGATTACCCCTCATGACTGGAGCAAGTAAGAATCAAGAGACCGTGCATAGGGGCTTGCCAAAGAGCGCCAAAAATCACTAGCTAGAGTTATTCCAAGATAGACTACAATGCAAATGAGGGTAGAATTGGCCTAGTGGACTATAGATACCTAGACTTTTCAGACACCCCCTTACCTATCCATTGAGTCGAATAATCCTCACAATGTATCCCCGGATTAAAAATTTTCAAAAACTGACACTTGACGACCTTTTTGCCAAAAATTGCATAGAGTGGCTAGTGCATCGGAGTGGTCATGGAGCAACTTGATTAGAATTGTCCCAAAAAATTTTCTAGCTGTTCCATTGAGCTTCAAGATTTGACAATCTAAGTCGGATCCCAATTTTGGCATTCCTACTTATTTGTTTAATTATTTTGAACTTTTATCAACTTATATTAACAAAATTGAACAAAATTATCCAAGATCATTAAAAAAATTCCATTCCAAATCTAAAAATACAAAAATATACCTAATTTTAGTGCTTGGCCCTATTTTTTGTGAATTGCTCCAATTTGATCACTTTTATAGGCAAAAAACACATAAAAAGAGTGAAAAATTACAATGTTTTGCATTTTTTTTTGGCAATATTTACACTTTCTAAACACACTAGGGATATTTATCGTAGAGCATGTTCCCTGTTCTACTTATTCATAAGGGCATTTTAGTGTTAAGTTGTAAAAATTGACACGTTAACACTAGGGCGATGTGAACATAAGCCACTTTAGTGGCTATAAGTAACTTTTGAGTAAATTCTTATCCTCACCAACCATAAAAATCCTCACCAGAAACTTTCAGGAATTTGTGCTCAAGGCATGTAGGGAGTATAAAAAAATATAGATAAATAATTCCATAATGAAATTAGTATTTTCAAGGGTCATCTTTCAAGTACAATCGAGCAAAACTTCCTCAAAAGTTTTGACATCCCATGTAGACCCCTCAAAAACCTTCAAAGCACATTGAAACTTTTTGGAAAAATCCTTGGACATGCATAAAATAAGAATTTATTCATATACTATTTTTTAGGAAAAAGACTATGAACTCTTTTTAGACCTCAAAGACATGTATTCTATCAAATTGTAAAGCCAATTTAGCGGCTTTCTACTATTTTTAGGACATCATTATTTTTCATATTGCACTTTTTTGGGATAAATGATATATCAAAATGTTCCTCTATGTAATAGGACCTCATTGATATCTTATTTCCATGGTTTCATGAAAAATAAATAGTCTTAAGGTAAATTTTATAGAATTAGGTGCCAAGCCACTATTGTGGCCCAAGCCACTTAAATGGCTCAAACATAAACCTAGTGTTAACATTCAAGAACTTCAAAACATTGCCCCTTTTCTAATCTGCCACAAATAATTCGGTCCGAATTAAGAATGCCTCCCCCTCCTTGCCTGCGTCCTTTGGGATGACAGAGTGTAGCTTGGGTTGTGTAGTGCATGGGTGATGATATCGTGTCTATGCATGGCCATGATTGACCCTATCATGCTATTGAAGTCAATGCAAGTGGAAACATTATGATGTGTAAGATGTGGGTCTTGAGCGGTATACTCAAGGGTTGTCAATGGTGAAGCATCCTGCTGGTTAACTCTCTTAAAGAGAAAATCTTGAATTAGTTGTGCTCGTTCATTGATAGTGTTATGCGCACATTCTATAGCCATGATGCTAGAATAGGTGGGCATTGCAGTTCCGGGGTCAGCACAAAGGACCATAGTTTTGCAAGGATGTAAAACAAAACTTAATAGAAGACTTTGGTGTAACTACGGATTCGGGAACACAACTACCTGCTTGGTCAATGAAGGATGCACATATTTGGATGTGCGGAGCATCAAAGTGCGGTAGGCTGAAAAACGAGGATTGCATCCTAGAGCGCTATGTAGGAGATAACTACTATGTGAAAAAGCTATTTCCAGAGGAGTTGTTTGAACCCTTTGGATGGGAGAAATAACTGGTGACTCTAGATGTTTGAGTGAATGAGATGACCAACACAACCTTTTGCAACAAAGATGGTTACCACATAGTGCCCTTCCAGATGGTAAACACTATCTTGAAGCTAAAAGAGGAAACCAAAACAATAGAAACCAACAAAAAAATCAATTGCAAATGAATAGTGGACAAAGTTTCTGTGTGAGATCTTAATGACGATGATGGAGACAATTTCCATGATTTTGTTGGAATTAGGGTTGCAGGGAAACACACACAGCTTGGAGAAGATGAAGGAAGCTCAAGGCACACAATAGAGAGTGTTTTACTTAGTATGCAATGGAAAGATTGATAGCCCTGGAATGATGGGCGTATATACAATGCACGGTTTGGCGTATATACAATGCACGGCTGGGTGTATATACAATGCACGGTGGAAAAAACCTCCTAGAGAGGGAAAAAATGCCCCGGTGGTCCTAAGTGTGTTCACACATATCACTACCACATGTATATGGTAACAAATCCCCCCTGGAGTGATGCAGTGAACGAGAGTTGGCACATAGAGTAAAGGGAAGTTCCATGCCCTGAGGACGTGATTAGTCCATAAAGGGGAGTAAGCCCAAAGCTTTGTGAAAAGCTTCAAACTTCTCACGAGACAATGCCTTTGTGAAAAGATGTGCAAGGTTGTCCTGCATTGGCACATAAGCCAAGTTGATCTCTCCTGATGAGATCCTCTCCCTGACATAGTGGTAATGCACCTCAATGTGCTTTGTGCGAGTATGAAAAAAATGGGTTCTTCACAATTGCCAATGCACTCTGACTATTAGTGTAGATAGTGTTGGTAGTGTCTGATGAGCCATACACACTCAATCATAGCTATGAAGAATTCCCCGTAATCAGCCTCACAACTAGAAGTGGCCACAATAGGTTGCTTCTTGCTCAACCATGATATACATGAACTACCAAGCATGAAACAAAACCACTTGTGGACACTCATGTGACAAAACAACCAGCCCAATTTGAGTTCAAAAAAGCATGTAAGTCTGGTGGCAATGATCCCCCCTTGGGGATAAAACAAGCCAAGTTGTAAAGCTCCACTCAAGTAGCAAAAAATCATCTTACATCCTGCCAATGCTTACACCCTAGGCTATGCATAAATCTGCTGACTTGTGAGACTGCAAACTGAATATCTGGCCTCATGTTGCATACATAAATGAGGCATCATTGGGAAGGCCATGGCTTAGGACAAAAGTAAAGTAGTTTGGTAAAGAGTGACATCTGCAGGATCACCAACATCATGAAGACTCAATTTCAAACATGTTTCCATGGAGTGGAAATAGGTTTGCAATCCTCAAGTCCAAACTTACATAGCAATGTCTCTATGTAACTTTCCTGACATAAGGCAATACCACCGTCACACTGTTTAAACTGTATACCCAAGTAATGATGCAACAACCCCAAATCTTTCATCTTGAGAGTAGCATTCAAATCAGCCTTAAATTCAACAATATTTCTGTCATTGGGTTTAATGATCAACACTCATCCACATAAAGAACCACACTGAGAAGTACATCACCCTCATGCTTTACATACAATGTGCTTTCTGTTGGACTATTACGAAAGCCTCGTTTGACCAAATGAGTGTTAGCCTTCTCATACTAAGCATGAAAATATTTCTTCAACCCATGCAAAGCTTTGTTACATTTTCACACTTTATCCTCTCGTCCTTTCTTGACAAAATTGCGAGGCTATGTTACATAAACTTCCTCAAATATGTCACCATTCAAGAAAGTAGTGACAATGTCTGATTGATGTACATCCCAATCAAAATGAGTTGCAAATGCACATACAAAATGCACAATAGTCATACAACAAGTGCAAGTAAAAGTCTCTTCATAATCTATGCCTTTTGCTGTGCATAACCCTTTGCAACAAGTCGAGCCTTATAGCGATCAATCTCACCATCCGTCTTATGTTTCAACTTGTAAACCCACTTTGTACCAATGACCTTTTTGCCAGGAGGCAAATCACATAAAGTCCATGAGTCATTTTCTATAAGTGCATCATATTCTGATTGCATGCTAGCCATCCAATTTTTTAAATTCTTTGCTTCACCAAAAGATAGAGGTTCCTCAACATCATGTAAGTTAGACACAGCAAAGCATAACAATCTAATGCATAAGATGCATGGTGAGAGCCTGAACGAGTGCCAGTAGACAAAGATGCATCCAATTTACTGTCAAGCAATGTATGCACCATCCATTTTGGTATATTTCTAGGCTGCTCATTGTCAGCCATTTCCTCATCAATTACATCATATACATTTGCATCAGTGATATGTTGATCTGTAACATTTTCAAAAACCCCCATAGGCTATATATTTGCCTCATTGGAATTCGCATTTGAACTTCCACCACTGAATAGAGGCAACAAAGTGTCATAAATTTCCAGTGAGCTTACATTACCATCTCTAATACATGATAGCAAGGGCTGAATAGAATCTTCCACAAACACAACATCCCATGAAACTAGAGTACGCTTTGTTTGTGGATGATACAACCTGTAACCTTTGATTTCAGCACTATAACAAAAAAAAATACATTTGACAGCCTTATCATCCAATTTTTTGTGTTGTGTTTGTGGCACCAAAGCATATGCCAAACAACCAAAAACACCCATGTGCTCAATAGAAGGCTTTCTATCATGCCATGCTTCATATGGAGTCATAGACTGCAAAGATTTTGTAGGACACTTGCTAAGTACATAAGTGGCACACATGATGGCCGCAAGCCACAACGCCTGCTCAATGCTTGACTTTTGACCATACATCGTGCCATTTTTATAAGTGACCTATTTTTCCTCTCAGCAACACCATTTTGTTGAGGCATATAAGGCACTATACATTGGTGTTTTATTCCATGACCAACCAAAAATGCATTAAATTCATGAGACATGTATTCCCCCCCTTGATTGAAACGGAGGGTGCCCATAGTACATTTCAAGACATTTTCAGCCATAGCTAGAAATTTTTTGAAGCACGTAAATACTTTGGACTTCACTTTAAGAGGAAATACCCATTGCACCAAGGAAGGAGTTTGCATGGGCCCACAAACATCCGTATGCACAAGCTGCAACTTGCAAGTGGCCCTAACTGAACCATCCTTTGGAAGCTTTGAACACTACATCTTACCCAAAATACAGCCTTCAGAGACATGTTTGACAGGTGATTCAAGAAGTGGCACAGAATCAACTATATCAAATTTTTGCAAACACAGTAAACTGTAAAAATTCAGATGACCAAAACATGCAGGCCAAAGTTTTGCATCTGAAATAGCCTTTGAATCCACAACTGCATTTGCAAAATTTTACCCACACTTGTCATACAAAGTGAGCTTATACAAACCACAACATAAAATGCCAGATACAACAATTTCATCACCGAAACTGAGATCATGTACAATTTGACTACAAGACCAAGTCTAGCAAGTGCAGATACAGACAAAAGACTCCTCTTGATCTTAGGTACATAAAGTGCATCAGCAAGTGTGAAAGAACTTCCATTTGCAATAGTAAGCACAATCTACTATCATTTAATACCACACATGTGAATCTGTAGAAATTGACATGCATGCATCATGGACAACACGATTATAGGTACACTCTGCAGTAAAGCCCATTCTACATCAACATCATCATCACAGTCTCCTTTCACAAAAGACTCAACAATGGCTGTATTTGTAGTGGAACCAACATTTGCAATGGAACCATCTTCTTTCTTCTTAGCCTCTTTAGCCTTCAACTTAGGACACTGCTTGATCAAGTGATCATTAGCTTTACAATAATGGCAACACATCTTCTTTTTTCCCTTATCACCAAAATTTCAAGACGAATTTTTGCCAGCAGAAGCATTAGGAACATGTGATTTTCCACTTGCAAAAGAAACATGAGAAGTGGTTGCATTACTATTACTACCTTCTCTTTGAGCAACAATAAAGGCATGTTCAACTGCACGTTGTCTAGTCGTGTTTTTTTGGAAAGAAACTCTTGCAACAACAATGTACATAATGCATCAAACTTGATAACTTCAAGATTTCCTTGGGTCACAAGTCTCCAAGTACTAGCAAAAGTCTGGTAAGAATCTAGCAAGGCATCAAGAATAGTCTGCACAAGCAAACTATCTGAAATGACTTCACCTGTAGAAATAAGTTGCTTATTGATATCCTTGACACCAACAAGGAAAGTGTCCATATCATCTTACTCATGCATAATCTTTGACTCCAAATTCTTATGCAACAATGCAATTTTTGTCTCATTGCGACTTGCATAAAGACTAGTTAGAATATCCCAAGCCTGTTTTGCAAATTTTGCTGAATGAATGTGAGGTGTAATAGTGCGCTTCACAGAAAACACAATCGATGCATGACCCTATGCATCTTTTACATCCCAATGAGCTTGTACTGCCGTAGGCAAAACAACTCTAACAACTGCAATCCTTGCAGCAAGACCTGCAACGTCCTCAACATGGCCTACATCCTTAGAACTACGATGTACATCAATGCCCTGGACAATATTCTAGACACCTTTTGACAAAATAACATGTTGCATCATGTAAGCCCACATAGGGTAATTGTTCCCATCCACTTTGTCCTTAGCAGCAAAACATCTTGAACACATTTGTGTTATTGTCGGCAATGGTGAATGCCTACACTTGATGTGAAAACTACCCAAAAAGAGGAGAAATAAAGCGATAACACCACGTTCTATATAGCACAAACCATAGAAGACTGTAAGGGACCTGTTATGCAAGAAACGACACTGACAAAAATTCTGCACAAAATGAAAAAATAGCTTGCACAATACTACCTATAGTGGAAACGAAGGCCAAAATGAGCCCGAATCATTGAAATCAGAGAAAGTGAGCAGGCGTGTGTTGGAGTTGTTGGTGACTAAGCCCGAGGAGATGCAACTTGCTCTGATACCAATTGTTGGAATTAGGGTTGCAAGAAAACACACATAGCTTGGAGAAGATGAAGGAAGCTCAAGGCACACAATAGAGAGTGTTTTACTTAGTGTGCAATGGAAATATTGATAGCCTTGGAATGATGGGCGTATATACAATTCATGGGGGGAAAACCCTCCTAGAGAGGAAAGAAATGCCCTAGAGGTCCTAAGTGTGTTCACACACATCACTACCACATGTATATGGTAACATATTCGGAGAGCAATGATTTGAGGAGCGATGCTGAAGACGAGCTTTTCGGTGGCTCAAAAGATAAAAAGATGCCAAAACAAGATGAGGCAATGTTCTATTAGTTTCCTAACCAAAAAATGAGGAGACAAAAGAGATATCAGATGAGACGAACAAGAAAACAACAAAACAAATTTGAGAAACCAATGCAAAGATTGATGACCAAAACGCAGTATCTCTTGCTTGATGGAGAAGATGAATGTGTTTGAGATAAAATCACTAGAAAACCAATTGACAACCTTTTGAGAAAATTTGAAGAAATAGAGCAAAAAGGAAACAAAGGACACGGCCAAAACATCAACAAAAATGTCTAAAAATAAACAAAAAAGTGAATACTAAAAGTTAAAACAGACACTGAAATAGGTTTGGACAACTAAAATGGAAAGTAAAGAGGGCTCTAACACAAAAAAAAATGATGCACCACAATTCTTAGAGCTTCTTTTCATGGCTCTCATTTGTGGTGGTTAGTTGTTTCGCCAGCGTTTTCATCTCCTTGAGTTTAGCTAACTATTTTGTATTAGGAGCTGGGATTCTATGGTTGAGGCAACTTTGCATTTTGTGCACATTCTTCTTTTTGTTGCCAATATTGGCAGTGAAGATGACTGTTAGTGTCGTCAGTCTTTTTGCGAATTGAGTCTTTTTCTGTCATGGGCTTTATGATGGATCTTTACCTTGAATTCCACTATAATGCAAATTCTCTACAAGGTTTCACCCTAAAGCACTATGTGAGCTTCCTATGGTTGTTGTGAAGATCTCTCTTGCCAAAAACTATCCTTTCTTGGGAGTTGTTGTTGTAGGTAATTCTTCAATTTGCCATTGCTTGATGGAGCTTTGTTGTTGTCCTTTAAGGTAAGAGTTGCTCTTGACAGATATATGGAGACCTTCCGTTGTTTCTTTTAGTCTTTGACAAATGATATGGGTAATACTTTCCTAATTGCTAATGTAGAGGGAGTATATACAAGTAAGTAGTGATGTTTCTAAAATCAGGGGTCTACTAAAACCCAGATGACGAATGGGAAAAAACTCGTGGGAAAAAAGTGACTTTGTTATACACTCTTATTGGAGCTCAGTAATTGGACTTGAAGTACCTGCTCATGCAAGGTGAGTGCTTGGGAGAAACAAAGGAAGAGTGTCTTATACAAGTGTCAGTTATGGGACACTCTATATGCATATGATAAATTTGTCAAACAAGAACATACATTGTGAAAGATGGAGTTGAAGAATGCTTCAAGGAACTAATGTAGCAAATGTAACATTAAAGGATGTCGTGTTAGCTTCCACGTTTCTAAAAAGGGTTTTAAATGTAGAAGCTTCTCCACTCATACCTCACTGTGCTCAGTGCATGAGTGTCTTTTGAACTTCCTCCTTCACATCACTAGACATAAAATACATAGAATTTGACTCTTATTCTCACACATACCAGCACGAGTGACACAATGTAAATATGCTAAACTCTTCCAACTTGAGCACTACCTAGAATAGCTAAGATGTTTAGACCACATAGAGTTATTACTTGAAGCTTTGGGACTAATGTCTCACTCATTTAGTGGCTTAGCTCCCTGACTCTAGCTCTTATGCCATGTATTTTTAATGGATACTTGGACATACCTGTTCAAAGCCAACAACCCAATTCCATAGGTTCTTGAGATTAAGGCCTTTTTCATTGTTTAGGTCTTTGGATGCCACCATTTTTTCCAGTAGGTTGGCATACTTCTACTCCTCTTGATGTGTTTGTTGTTTGTAGATATTGCTTTGTGAAACAAGTTTTGAAGTTGTAGTAGGGACTGATGGAGCCTTTGCTTTATCTCCCATGTAAAGCAGTTTTTGATGTGTGTGGTTCTTTGAGATTGAGTTTCCACTTGCAATTTTGGTCCCCATGTGATTGCTGTCGTTTGCAATTGCCCCTTTTGCTCTATGACTTGATGGGCACTAGGCTTGATTACCACACTTGATTATTACCATTGTAAAAGCCTTGGTTTTTTAGGAGAAAATGAGGTATCCATCTAGAGTTTGTATCACCCTTGGTCGTGTTTGGATTCAGTCAGCTCTTCGTTGTTGTGATTGCTTGCCTTTGGGTGGATCCGTGTGCTATGTGACTGATTTTAATTGTTCCATGTTAAGCTGCTACTTTTGATAACCATATTTGAGAGTTATCTTCATAAAATCCTTGTGCTTTGAGTAGATTGAGTAGAATCATTTTTTGCTTCATATGTCTTTGTTGGGTATCTTGGTAGAAGTCTGACTTTGGTACCCACACTTGTTGCCACATTGCTTACTTATTTGAGGTTCTTTTCTTTTGCTTGTTGTGGTTGTTCTTTCTCTTGATTGAGGTGTCTGTGTTCCATTGATAGCTTGGCTTCCTCTTTGTAGAACTTTGTTCTTGAGGTGAGTAGGTCCAGGTCGCTACCTTTGGGTTTTTAGCCCAAATATTAGTGTTTCCTTGAAAGTAGCCTGGAGCATTGATCGACTCATTTGATGCTACCCACCCTATTACCTTTGGTTGTTGAGGTTGAGCTTGTGATCAGTGTATCCAAATTGGATCTTTGATATTGATGTGCTCTTGGATACTAACATGTGGTTGATTTTTTTTGGCTTCTTCTAGATGCTTTGTTGTGATGGAAACTTTGGTCGATAAAATTTTTCTTTGGGTTTCTATTGCATTGTTGATGGTTTTTCTTTTGATGTAGAGACTGTGTTGGAAGTTTGGTGGAGATGCATTGAAGGTAAAGTTGACTTGCAAAGTTGATATGCTTTAACATTTACCTTAGCTTTACCTTTTCCTACTATGGTTGGTTTGTTCTTCTCTGCATGGACTTGAGATGTGTCTACGGCTCTCACTTCTGTTATTGACGCTTTTTGTTGTTGTCAAAAGAAGTTGTTCATCCATATTTTGTCAAGATCAGACTCTCTTTGACATGATGGGAGTTGATTATGTAGAAAGTGTCCTTGAACTCCCCAGTACTCAACTTAAGAATAGTCTCTGCCACTCCAAAGGTAGGAATTGGCATTTTAGAACTTGTGTACACTATTTCTTCTAGCTCTTTGATTGGTGAATTTCCCATCATTATCCAAGTGCCATAAGACATTAGATTCCTTGTAGCATAATGATTTATAGTTTGAACATGTGATCTTGAGTCTTGTTTCTCCACATGTGCTAAATTTGTCATTGTAGGAGAAAATCAATCTTTTGCCTTATCCTTATTCTGGTCTTGATCTTGAATTTGTTGAACATCTGATGTGAAACTTGGAAAATCTACTTCTTCCTTTGCTTTTAGTTGTGTATTTTGGAGTTGACTTCTTTGAAACAACTATTGTCAATTATTCAAGTATGTTAATGATGAAATATTCTTGTGGTTTCTTTTCTTCCTTCGTTTATGCTTTTGTATCATGATTCATGATGTAGCTGTTTGTCTCACTTTTTCTGCTTTCAAATTCCCAATGTTCATGAACTTCCTTCCACACCTTTATCATTCATAAAATAGGGAGCTAGGCCATAGCCTTCCTCATCACAAAATTTTGTAGGCATTATTTCATTTATGCACATCTAGAGTAGCCAGTATCTGGTCCCATCCAAAAGGCTCAACCAAATCTTCAAGAAATGGCTCCTGGAGATAGTTCTTATCCTCTTTTGATCTCTCTAGGATGCAATACTTTCATCAAGCTCTCGTATCTGGACGCTCCACACATCCAAATATGTGTTTTGTTGTGCAACGATGCAGGTATTTTCTTTTTGTGAACTATAGTTAAGTCAAATTTCTCTATAGGAGTTTGATTGACATCTTTGTAACTATGGTCATTGATGTTGACCCTCGTGGTAACATCCTTATGCCACAAGTAGAGATGGTCATAGCCCCAATCTTGCACCATTTTAAGTTGACACATGAATGGTTGCCCCAAAATGACATCAAAATTGTTTCTCTTTCCAAAATCAACCATGGCAAAGATATGCTTGTACTCAATTCTGCATGAGAATAGTATGATATATTCTAGTATACCCATAGGTCTCTCTACAAATCCATCTAAGTTACAATTACATTCATGTTTTTTTGAGAACTGATCTCCCCATTTTTCCCATATTTCTTTGGTTGCTATGGCTATTCAGTAAAAAAAAAGGAGGTTTCCTCAGTAGTGTGAGCTCGTTAGTCTCTCTCTCAAGTTTTCTCTCACCCTTCTTTGTACACAAGGAGCTCTTTCTCTCTCTTACTCGTCGGGTGTGTAGACAGGGGTGGAATGCCGAGAGTAGGATGGTGGGGTGTGCAACCACCCTAAGGTTTATTAAAAATAAAAATAAAAATAAACGAAATGTTAAATATTTTGTTGAATGCTGCAAGAACTCTGACGAAGCCAATACGGCTAATGTGTGTGTGTGTGTGTGTGTGTGTGTGTGTGTGTGTGTGTGTGTGTGTGGCACTAAAGCCTAACTACCAGGTTGAGCCGAATGGCAAGAAGGAAGGTTGGGCAAGGGCAACCCTGCAGAAGGTTGGGTGAGGGCGAGCATACAGAAGTAAAATGGTGCATGACGAGTGGTGTCCTTGCTAAGGGCGAGCCACTGACTGGCTACGGCAAAGGCTTGCCATGGCTAGGAGCTATGATGCTATCTTTGCTTGTTTGGTTTGGTCTGCTTGCACAACGCAATAGCTCATGGTGCCATAACACAGTGTGTGTGTGGTTATGCTCCAAGCTTTGAAGCTTGCCTCACGACTCTTGCTCTAATTTTCCCGCTGCCTAATCTGTTGTGATGCCGAGATGCTCCAAAATCCCCCTCAGTCGATTTTGACTTTGCCACCTTCTCCCTGCTTGATTACTTCAAGCCTTCAAGGCTTTCCCAATTCAACCTGTAGATCTTGACCTTCGTGCTCTCAATTCAGCTATCGGCCTTGCTTAGTTCTCCCTATTCACAAACTCTACCAATATGTCGGTTCACTATCCTTTGCCTTTGTGCAAATGCTTACCAAGATCCCTTGATTCCAAGAGTCATTGCTTTTGTATCGAATCTAGTTACGCCGGTTGGGCCTCTTTCCGTCCCCTCCCTTTGGCTGGATTCTAGAATCACTGCCTACAGGATCTCTTCAACCTCAAGCTTCAAACTCTCTCTATCCAAGATCGATTCTACTCCCAAGGACTCAAATCTCCAAGTCTTAGCACCGAAGCTCTGATACCAGTTGTAAGGCTTGGGTGGGTGAATTGATACAATGAGCTCAAGGTGGGTTTGAAGCTTGGCAAAACCATGGCTATACACAGTAGAGAGAGAGAGAGAGAGAGAGAGAGAGAGAGAGAGAGAGAGAGAGAGAGAGAGAGAGAGAGAGAGAGAGAGAGAGAGAGAGAGAGAGAGAGAGAAAAGAGAGAGACTCACACTCAATAGACCATAGTGTACATATAATATAAGTGTTTATGTACAAAAGGTCTCACAGCCAGTATCCGGCAGCTCATATATCCAGGTGCCTTTTCAAAAGGCTACACACATATATGTAATATGTGTCACATAAAAAATTGAACTAGGTATCGAAGGAGTTCCCATGCCCACCTTTCATATTCTAGCCTTGCTATCAAGTATAGAAATGGTTCTCACTCCCTGGTGCTCTAGTGATAAGGTGGTGTTTTCCTCTTCTCCTTCACAACAATCTCCCACCTTGTTTACAAGTATTGATTTTGTCTTATGTTTCTCTTGTGTCATTTTACCCATTTGATCATCTAAGGGAATATCTTGAAGAGGAATTTTTCAATCCCGTTTTGTCTATATTTTTTTTCACTTCTCCCCATAAATGCGTTCTAATTTTCAGCAACTTTAAGAGAGTAATCATGTATTGTATAGAAGTTGACATTAGTTCATGAAGTCTTTTGGTGTCCATCATCTTTGGTGTGGATTTCCAATGAGATGGTACCACTCTAACCTTAGATTTTGTTTTGTGTTCTCCTATGAAAGATGGCAATGTTTTAGTGATTCAGGTTCACTCTCCCCAGATGCTTCGGTTCGTGCATCATCATATAGAGATTGTATGTCTCCTGGGTAAAACCCATGATCCACTTTGATTTCAATGATGGGCATAGGCTTAAAAGTTGCACTACCATCCTTTTCACTCTTGATCGTTTCCCATAAGGTTTGTGCACATGGCTCTTCTACTTTAGGAATTGGCATCATGATGTGTGACTTGGCATGATCAGTGGTCTTTGCCACTACTCTTGTATCCAATGGTGTTTCAATTTCACGCTTTATTGGATCATTTGTTTGTTCTTTATTGTGCTCAATTTTCCTGTCCCTTTTTTGGATTAATACTTGTTTAGGGATGTTTTGTTTCTCTGGCTCCATTAGAGATTGAGCTATCTCACGTACATTTCTAGTCGTTGTTTTTTGAATTCAGGATTTGGACATCTTTGCTCTAGAGTCTAGTTGGTCTTTAGTCTAGCCTTGTACGCTTGCAATAGAGCTTCTAAAGGCTCTAGGACTTTGTCTACCAACAGTAATCCTCTTGATGACACCTTAGATGATTTTTCCTTCTCCATTTTCTTTTCTTATTTCAGCTTCTCTTTGGTTTGTTGCAGGTCAACTTCTAGGATAGTTTTCTCTTTCAGCCTTTTTGTGTTCATTTTGTCTCATTTGGCTTTTGACAACTTTCTTTGAGTCAATTTTTGATTGAACGAGCAGTTTATGTTCCTCTTTAGGAAGGTTTTCCTTAGCAGCTTCTTGAGCTTGGCTCAAGTCACCCCATTTATAGGAACTATGGGTTCTACCTCAAATTTACTTGAAGAAGGTAACACTCTTGTAGAATAAGTTGTAGTCTTGGATCCCCTCCACATGTTTCATATTTCCTTGTTTGTTGATGTCACACAATTGGGTTCTGTCTATAGCCTTGGTTGATTCTCCTCATCACCTCATCGACCAATTGATCAATGGTTGGCTTGGTAGGAGTTTGAACACCCTGCTTTGTTGTTGTGGATTCACTCATTGTAGAAGAGACACTACTAGTCAAATTTTATGCATCTTCTATCACCTCTCCGTAGGCCTTGCAATTGTCAATTAGATATAGACTTCTCTAGTGACTTGCTCAAAGGTGGTGCAAGCTTTCAAGTGTAGGTACTTTTTGAGAGTCTTGTTCCTCAAGCCCTCTATGAAGAGAATTGATAATCTCTTATCTTGTGACTCTCACGCTGAGCATTTCTATGTATTGTTTGAAGGGAAGCAAAGCTTCCTTCACTTTCTCATTTTCCTTTTGTTTGAAAGCGTAGATTTGTGACATCGTGTTGTGCTTGATCCCCCTTTTATATATTTCATTTGCAAATTCTTGCAAGATTTTTTTGTGTTTAAAAAATCATCTTTGTTCAGTGTTGGAACCACATCAAGGCTGTTTCTTCCAACGTCAACCCAAATCCACCGTACTGGGTGTGAAATCTGCAATTTGTTCAGCTCTTAAAACTTGTTTGAAGAATGAGACATGATCATATGGATCCACTGACCCATTGTACTTTGTTTGGATACATTTGTCCACTTGATATGATCTCAATTGGTGTAGTTCAGTTACCAATCTTACCAATTTAGGGTCTCTTACAAAGAAGTCTCTCACTCTCTCTTCCTGCCTTTGAGAAAATTTTGGTGGAATCCTCTCTAATATATGCTCTAGCATCGTATTTTGACATCTATGTTCAATGATCTTAAGGATCAATAGTGCATTCGCACTTGGTTGGCAGTACATAGAGATTGGAGTACCTTTGTATGTATATCTTTGTAGGTCAATAAGATTAACAAGTTTGTACTCTCATCCATACTTACCGACCACCAAAACTTGCACTCCTTGGGCTTTGTGTCAATTTTCACCAAATTTGGAGGTTGGTGGGGTGCATGGATTGCGATACATGTTTCACCACATCTGGACTTGATCTTTGGGGATCTTGTTCTACACTATTTCCACAAGCTATATCTCAAATCTTTTTGGGTTTGGAATTGTTTTGATAGGTCGAATGCCCAACCCTAGGTCTGCTCCGTGGTTTTTAGTTTGTCTTCTATTTTGATGCCTTTTGACCCAAATTTGTGTGTCTTTATTTTCCAAAACGATACTTTGGGATATGTTTCCTTGTATATGCACTACAATTATGAGGATTTCAAGTCAAGTTGTCACCATGGGTACATGGATAGCGATCCAGGTCAAATTAAGTTTTCTTGGCACCATTAGGATCACCATGATTACTAGATTCTATAATATCATTTTTTTTGGGTTTGAATCTTTGGATTGAAACTTAGGTCAATTTTGTACTTTCTCAGAGTACTTGGAGAAATTTGGGATTTTGGATTGAATTTTGATGTCCAAATGAGATAAAAGTTTGGGATCATGCTAGAAATAGCATGTAGATCAAAATGGCTAGGTTTTGGTTCAAAAATTTGGGAAAGGTACATGGATCACGATACATTCTTAGAGAGATTTTGACCCCAAATTTGAACCACTCATAAATGAAGGTATTTCTAGGATATTCCCAAAATCTTTTTGGATTTGGACAAGAAAAAGTTAGTCAAAACTGAAATCTTGGGTCTGTTTTGGCAATTTTTGGCTTTGAATTGTTTTGGCCCTTTTGATGAGCTTTTTGGATTCTTTTGGAAACCTTGCTTTGGGAAGTATTGTTTCCAATGGTCTTTTCTACTAACTGGTTAAGTCTATATCCAAAACTTCAAATGAGGTACATGGATCACGATCCATGTTCTGTCACTTTTGAACTTGGGATTTGGCCTACTAATTGGTTATGATGTTTGTAGCCTATCCCAAAAAATCTTTTTGAATTTGAATCAATTTTGATCAACCAAAAGTGAAATCTTGAGTTGGTTTGGTGGTTTTTGACTATCTTTTGTTTTTGGCTCTTTTGACCACTTATTTCAACTTGTTTTGCCATTGTACCTTTTGGGAAAAGCATGCCAAAAATTATGATGAGGTATAGGGATTACGATCCATATTTGACCTCATTTTGACATGAAACTTAGCCAGCTCGTAGTCCATGCTATTTAGAAGCTATTCCCCAAAACCTTTTTGATTTGGATCACTAAATCTCAAGATATACCCAATTCTGTGTTTGAAACCCCTATTTTTGTGGTTTTTGCCCAAATCAACCAATTTTGATGTGATTTTTGAAATTTTCTTGCAAACAAACTTTATTAGAGCAATTTTCAAATGATATAGAGTGTCATTGATAACTTTTCTACAAAAATGGCCTTGGAGGTACATAGATCACGATCCATGTTCCTCCACAGAATCTGCCCAAACTTATTAGTTTGCTTCTAATTAGTACTCTAAAGCCCTTGATTACCATATTTTTTGTTTTGGATCAGCTTTGAAGTGTCTACCATCAAATTTTCAAAATTTCAACGTTATGATTGCTTTGGCCAAAGTATGGTTTTTAGCCCCTTTTCCCCTGATCTTTGTAGCCCAATTTGATGGTTATGGTTTCTTCTTACCCTACTTCTATGTAAATTAGAAACAAAAACGAACAAAAAAACATAAATAAAATTTGTAATGGAAAATGGTATAGCACTCTGAAAGTAGCAAAAACATTGATGAATGAAATGCTTTTGCCTATCTCACTCATAATTCTCTTTAACTCTCGAGAATATATCTAGCAAGTCCCTGACTTCTAGACTCTATCAAGTACTAAATCCCTTATTTAGCTACTTTGTTGTTTGTGTAGGTGGAATGGAAGGACAAATATTTGGAAAACGAATCTCAACATATGTGCTAGGCCAATCACCATCTAAGGATCATTCCCCGACAATGGTGCCGATGTTAGCGGGTCATCGTAGTGGGCGTCTGTAGCATAGCTATCTAGCACTAATATAATATGTCAATACTTAGGGAAGTGACTCAGATGGGATATAGAGACTCTTTCTGGTTGTCAATCCTCAAGAAGTGAACCTAGTAAGCAAACACATTAATTCAACTACTAGCAAATCACCACTCAATAAGTAGGAATTAACTTATGTCCTTTCTCATTGCTCTCGATCATCACACCATTTTGTCAAACTAAATGAACTTGGATTGTCACAAAACTTTAAGGGAAGCTTCAGTAGGCCTAAAGGGACAAGTGTACAAATTTTGACAGCATTTTGAGAAGGTACATGGGTCACGATCCAAGTCATAAAAACTGCAATAGAACAATCCAAACAAATTTCCCTAAGGTCTAATAACACTCTCATATGGTCAAAACATCAAAAACGGGATTTAAGCACTCAAATATGAAGATTAGACGCATAGATGTATAGTCACAAACCACAATGGAATTTGTAGTGCTTATACTTTAATTGAAAGAGAAAGGAAAGAGGAACGCAATGCAAGTTTTGGAATTAAAATTAGATTACCCAATCATTAGTTATTACGATTACAAATCTAAGTTGAGAAGCCGCTTGAGTGTACGTACAACAAAGTTCTCTCTTCTCCAAAAGATAAGCCCCCTTTTCATATTAAGATTATTTTCTTTTATACCTAGGGATTTCTAAATGACCAGTGGTTGTCTCACATGGGCCTTTACACATATCATGAAGGAACTACAACTCAAGACATAGATGTGCTACTCT
This sequence comes from Adiantum capillus-veneris, assembly GCF_014529385.1. Classification (NCBI taxonomy): domain Eukaryota; kingdom Viridiplantae; phylum Streptophyta; class Polypodiopsida; order Polypodiales; family Pteridaceae; genus Adiantum; species Adiantum capillus-veneris. The sequence goes on from NC_140934.1 coordinate 10,828,478, forward strand.
GGAATCAAAACTTATACACAATATAGATACAAATATATTCAAAATGTGATGTCCGGCTAGGTGGGTGCCCGTATGGTGAATCTACCAAATAGCCAGTATGGTGTCTTTTGGTGTAGATACCCTTTGATCTTCTTGATGATCTTCTTCTTGGGTATGCTCTTACTACTCCTTTGATTCTTTCTCCAATTCTTCCTTTTATTGTTTTGGCAATGCAGCTTCAATAGTGCCTGGCTCGGTTAACATTGGTTCTCCTTTCTTATCTTCATGTTGGATGCCTTTAGTTTGTGGCTATGGGGTTGCAAACTCTTGTGCCATCTCCTATGATTCCTCATGGATGGGAGAGAGTGTTGTGTGTGTGTCGTTGTTGAGATTTTGGTTCCTCAAATGTGCCTATTGCTTTGTTTTTGTCGGCACCTTTTGTTGTCTCCTTGTTCTTCCTTTCATATTCTTCTTCCCCATAGATCCACTCTAGCTTTGCTAATGTATCCATGCCCTCTGTGTATAATGAAGATTTTATCTAGCTCTACTAATGGATCCATGCTCTTTGTGTATAACAAATTCTTGGTGCATAGCTTTTGGGGGTTCGATTTGCCAAAATTCTTCAAAACCTCCCTTAAGCCCTCTTTCTCTTTCAAATTCCTTGTTTTCTCTTTGGAGTTGAGTTTCCCATGTGCCTCTGAAGATGAAACGCGAGATAAAGCGCACTTACTATCTATAATATCATTTTTGCAACTTTTTTTCATTTTCTTTACATTGGGTGGTTTTCCATGATGTCCCCTTGTCCTAAATGTGTTTTTACAAATTTTTGGAATTGTGATTGTTCCCTTGAGCTAACTTTTGGAAATTGGAAGCTCCAATGCATTTTTTGGTGGTGAGAGCAATATAGAGGTGATTTTTGTGGTGTAAGGTCTTTATGGATAATGCAACATGTAGAAAGGGTTTGTGATAATTAAAAGGAATGCAAACAAGAGTAGAATCTGGGCCTAGAAATAATAAGCACACTTATTATCTACCCTTGCAAAAATTAGAACAAATTGACTTTTTGTGTTACACACTTGTCTTACACATCTCGTAAGTAACGTTTAGCCCTATTTTGAACCAATTTTGGTCCCATGGGGTTGTTCTCTCCACTTGGACTTACCGCTTTGGTGGTTTTCCCCTTGACACTTGACAATGGTCACTTTCTTGCATCCAAGCTTGTGGATATAGCCCATAATTCATAGGGAGTTGCCTTGTTGATTTTGGTCCCATTCGGAGTAGAATTGAGGATGTAGCTAAAAAATGCCTCTTTGTACTCCTCTAAGATTATTTCTTGTGCTCAAATCTCCAAATGATATTTTCTTTTGATCCCACCTAAGTACATTGCCTATGAATCCTATGGGGAAACCTTCTGTGAAGTTAGAATTTGATTCTGACATCGGGCCAAATTTTTATTATCTATAGACCCCCCCAATCCCCTAGTCAAATGGTCATTTGAGCCTTTGGGAATTTTCTATAGGTCCTTGTGATACCCCCTATCAAGTTTGGTTAGATTTGGTGTACCGAGTTGGCCGCTACAATCATTTTTCTTTCGTTCTTTCCTAGGAAGGTTCTACTAACCTAGGGTTTTTTTGGACTACCCCGACCCCAAAAGTACAATCAAACATTCTCATTAGTGGGTTAAAAACTTACCCCTCATTTATTGTGCAACACTGTGTATTGTGGAGGTCACTACAGATGGCAGAAAGCACGCATGAAGTAGACTCCAAGAGCTCTCTCCAAAGGAAGCAAAGTACAAATGAGACTATTTGTGGCCTACTTGGGCTATACATACCTGGGCTTTTTGACTCATTTCCTCTCAAACCCCCCCCCCCCCCCCCCCCAATTAGTCCTACTAGATCGTGAAGTACACTTTCCTTTCAAAAAAATTGCCATTTAGACTCCGATTGCCCTATTTTTGAAAATTTCACCAAATTAGGCCTCATGGGTCCAATTTAAGCTTCCCACCATCACCATCATTAGAATTGAACAAGATTTGATGTGCACATTTGTCTCCTCTTCTTGATCACCAACATATCTTCCATTTCTCCAACTAAACTTGTTTACTATTCATTTTCTATTTTTGACCTTTTTTTTTGAAAAAATAGAAGAAAAATACAAGATTGATCCAAAAATAAAAAACAATCAAAAAATTATCTAAACATACACAAACACCATACTTGGCCATATTTTTCTAGAAATCTCCATTTTGATCACTTTTTTGGTCGTCGAACTCGCAAACAGAGTAAAAATTGCAATATGTTTGGCTTTTTTATGATATTTACACACACCATGGACTTGCAAAAAATCACACATTAACATACAATTACTTCAAACATTGTTTATTTTCTAGTTGATTTTATTTTCTCAGGTCCGCATCAGGATGCCTCCCCCTCCTAATTGGAGTCCTCTATGATGATAAGATGTAGTGCATGGGTCGATAAGTCGTGTATATGCATAACCTTGATTGGCTCTATCATGCTATTAATGTCAATTCAATTCAAAAAATAATTATGCGCAAGAGGAGGATCTTGAGTGGATTGCTCAAGGGTTACTAATGTCGAAGCATCTTGTTGGTCAACTCTCTTGAAGAGTAGATCTTGGAGGAATTGTGCATGTTCTTTGATAGTCCTTGGTGAACAAGCATCTATTTTTGTTGTTTTATTATGAGGTTGGTTGTTGTTGTTGTGGTTGCTAAAGTTTTGGCACCTACATGTAGACCACTTTGCTTGGTTTCTTTGTCTTTGGTGTAGCCTTGGGTATCCACTTGTATTCCTAGTTGGTGGTGTTTCTTTAGAGCTCTGCTTGGTAATCCACACCCACTTAGTCTGTGATGATTGCTTTGGATTATCTAGTTGGGGTTGTGGAGTTGGTGGTGTTGATTTTTATAGTTTAATCAACTATTGCTCGGTTTCCCAAATTTGCTTTGTTGTGAAGTTGAGCTTTTGGTACCCATAATTTCTTGATTCCTTGCATACCTATGTTACGAGGATGGATTCTATGTTGAGTGGTTGATATAGGTGTTGAACTTATTTTGTCTTTTGTCAACTTCAAAGCCCGTAGATCGGCTTTCCATTCTTCCTTACCATTTTCTATAAGCAAATGATACTCTCAACTGTCCACCTTTGAGTGTTAACTCGAGAACTTTGTCATCCCAATCCTGGATAGCTTTATATGTACGCATCTATGGAACTCCTAGTACCATATCTTCATTCATATGATCATCTAGAATGCAAAAAAATGTATGTGGGCATAAAATTTATGCATGAAGATATTCAATTCGATCGTTCTCAATGTTGGAGTGAACTCTTTATGGTACGACTTGACCTTAGCTTTTAAAAATACAGTGGTTGGGTAGTTGCCTTCAATAGCTTATTGCATTTATCTTGGTGCATTTGTCAGCTAGTGCTTTTACTTTGCATCCATCTTTCAATGTCACTGTTATCCTCATCTCTTGTCCATCCAGCCATTCATCATCAATCTCTACTTCATCTTCTGATAAAGATAGAATGAAATGTAGAGGTTGAACCTGAAGCATATGCATACTAATAATAACATCAACGATTGGGTGCATTGCATCTTTTTTCTTTAAGATTCAATGCATGTCTCCTCCTGAGATTCTTCTATAAACTGTTGTTGTTTGATCTTGTGTTTCTTGGCTATGTGCATTTTGTCCAAGAGATCATCAGATTGTACTTTTGCAATCAACATCCACTAGTACAATTTTCCATTATTTCTCCATTTAAGGTGGCCAGTTTTGCTTTGATGAATAGACTTGTACCCGATCTCCTTGCTTGAAGATTTTTGTCAACAAATGCGAGTTGAAGAACTATTTTTGTTTTAATTTTTGAGCATAGATGGGTGTGATAGTTGCTAGTATTTTCTCATCTAATTGTTGGATATTTTAAGTCATTTGACAGGATTCATCCACTTGGATCATTGGAGTGAAAACTGTGACAAAAATTGTAAAGTTAGTCTGCGGATAGATAATTGATGACCATTTGACCAAAAATTATCTAAACTTGATGGAAATTGGCTAGTGACCTTAACATAAGGTGCTTAACAGATCTGTGTCAAAGTTGGGACAAACATTTGTAAAAAATTGTCAAGAGTAAATAATCGTGATTATTTACATTTGCTTCAAAACTTGGTGATTTTGCAAATTTGAGTATACCACAAGGCCAAGCACATCAATTAGACCCCACAAATCAACTTTGGTGAAATTTGGACCACAAAAGTGAGACTTAAGCCAGATTCTCGAAATCAGAGTCTGCGAACACGGAACAGTGGGTAAACTTGATCAAATTTTGCCAAACTTGTTGAAACTTGCCCAAGGGCTATAACAAGTTGTATACTTGCCAAACCAATCCAAAAAGTGGTAAAAAGTGACGAAATTAAATAATCACGGTTATTTACTTCTGCTATCCGAGACTTTAAATTTGACTTTTGGGCTTATACAATGTTAGACCAGCATAATATAAGGCCACAGGGAAATTTTGGGTTCAATCGGATCAAAATTGGTACAGATACACTCAGTTTACAAATTGCAGATAAGACCTTTGATTTTGCTAAGCTGAATCTGAAAGTCAAAGTTTTGACTTCCATAGCACGAATTGAAGTGAATTACAGAGAGCAGTCACTGGAGCTCTCAAGAGCTCTACTGTCGTTATAGAAAAATAGCTAATTTGATAAATTTTGTAAAGGAATCAGGTTGCAGACGAGGAATCAGTGGCTTGACAAAAAGTTGTAATTGAATCAAGTGGACATTGACGACAAGTCAATCCCAGGTGAGTACTCTATCCAGGGCTTCATACGTCTATATGACCTTAGATCCGGTCATGTAATAGGAAATCAAGGCCTATTCGGGAAAAACACCAGTAGAGTATCCACTGAAGAAAGCATGAATCAAGGCAATTCCTTGCACACAATTCTTGAAGAAGTCTTGAACAATTTTTCAGATTCAACATCCGAAATGTCTTCGTACTCGACTTACTCTGAAACCAGAACGACAATGCGCTATAAGCATATACTCTCTTTTTACAAGACTAATCGTCATGGAACCCAGGTTTACTTGGATCCTAACAAAGATTATGCTATTCGCATTGATGATCATGGTATTGAGTTCAAAGAGGAGGTTAGGGCAAACAAACAAGGAAAAATGTACATGGATTGAAACGGAACTCAATATGTACAGGTTGAAAATCCTGATTTGATAGACAAATGGCGCTTAGAAGTAAACACTATAATCCCAGATATGTCAGCAAAAGAAGGACCACCAACTTTGGGATTCGAGGGATACGATCAAGTAGACTTGAAGCCTTTGAAACGGCTTAGAACGCATAATCCTAGGATCGGAGTCTATTTTTGGGAAGATAGAAAGATAAAAGATCTTTTGTGGACTTCTCATGCTAGACCAGGGCAATTAACGGCCATGAAGATCATCTATATCTTCAAAATCAAAGATAAGGGATCTGCGGACCTACCAACTTACTTGTTTAGGGATTGTTATAAAAACAACTTTGTTATGATGACTCCTAAGAAAGTAGAACAAACCAAATACCAGGGGTATTCCATATGGGATTTTATATTGGGTCAAGGACCAGAAACCACTCCAAGAGACGAACATCGTGAGCGATCATCTGAGAGTAATGTTGTCATAATATCTAATATCTAACCAACCCAAATGATTTTCTCATATTAAATTGATCACTTAATGTGGGAGAATAAACGGGAACAAGTGTTAAGATATAGATATGTGCTTATAGATCTATCTCAACACGGGGCCAATAGTAAAGGGGCCCAAATGGGAGATGGTCTATCAAGAGCAAGGCTAACCAATGGAGCATAATACCTTAGGGTTAGCTTCATTGAAGACCTCCAATAATGTGTGTAAAAGTCCTTTGACCTTAGGTAAGCTAGGGCTGGAGCTTGAGGTGGGAACCCGGCCCAAGCTCGAGGTGCTTGTCGTGCTTGAGGTGCTTGTCCTACTTGAGGTGCTTGTCATGCTTGAGGTGCTTGATTAAGATGCTTGAGGTGCTTGACTGGCTCCATGCTTGAGGTGCTTGACTTGGTGAATGATTAAGGTGCTTGAGGTGCCTTGAGAAGCTTGTGGGAACACCCCCTACTTCAAGTGCTTAGTCATGCTTGATGACTAAGGGGCTTGCTCATCCAAAGTCAAAAAGATCCCTACAAGGAGGGGGGCGAGCCTACAAGGGGGGGGGGGGGGGGGGGGATCAGAGAGAACACACACACACACACACACACACACACACACAAGGGAAGCCCCAGCTTGAAGAGGCAACAAGGACACTTGTCAAGTTCCTCCTCATGGTGTGCCTGAAGCCTATTGGTTGGCCACCCAAGGGGTCCAATGATAATTTAGGATATTTAATTAATTGATTTTGCATTTATCAAGTCCTCTCTCTCAAAGGGGAAAGGGGGACACTTGTCCCAAGGCTACCCCTGTTGCTTGTAATGGCTCCTGCTTGTGATTGGCTAGGCCTGGAAGGGTCCAATGAGCTTCAAGCATGAGCTACAAGGGGGGGTCGACCTAAGCAAGCTAGGGGGGTGCTTAGGGGGTATACTCACCCACACACACTCGCAAACACTCTCATGGTGTGCTATGCAAAGTGCAAGAGCTCCCTCTCCAAGCAAGTAGAGGTTGAGAGCTTACACCAACACTCTTGGCTATGGAGTGCAAATCCAACCAAGAGCCATGCTTCAATGATTGAGCTTGTCATCTCCTTCTTCTTCATTACTATGCTATTATGTATGATAGCTCAAGAGTTATGATAAGTGAGGAACTAGCTCTTCTCATATGAAATGTTTCTTCTTCCTCTTCCCTATCCTCATTCCCTGCTAGCTCTCTCCACCTTCGAAGGTGTTTGAGGTCTTGGGACTGAGGCTTGGTATAGTTAAATCTTTCTTCAAGTTTAGGTTATGCTATGATGGTGATGCATGAAGCTTTCCATCTTCATTGCTTCACCTAGGTCACAAGGAACACAAAGAATGTATTGTAACAAGTCTCTCTTTATGGGAGAAATCATAATACAAATGCCTATTGGAGGGGGGACCGGCTCCACATAAATCCGGTCCTCAACTGTTGTCATGTTCTCTAAACTCTCTCTCTCTTGCAAAAGTATTGTCTATGCCAAGTTAACTAATTGCTATAATTATGTTGCTATCTTTAATTATGTCTACCCGCTATGCTCACAAAATCATTTCTTGAAAGTACTCTCATTAAATTCCGCTACTCTCAAATTGAATAGGCAAATTCCATTACATTGGTATCAGAGCATTTGGTTTCTCTTTTCTTGCTTAAGAAGAGAGGTCCTTAAGTAGCCTATAAATGGTTGATGTTGTTAATTATAATAGAGTAAGTGGAACTGGGATCTAATATCGGTTTTGTTAAGCCCACTATGTGGGGGATGGTGCACACCTCGGGAGCTTTGGACTTAATAATGGAGTCTTTTTAGACTTGCCTATGGCTTTACCATTATTGAGCCATAAGAAGTCTGAAAGGAGCTAGCCCTTGGAAACTCTGCTATGTTAGACCTACTCCTCTACTCTCTATAATTAACCACTTTGAGCCGTGGGTGTAGATACTTAAGAGCCGATTTTCAAAGGCTAAGAGGAGTGGCAACTAAGGTTTTGTATTGCCAAAGCATACACTAAGTATAAACATAAATTTTGTTAACATGGCTGACAATAATCAAGAGAGTAGAATGAACATTGATAGCTTTGATTTTGCACATGAAGGTGCTAATGATGATGCTCCCATGTTTGTGAATTATCTAGTCACTAGGTTGCAACAAGCTATGGGCAACCCTGTTTTGCAAGCCGAGTTACTCAACAACTTCGTGCTTATGGAATTTCCCTTCCTCTCCCAGAGGAGAGAGAGCTTAGGAGGCCTCTTGAAGAGACCCCCAAAAGAAGACTCTCTCCCATTCGAGAGGAGGAATCCAAAGAGAAAGAAAGCAATGACAGTCTAAGTTCTTCTGAAGATGTGGCTCCACGAAGACGGCGGTCTAGACGATCGCCTACTCCTCCCAAGAGGAAAAGAGAAACCTATAGTCCTTCTCCTCATCACTCTGAAAGGCAAAAGAGGAAAAAAAGGAAGAAAAGGGCTAGGAAGAGGTCACCTTCTTCACCTTCCTCCTCTTCCGATGAAAGTTATGGCTATTCTCCTAGAGAATACAAGAGGGGAGGACATCGCAAATCATTTCCTGCATGGCGAAGGTCACAAAAGCTAAAGAAGTTCAAGGAGGGAGGAAAGAGTATCTCTTTTCTCACCTACGATGGCACCTTTGGTGCTACCGACAAAATGTTGGACTTCATCCAGCAATTTGATGCGGCCTTTGGGGACGAGGGCTTCACAGAGTCCTCCAAGCTACGCCATGTATCTATGCACTTCCAAAAATCAGCTCGTCAATGGTGGGCTAGCCTTCGTGGAAATGGAGAAGCCCCAAAGACATGGAAAACTCTACGAGTTTCCATCATGAAGCAATTTCTTCCAAGTGATACTAAAGATAAAGTTCTTACCAAATGGAGCGGCTTGAAGCTTCTCTCTCATGAGTCTATCAACAACTATGTAGACAAGTTTTGGGATTTACATCTCAAAGCTACTGTCTTTCAAAAGATAGACTTTGCCGAACAAAGACAGCAATTCTGTGCGGGATTACCTGAAGAGATGGCTGAATACATCAACTCTCAACGGCCCGGTACTATTACCGAAGTAATCCACCACACCATGGTTGCTTCAGGCATCAATTTCCATCAAGGGGCTAGACGTAATGTCAAGCCCATGGAAAACAAAGATAAAAATGATGCAAAGGGGAAATCCAATGCTCAAAATAATTCCCAAGGCACTTCCAACAACAACAACAACAATCGGTCCAAGGAGAAGGGAGTTTACAAAGGTAAAAACAAACTCTCTCCTGAAGAGCTTGAAGCTTTTCGTAAGGACCATAAGTGTTTCAAGTGTGGGGAGCAAGGACATGGCTATCGTTCTTGCCCCAAGAAGAATACTCGCAATGAGACTCCTAGGGCTTCCACCATCGAAGCTCCAAAAGAGGATGCTCATTGCAAAGGATCATCACTCTCCTATGCTTGGGGAAAGGTAAGAGAGAATGATGCCTTCATCTTGTTTGACCCTGGCTCTACTCTCAACTTCATATCAATAGAGTTGGCCACCAAGTTGGGCATTCAAGCTTTTGAGATGGGAGATATAGTAACGACTGATGCAGCTTTCAAGGGACAACAAGCCTCCGTTACTCCCTTGATTGGGAAGTTGAGGCTTCATGTCCAAAGCTATGTCGACAAAGAAGATTTCTTCATCTCTCCTCTCCAACATCAGGATGTTATCCTAGGGGCACCATGGTTTGATCGCATGGCTGCCAACATGAAGTTCCCTGAAAGGAGAATTTACTTCACCTACAGGGGAAAGAACATGTATATAGATGCTAGTGAGCGTGGTCGCACTATTCCACTTGTAAATCCTCTTTCTTTAGATAAATCAATGAAGAGCTCAGTTTCTGCGTACATGATTTATGTCAAAGAGTATCTAAAAGCTAATAATGTTTCATCAAATGAAAATGATAGGAATCAAGAAGAGTTAGACTTGTCTACTTTTCTAAAAGGATTCCAAGATGTGTTCATCGATGATATCCCTATGGTCCTACCTCCAAAAGGAGGGGATGATGACCATCGTATTGAGCTCCTTCCAGGAAGCTCACCGCCTAACAAACCTCCTTATCGAGTCTCACAAGCTCAACAAGAGGAGATTATGAGGCAAGTACAGGAATTGGTAGACAAAGGGATGGTGAGGCCTAGTTCCTCTCCCTTTTGTTCTCCAGTCCTTTTAGTGCAAAAGAAAGATGGTACATACCGTATGTGTGTGGACTATCGAGCACTAAACCATATCACTATCAAAAACAAATTTCCCATGCCTCGGGTAGAAGATCTGTTTGATAAGCTACAAGGCTCTACCTACTTCAGTAGGATTGACCTTAAGAGTGGCTATCATCAAATAAGGATAGTGGATGAAGATATCCTAAAGACCGCGTTTCGCACAACATTTGGTCTTTATGAATATCTAGTCATGCCTTTTGTCTTGACTAATGCACCAGCTACTTTCAATCGTCTCATGGAGAAAATTTTTAGACCATATCGTAAATTCACTGGAGTGTTCTTTGATGATATCATCATCTACTCCAAATCTTTGGAGGAACATAAGCAACATCTCCGAGTGATTTTTCAAGCCTTGAGGGAAAACAAACTTTTTCTCAACCAAAAGAAAAGTGAATTCTTCATTCAAGAGATTCAATATCTAGGTCATTTTATCTCTCACGATGGTATTCGTATGGATCCATCAAAGTTAGAGGTAATAAAATCATGGCCTAACCCAAGGAATCTACATGAGCTAAGAAGCTTTATTGGTATGTGTGCATACTATAGACGCTTCATAGCAAAATTCTCTCAAGTAGCAGGACCACTACACGACTTAACAAAGAAGAACGTTAAGTTTGTATGGACTGCTAAGGAGCAAAATGCTTTTGAAAAACTCAAAGAGAAGCTTACTTACCAACCAGTCCTCGTGCTTCCGGATCTCTCAAAACCATTTGAGGTCCAATGTGATGCTTGTGGTGATTGCCTTGGAGCGGTTTTGCTTCAAGAAGGGCATGCCATAGCATATGAGAGCCGAAGGCTCAATAGTGATGAACGAGTCTTGGGCATTTATGAGAAGGAGATTTTAGCTGTTCTACATGCCCTAGACACATGGAAGCACTACCTATTGGGGACTCCATTTATCCTACGAACCGACCACCAAAGTCTCAAGTATTTCATGACGCAAACCAAGCTTTCCGACAAACAAATGAGGTGGGCAAATTTTCTTTCGCAATTTAATTTCCATACTGCTCACATAGCTGGTAAGCACAATCAAGTTGCCGATGCACTTTCACGACGACCAAAAGTTAATGCGGTGTCTATAGATACTCACAATGATCTATCCTCTATGATAGATGAGTATGCTACTGACCTTGACTTTAGAGACATAATGTCAGCCCTTGCTTTGGGGAAGAAAGAGGAACCATTCACCTTGTAGGATGGTTATCTTCTCCACGGTAATAGGCTATGTGTTACCCATTCCCTTCGTGAGAAGGTTATGTATGAATCCCATGCTCCTCCATATGCAGGGCATAGAGGTATTCAACCTACTCTCCGAGGAGTAGAGACGTATTTCTATTGGCCTACCCTGAAAGTGGACATACAAGAGTATGTTTCAAAATGTGTAGTATGCCAAAAGACCAAGTATGATAGAGGGAAGAAACCTGGATTACTCCAGCCATTGCCTATTCCAAATTCACCATGGGAGAGTATATCCATGGATTTCATCTTTGGATTACCCAAGTCTATCCATGGGAATACAGGAATATGGACAATAGTCGACAGGTTTAGCAAGCAAGCACATTTTCTTCCTATCAAAAAGACTATTAAGGCACATCAAATGGCAACTCTCTTCATATCTCAGATTTTCAAGCACCATGGATTACCCACATCCATCGTGTCAGATAGAGATCCTAGAATGACCAGTAATTTCTGGAAAGGTCTCTTTGAAAATCTAGGAACAAGATTGAATTTCTCTTCGGCCTATCACCCACAAACGGATGGCCAAAGTGAGATAGCCAATCTTACGATACTCGATCTACTCAAGACTTATGTTACCGAAGTAGATCAACGCTCACAATGGGAAAAGTATTTACCTCTAGTAGAGTATGCCTACAATAATACTGTCCATACTTCTACCGGGAAAGCACCTTTCGAGATCATAGAGGGAAGACCTAAAAGTCCCTTGCTACTCAAAGTACATCGAAAGATCTTCACCGCCGATGAATATAGCCGTGACCTACAAGAATCTTTTCAAAAGATTAGGGAGGCTATAGCCATCTCTCAACACAGGCAAAAATCTGCTGCTGATAAGCACAGAAGAGCCTTAATGTTCAACGAAAATGATTGGGTCTTACTCAAGTTTCCTAAGGCTCGATTAAGGCAAACGACGGGCAAAAATCCTACGAGCCATCAAAAGTATTATGCTAAACTAGCAAAAAGATACTATGGTCCTTTCCAAATCTTGAAGCCTATCAATGAGACGGCTTATCAACTCAAGTTGCCCAACCATTGGCTTATACACAATGCCTTTCATGTAAGCCTACTTAAGCCCTACAAAGGTGAGCCACCAATTGAACCAATTATTGAAGACCCTCCCGAAATTGAAGACCAAGAAGAGGTGCTACAACCCGAAGCTGTCCTTCGGCATGAAGACAAGGTACTACGACATGGTAAGATAATCCGACGGTATCTTATTAAGTTAAAAAAGTATCCTTTTGAAGATGCTAGATGGATGCAAGGAGTACAACTTAAGGATAGTATGAACCTTGTCAATGCTTACAATGCTAACAATGCAACATTAGAGTAAGCAAATGTACAAATTTCTTTTAAATGACTCATGTTTTTGTCTTATAAGACTAATCCTCTTTTTAATTGTGCACAAATTTAACTAGTATGCATGCTTAGAATCATGTTTGTGATGACGAAGTCTCTCAAACACCAAGTAGAATTTGTCACTCTACTTTGGGAGAATGAAATAGACTAAAGAGAAGACATGCTTGCGGCAGCTATGTCTCCCAAGCACCAAATGGATTAGTCATCCATCTTGGAAAGATGTCATAGGGTAAAAAAGGGATCCTCTACCCGCTAAGTACGATTGACTAATGACTAAGGCTTTATCCCTTCTACCTCATAGTCGAGGACAACTATGATTTCAAGAGAGAGGTAATGTCATAAAATCTAATATCTAACCAACCCAAATGATTTTCTCATATTAAATTGATCACTTAATGTGGGAGAATAAACGGGAACAAGTGTTAAGATATAGATATGTGCTTATAGATCTATCTCAACACGGGGCCAATAGTAAAGGGGCCCAAATGGGAGATGGTCTATCAAGAGCAAGGCTAACCAATGGAGCATAAGACCTTAGGGTTAGCTTCATTGAAGACCTCCAATAATGTGTGTAAAAGTCCTTTGACCTTAGGTAAGCTAGGGCTGAGCTTGAGGTGGGAACCCGGCCCAAGCTCGAGGTGCTTGTCGTGCTTGAGGTGCTTGTCCTGCTTGAGGTGCTTGATTAAGATGCTTGAGGTGCTTGACTGGCTCCATGCTTGAGGTTCTTGACTTGGTGCATGATTAAGGTGCTTGAGGTGCCTTGAGAAGCTTGCTTGAGATGCTTGTGGGAACACCCCCTACTTCAAGTGCTTAGTCATGCTTGATGACTAAGGGGCTTGCTCATCCAAAGTCAAAAAGATCCCTACAAGGAGGGGGGCGAGCCTACAAGGGGGGGGGGATCAGAGAGAACACACACACACACACACACACACACACACACAAGGGAAGCCCCAGCTTGAAGAGGCAGCAAGGACACCTGTCAAGTTCCTCCTCATGTTGCCCTCATGGTGTGCCTGAAGCCTATTGGTTGGCCACCCAAGGGGTCCAATGATAATTTAGGATATTTAATTAATTGATTTTGCATTTATCAAGTCCTCTCTCTCAAAGGGAAAAGGGGGACACTTGTCCCAAGGCTACCCCTGTTGCTTGTAATGGCTCCTGCTTGTGATTGGCTAGGCCTGGAAGGGTCCAATGAGCTACAAGGGGGGGTCGACCCAAGCAAGCTAGGGGGGTGCTTAGGGGGTATACTCACCCACACACACTCACAAATGTTAAGTATGGAGCCTGATTTACCCTTGTAATTTTCTGTGGTAAAAGCGCACATTTGTAAGGCCCCCATTATGAGGAGAAGCCATCCTGCGTGAAGGAAAATCACTCACCGGAAACCAAAATTTTCATGGACAAGAATCAGGGGCAACTTTAAAGGCCTCGGGGGCGGAGGCCCCTGAGACTTTTTTTTTCGCCGAAATATTATGGCCGGCCGGCGGCCGGAAAGTGGTCGGAAAACAACCGGTTGGTTAGCCGGTGGCCGGTAGTCAATGGCCGATGGCCGGTGGTTGGAATTCAATGGCCGGTGGCCGGTGTCCGAATGCAAAAGCGGACTTGTCTTCTCAAGGGCGGCCACACATGGGCGGATTGGAGGGTCCGATTTGGACTTATTCACACAAGGGCGGCTACACATGGCTGTCTCTCATAAGAGAGGACAACCCTTTTGGCCTATAAAAGGAGGCCATTTCTACACACATTTCATAGTGTGAAGTTGATGCAATAAGGTGAGTGTGAGGTGGTGAGAGTGAAGCAAGGCGGGAGCTCCATTAAGGGTATAATCCCTTTGTAAACTACTTCTTGTTTTGAAGTACTAAAGCCATTGAGTGGCTGCTTTCCCGTGGACGTAGCCCACATTGGGTGAACCACGTATATCGTGTGTACTCTCTCTCTCTCTCTCTACTCTATAATCTCATGTATATAAATCTGTCTCTCTCCATTAAGTAATCTACTCAATTATCTATTTAGCTACGTCTTATTTCCTAACAACTGGTATCAAAGCAAGGTTTTCTCGTAGCTAAATTATCTCAAGGAAAAGATTCCTTGAATTGAGTGGGAGTTATGGCGGAGGAAGGGAAGCTCAAGATTGAGAAGTTCAACCGCAAAAACTACCAACATTGGAAGATGCAGATTGAAGACTATCTCTACCAGAAGGACCTCTATTTGCCACTAGGCGGTCTTGCGAAGAAGCCCGCAACAATGGCAGATGAAGCATGGATTGTCCTTGATCGAAAGGCACTGGGAACAATCCGGTTAAGCTTGGCGTCAACGGTGGCCTTCAATGTTTCAGAGATGAAGACCACGGAGGACTTGATGAAGTCACTTGACGACTTCTACGAGAAACCATCGGCATCCAATAAGGTATTTCTTATGAAGCGCTTGTTCAATCTAAAGATGGCAGAGAATGGTTCAGTTGCAGAACACCTAAATGACTTTAACACAAACATAAGTCAACTTCGATCAGTGAAAATCAATTCCGATGACGAAGTGCGAGCTCTCCTTATACTATCATCTCTACCGGATAGTTGGGACAGCCTTGTGGTGGCTGTAAGTAATTCTATCTCTGGCACAAATACTCTTAAGTTTAATGATGTTGTGGGTGTTCTCCTAAGCGAGGAAATGCGAAGGAGAAGCACAGGAGAATCATCAAGTGCTGCACTATCAGTGGAAACAAGAGGAAGTCTTAAGGAGAGGTTCAAAAACCAAAAGGGTCGTGATCGCTCAAGGCGGAGCAAGTCACGCACAAAGTAGGTTCTTGAATGTTGGAACTGCGGCAAGAAGGGCCACGTCAAGAAGGATTGTTGGTCCAAGAAGAAGAAGGAGACAGAGTCTCAAGACAACAAGCCAACAAGCCAACATCGGAGGCCAATGTGACAGGTAAAGTAGAGCAAGATGCTCTAATTCTCTCATTAGACAATGTGTCTAATTCCTGGATAGTAGATTCCGGGGCTTCATTCCATGCGACACCACACAAGCAACATATCCAAGACTACACCAAAGGTAATTTTGGGTATGTATACTTGGGAGATGATGAAGCTTGTGAGATTGTCGGCAAAGGTACAGTTTCTATCAAAACTGCTAACGGAAATGAATGGAAGCTTAAAGATGTTAGGCATGTTCCTTCTCTTCGCAAAAATTTGATCTCTACAGGACAATTGGACGATGAAGGTCACAACATTGCATTCGGAAACAAACAGTGGAAGATCTCAAAGGGATCTTTGGTGGTTTCCAAGGGTGAAAAAGTCGGTACACTTTACTTGTGTACTGTTAGCACGCAACCTTCAGCTTGTGCAACAACTACAGAAGTTGACAGTGCGGTGTGGCACTACCGACTTGGGCATATGAGTGCCAAAGGAATGCAAATCCTTCAAACAAAGAAGCTTTTACCAGGTTTGAAAGAAGTGGACTTAGAGTTCTGTGAAGATTGTGTTTATGGTAAACAAAAGAGGGTAAAATTTCAAAAATCAGGAAATGAAAGAAAAAATAAAAAACTTGAGTTGGTTCATTCTGATGTTTGGGGTCCTACAAGTACACCATCACTTGGTGGCTCATTGTACTATGTAACATCCATAGACGATGTGACTAGAAAAACATGGGTTTATGTCATGAAGAATAAATCCGATGTATTTTCCATGTTTCAAAGGTGGAAAGCCTTTGTGGAGAATGAAACAGGTACCAAGGTTAAATGCCTCAGATCCGACAATGGAGGCGAATATTGCAGCCAAGTTTTTGAAAGCCTTTGTGCTAGCAATGGCATTCGGAGGCAAAGGACAACCCCAAGGACAACTCAACAAAATGGGATTTCAGAAAGGATGAACAGGACAATCATGGAACGAGCACGAAGCATGTGGCTACATGCAGGCCTACCGCTTGAGCTTTGGGTGGAAGCTGTAAGTACGTCTGTGTACTTAATCAATCGGTCACCCTCAACGGCATTGGATGGGGGAGTTCCAGAAGAGGCATGGAAAGGTAAACCGGTGAATTATGCATTTCTCAAAATGTTTGGGTGTGAGGCTTTCATGCACATAGATAGAAGCCTAAGATCAAAGTTAGATGCAAAGTCCAAAAAGTGTTTCTTCATTGGCTATGGAGAAGGAGACTTTCGGTATCGCCTATGGAATCCTGAAGATGGTAAAATCTTAAGGAGTAGGGATGTAATTTTTAACGAACAAAATATGTACAAAGATTACTTGGAAAGAAAACAAACAAAAGAAACAGGTGATGAGTACATGGAGCTTGAGGACGGTGAAGACTCAAGGACTGCAAACGGTGACAATATGCAACAACGTCAACCAAATGAGGAGCCTCAACCTATTCCCCGAAGATCTACAAGAGCAAGTAGACCTCCAGAAAGGTTTGTTCCTTCCTTCAACCATCTCTTGATCTCAGATTCTGGAGAGCCGGAATCATATGAAGAAGCTATGCAACATGAATCCAAAGAAGAATGGACGAAGAGCATACAAGTGGAGATGGACTCACTACATCGCAACCAAACATGGGAGTTGGTTGAGTTGCCTAAAGGTAAGCGGGCACTTCAAAACAAATGGGTGTACAAGCTAAAGGAAGAAGAAGGTGGGAAGAAAAGGTACAAGCCTAGGCTTGTGGTAAAAGGTTTTTCTCAAAAGAAAGGTATTGACTTCAATGAAATATTTTCTCCTGTTGTAAAAATGAACTCAATTATGCTTGTCTTAAGCCTTGTGGCTACTCATGATCTAAATCTCGACCAAATGGATGTAAATACAGCATTCCCTCACGGTGACTTAGAGGAGGAAATCTACATGCTTCAACCAAAGGGGTATGAAGTAAAAGGTAAGGAGAAAATGGTTTGCAGATTAAAGAAGAGCTTGTATGGTTTAAAGCAAGCATCAATACAATGGTACTTGAAGTTTGATCGATGGATGTTGGATCATGGATTCACAAGATGCAACTCGGATCACTGCGTCTACACGGAGCATTTGGGAGATGAGAAATTCATCATCCTAATGTTGTATGTTGATGACATGTTGATTGTCAGTGCTAACATGCAGGACATCAAAGACCTAAAAGAGGAGCTGTCCAAATCTTTTTCAATGAAAGATTTAGGTGCTGCAAAGAGGATACTTGGTATGAAAATATCAAGGGACAGGACGAAGAAGACAATAAAGCTATCTCAAGAAGATTACATCAAGAAGGTACTAGAAAGGTTTGCAATGCAAAATGCAAAACCAGTTTCTACACCTTTGGCTGGTCATTTTAAACTAACGAATGATATGTGTCCAAAGACACAAGAGGAGATGGCCTATATGTCTAAAGTTCCATATGCTGCAGCGGTAGGTTCTCTAATGTATGCTATGGTCTGGACAAGGCCAGAAATTGCACATGCAGTGGGAGTTGTGAGTAGGTTCATGGACAACCCAGGTAAAGAGCATTGGCAAGCTGTGAAGTGGATACTTAGGTATCTAAAAGGGACAACAACAAATGATTTGTATTTTGGAGGAATTGATATTTTTCTAGAAGGGTATGTTGATGCAGATATGGCAGGTGACAAAGATACTCGGAGGAGCACTACTGGCTATGTGTTCACGGTTGGAGGCACAGCAATAAGCTGGGCTTCAAAGCTGCAGAAAGTGGTTTCACTTTCTACCACAGAAGTAGAGTATGTAGCAATGACGGAGGCAAGCAAAGAAATTCTGTGGCTTCACAGATTCTTAGAAGAGCTTGGATTCAAACAAGACAATTGTGTCTTGTACAGTGATAGCCAAAGCGCTATCCATCTTGCGAAGAACTCAGCCTTTCATTCAAGGACAAAGCACATTGAGGTGAGATATCACTTCATACGCACTCTTTTGGAAGAGGGACAACTAAAGCTAGGAAAGGTGCATATAAGTGAAAATCCTGCAGACATGTTTACAAAGGTGGTCAACAAGGAGAAGTTGAGCTTTTGCTCATCTTCAATCGGCATTCAAGGATAAGAATCCAGAATGGAAAGTAGTCACAGGTTTGGTTTGGAGATCAGTCTCCAAGTGGGAGATTGTTAAGTATGGAGCCTGATTTACCCTTGTAATTTTCTGTGGTAAAAGCGCACATTTGTAAGGCCCCCATTATGAGGAGAAGCCATAGTGCGTGAAGGAAAATCACTCATCGGAAACCAAAATTTTCATGGACAAGAATCAAGGGCAACTTTAAAGGCCTCGGGGACGGAGGCCCCCGAGACTTTTTTTTTCGCCGGAATATTATGGCCGGACAGCGGCCGGAAAGTGGTCGGAAAACAACCGGTCGGTTGGCCGGTGGCCGGTAGTCAATGGCCGATGGCCGATGGTTGGAAGTCAATGGCCGGTGGCCGGTGGCCGAATTCAAAAGCGGACTTGTCTTCTCAAGGGCGGCCACACATGGGCGGATTGGAGGGTCCGATTTGGACTTATTTGCACAAGGGCGGCTACACATGGCTGTCTCTCATAAGAGAGGCAGCCCTTTTGGCCTATAAAAGGAGGCCATTTCTACACACATTTCATAGTGTGAAGTTGATGCAACAAGGTGAGTGTGAGGTGGTGAGAGTGAAGCAAGGCGGGATCTCCATTAAGGGTATAATCCCTTTGTAAACTACTTCTTGTTTTGAAGTACTAAAGCCATTGAGTGGCTGCTTTCCCGTGGACGTAGCCCACATTGGGTGAACCACGTATATCGTGTGTACTCTCTCTCTCTCTCTCTACTCTATAATCTCGTGTATATAAATCTGTCTCTCTCCATTAAGTAATCTACTCAATTATCTATTTAGCTACGTCTTATTTCCTAACAACAAACACTCTCATGGTGTGCTATGCAAAGTGCAAGAGCTCCCTCTCCAAGCAAGTAGAGGTTGAGAGCTTACACCAACACTCTTGGCTATGGAGTGCAAATCCAACCAAGAGCCATGCTTCAATGCTTGAGCTTGTCATCTCCTTCTTCTTCATTACTATGCTATTATGTATGCTAGCTCAAGAGTTATGATAAGTGAGGAACTAGCTCTTTCTCGTATGAAATGTTTCTTCTTCCTCTTCGCTATCCTCATTCCCTGCTATCTCTCTCCACCTTCGAAGGTGTTTGAGGTCTTGGGACTGAGGCTTGGTTTAGTTAAATCTTTCTTCAAGTTTAGGTTATGCTATGATGGTGATGCATGAAGCTTTCCATCTTCATTGCTTCACCTAGGTCACAAGGAACACAAAGAATGTATTGTAACAAGTCTCTCTTTATGGGAGAAATCATAATACAAATGCCTATTGGAGGGGGGACCGGCTCCACATAAATCCGGTCCTCAACTGTTGTCATGTTCTCTAAACTCTCTCTCTTGCAAAAGTATTGTCTATGCCAAGTTAACTAATTGCTATGATTATGTTGCTATCTTCAATTATGTCTACCCGCTATGCTCACAAAATCATTTCTTGAAAGTACTCTCATTAAATTCCGCTACTCTCAAATTGAATAGGCAAATTCCATTACAAATGTGAAGAAACCAGAAACCGCCTCATCACGTAGAAAAACGGGTGACACTAAGGCCAGTTCAGGGCTACATGAGTCACTATTTCCGACAAACTGGTTTGAAGGACTCGGAACAGGACCAACTCCTAGAAGACCTGGAGTTGAACCAAATAGACGTGTTAGACCAGCTGATTTCCAAAA
The DNA here is from genome assembly GCF_014529385.1 of Adiantum capillus-veneris. Lineage (NCBI taxonomy): Eukaryota > Viridiplantae > Streptophyta > Polypodiopsida > Polypodiales > Pteridaceae > Adiantum > Adiantum capillus-veneris. Next base: position 10,848,677 of record NC_140934.1, read on the forward strand.
ATGGGTCAGAAAATATAGTGGATCAGGGGATCCATATGACCACTTAGCAAGCTTCAAGAAAGTGCTAAGAGAAGAGCGTATATTCGACTTCCATACTCAATTCAAGGGATTTGGAATGACATTAGAAGGAAAAGCTTTGACATGGGTCCAAAACATTCCACAAAGGTCAATCATGGATTTGAATACATTAGCTCAAGGATTTGTAGCTGCTTGTTCTAAAATGGAAACTAAACATAATACGATAGCTCAAATCTACAGCTTCAAACAGAAACATGGTGAGTCTATTAGGGATTGTGCAACTTGAACAAAACAATACATTGCCAGATGCCCAAAGATGGAGATACATGCAGAGGAGCGACTTGTCTCATTGTTTTTGGAGGGACTTCTAAACAAAGAACTTCATGCTATACTGTATAGTAAAAATCATACAACCCTAGAGGCGTGTGTGTCGGATGCTATCGACCTAGGAGACAATTGTGAGATTTTCAATGAAGAGGATGTCCCTAAGGATAACGAAAGCGAGAAGACAACATCCACAAAACCAGCACAAGTGGGAATGACTGCTGCGGCACCACTCTCAGCCATAGAAGATATGCTAAAAAGGATGAATGACATGATGAACAATATGCAAAAAGCACCTATGAGAGGACCAAGACAGGGGATATCTCCACAAGGACAACCAATTATGCCACAAAAATGGTGTGCAATCGAGGGTAAATGGACCAACCACGAGACCCACGAGTGCTACTTTAGACCAAAGAATGATGGGAATGTTCAGTACGTGCCCATGAGGCCACTAGGACAACCCATGTACAGATATCAGTCAAATATGGCTCAAGTTCAAAGACCACCAATGGGTATGGAGAGACATCAACCTATGTTGGGACAACAACCTCCTTATCCAGGACATAATGCGGTGCCTGTAAAGTACATGCACTCAGAAGGAGTCATAGATGAACAAGCATTAGTGCCTGTTACAAGCTACAGCAATGGTAGAGGGAGATTGATATAGTTCACAACCACCACCAATGGTGGGAACCATGACTTATGTTCCACCATAGCTTGCACCAATGTATTATGTAACTAATCAAGGTGTCAGACCTCCCATGGGAAGACCCATGATGAAGCCCAGAACATGAAACTGTCATAGCTGTGGTGCTGATGACCATTGAAAGAACGAATTTCCAGAGCTTGACAAAAACCTCAAACCAATTGAAGCCTATTGCATACAATGTTGCAAAAAGGAAGGACACTTTCTGGAAGATTGTCCTAAGAATCCTTTGAACAAGGGAAAAACTATAGTCAATGTAGTCCAAGTGATGCCTAGTAGCTCATAAGAGAGAGAACCAATTGTTCCAATCAAGGTAATCACGAGAGCCCAGGCAAAGAAAAAGAAACACAATTCCTTTGATGATTCAGAGAACACAAAATTTTATTCTCAAAGAATCAAAAGGAGCAGAAGCAAAAGATATGAGATGAGAAAACAAAAACGACGGGTTGAAAACGAAGAGAGAGAAAAAAATTTAGCCCAAGACAAGTTGAAAGAAACTGGCAGTGAATTTAAGGAAACAACCGTGAAATCTGGAGGATCCATTCTGGTTGATAAAATTTTTTAGCCTATCAATGCTGCCTTGGAAGCCTACCAAGCCGGACTCAAAGCAGGCCAAAACATGGAAAACAAATGGAAAAACTATCCATCTCCAGACATGGAAGTAGATAAGGTGGAAGCTTATCAAAATTTGGTAAGAATCACGCAGGAAATGCTAAATTAACAGAAACCCAAGCTTGAAAGTATTGCAAAACTGAAAGATATTGCGGTAGAAGAAACGAAAGTAAAATCCGAGGTGGTGGCAAAATCCCACCTTGAAACAAATGAACCAGAGCTCATAGTGCTGGGCAGTGAAGATGCCTTAGATGGAATTCCATTCGTGGAGGAAGACTGGCTAGGACACTTACGAGAAAAGGTAAGGGAGATCAATGATGGGATCCTAACTTTAAAGTCAGCTCCTATAGAGGAAGTCTGGTTGGACAACCCACCATCTGATATAAACATGGATATACAATCCTTGTACGGGGATTGCGGATTAGAGGCTTTAGGAATATCTAAACCTTTGACATTAAAAACATTACCTTCTCACTTGGGAGATAACAAAGATAAATCTATCATTTGCAAGACCACTCAAGTAAAAAGACCCAAACAGACCCTACAAGTGGACAACATTCACTCAATCATGTCTACACCTATCCAATGCACTCTTACATTGGGAGAACTGTTGAAACTTAGGCCATATTTATGGAACGATTTACAGAAAACCCTAGAGAAGGTGGGTATAACGGGGTTAATCTCTAAGAATCTGGGAAACTCGAAAAATAAAACGGAATACAAAGAGATACTCAGTTCTTATGAACAAGGTCGGAGAATATTATGAAGGGGAAGAAGGAAACACTACCCTACCAGTGAAATATAATGACATTGAAATCATGGCAATACTGGATAGTGGAGCGAGCATAGCCATAGCAACTAAAGCAGTATGAGAATCCTGGGGACATCCAGCCATTAGACAAACGCGAATGAAATTGCATTTGGCTGACTGACGGACACATTGAAAGACCGCTAGGGCTACTAGAAAAAGTGATAGTAAACTCCTGTGGAATTGAATATCAACACACTTTTTCCATAGTAGACTTTGGGAAAAACTCAACTATGAAATCATATTGGGAAGACCTTTCATGTAACAGGTACAGCTTATCCAAGATTGGGGAAATGACTATCTGTACTTAAAGCAGGTGGGATCTATAACAAGGGTCAATCTAAAGGACCACATCTATAGAGACGTCTTGAAAACACCTATCCAGGAGTTTGATTCAGTCTCTTCGGTTGAAACTAAACTTCCATCTTGGCTAAACAAAGACGCTCCTATTTGGATGTGCAGAGCTTCAGAAAATGGAAGCCTAAGACTAAAGGAATGTATCCTAGGAAGGGACTGTACAGACGAAGCCTACATACCTGAACCCTTTCCAGAGCATTTATTCGAACCATTTGAGTGGACTCAAATCTTAGCGACAATGGATGTATGTGTGAATACATCTATGCCTACTCAATTTTGCAATGAGGATGGCTATGACATAATTCCCATCCAAATGATGTTAGTCCTTAACATTGAAAATAAGGATGAGGAAACAAAGGACTTGATGAAAGCTTAACAAGTCTTTTCTGACCTCTATTATGATGCAACTGATGAATTGGATGAACACTCAGCTACCTCTGAAGATTCGGGATCCGAAAAAGAACATACGAGAGCTCAACTACTCTTAAGGGGAAGGAAGGAAAAGTTTTTTGACTTTCCACACCAGAAATCAAGAAGACAAAAATGGTATAAAAGAAAGAGGGACAGTAAAATTGTGAAAGCACGACCTATGCCACCAGTCTCCAGTAAAACACATAGAGAGTGTGTTACTTAGTGTGCAATGGAAAGATAGATAGCCCTAGAGTGATGGGCGTATATACAATGCACGGGGGAAAAAACCTCCTAAAGAGAGAAAAAAATGCCCCGGCGGTCCTAGTGTGTTCACACACATCACTACCACATGTATATGGTAACAAATCCCCCCTGGAGTGATGCGAAGTAAAGGGAAGTGCCATGCCCTAAGGATAGGATCAGCCCACAAAGGGGAGTAAGCCCAAAGCTTTGCGGAAAGCTTCAAGCTTCTTACGAGACAATGCCTTTGTGAAAAGATATGCAAGGTTGTCCTCTGTTGGCACATAAGCCAAGTTGATCTCTCCTGTTGAGAGCCTCTCCTTGACATAGTGGTAATGCACCTAAATGTGCTTTGTGCGAGCATGAAAAACTAGGTTCCTCGCAACTGCCAATGCGATCTGACTGTCAGTGTAGATAGTGTTGGCAGTGTCCTGTCCAACACCCAAATCATCCATAAGGCGTCTGAGCCATACACACTCAACCGTAGCTGTGAAGACTGCCCTGTACTCATCCTCACAACTCGAAGTGGCCACAGTAGGTTGCTTCTTGCTCAACCATGATATACATGAACTACCAAGCATGAAACAAAAACCACTTGTGGATACTCGCGTGTCAAAACAACCAGCCCAATCTGAGTCCAAAAAAGCATGTAAGTCTGGCGGCAATGATCCCCCCTTGGGATAAAACAAGCCAAGATGTAAAGTGCCACTAAGGTAGCGGAAAATCCTCTTGACAGTCTGCCAATGCTTAGACCCTGGGCTATGCATAAATCTGTTGACCTGTGAGACTGCAAACTGAATATCTAGCCTCGTGTTGCATACATAAATGAGGCAGCCAACATCAGTTTGGTAAAGAATGACATCAGCAGGATCACCAGCATCATGTAGACTCAACTTCAAAACTGTTTCCATGGGAGTGGCAATAGGTTTGCAATCCTCAAGTCCAAACTTACATAGCAATGTCTCTATGTAACTTTTCTGACACAAGGCAATACCACCATCACACTGCTTAAACTGTATACCCAAATAATGATGCAACAGCCCCAAATCTTTCATCTTGAAAGTAGCATTCAAATCAACCTTAAATTCATCAATATGTCTCTCATTTGGTCTAGTGATCAGCAAATCATCAACATAAAGAACCACAATGAGAAGTACATCACCCTCACGCTTTACATACAATGTGCTTTCTGTTGGACTGTTACGAAAGCCTTGTTTGACCAAATGAGTGTCAGCTTTCTCATACCAAGCACGAGGAGATTGCTTCAACCCATACAAAGCCTTGTTACATTTGCACACTTTGTCCTCTTGTCCTTTTATGACAAAACCGCAAGGCTACGTTACATAAACTTCCTCAAATATGTCACCATTCAAGAAAGCAGTAACAATGTCTGATTATGTACATCCCAACCAAAATGAGCTGCCAATGCACATAGAAAACGCATAGTAGTTATACGACAAGTGGGAGCAAAAGTCTCTTCATAATCTATGCCTTTTTGCTGTGCATAACCCTTTGCAACAAGTCGAGCCTTATGGCGATCGATCTCACCATCCGGCTTGCGTTTCAACTTGTAAACCCACTTCGTACCAATGGCCTTTTTGCCAGGAGGCCAAGTCGAGCCTTATGGCGATCGATCTCACCATCCGGCTTGCGTTTCAACTTGTAAACCCACTTCGTACCAATGGCCTTTTTGCCTGGAGGCAAATCACATAAAGTCCATGTGTCATTTTCTATAAGTGCATCATATTTTGATTGCATGGCAGCCATCCAATTTTCTGAATTTTGTGCTTCATCAAAAGTCACAGGCTCCTCAACATCATGTAAGCTAGAGACAGCCAAAGCATAACAATCTGATGCATAAGATGCATGGCGAGAGCCTGAATGAGTACGACTAGACAAAGGTGCATCCAATTTACTGTCACGCAAAGTGTGCACTAGCCATTTTGGCATACCTCTAGCCTGATCATTTTCAGCCCTTTCCTCATCAATTACATCATGTACATCTGCATCAGTAATAGGCTGATCTAGAACATTTTCAGAAACCCCCATAGGCTGTACATTTGCCTCATTGGAACTTACATTCGTATTTCCACCACTGAAAAGAGGCAAAAAAGTGTCATAAATGTCCTGTGAGCTTACATTACTGTCTCTAGTACATGACAGCAAGGGCTGAACAGAATCTTCCACAAACACTACATCCCGTGAAACCAGAATACGTTTTGTTTGCGGATGATACAACCTGTAACCTTTGCTATCAGCACTATAACCAACAAAAATACATTTGACAGCCTTATCATCCAATTTTCTGCGCTGCACTTGTGGCACCAAAGCATATGCCAAACAACCAAAAACACGCATGTGCTCAATAGAAGACTTTATATCATGCCATGCTTCATATGGAGTAATAGACTGCAAAGCTTTCGTAGGACACCTGTTAAGTACATAAGTGGCACACATAATGGCCTCAAGCCAAAAAGAATGCGGCAAAGCTTGACTTTTGACCATACATCGTGCCATTTCCGTCGGTGACCTATTTTTCCTCTCAGCAACACCATTTTGCTGAGGTGTATAAGGAATTGTACATTGGTGTTTTATCTCGCGACTAGCTAGAAATGCATTAAATTCATGAGACATATACTCCCCCCCTCGATCAGAACGGAGGGTTCCCATAGTACATTTCGAGACATTTTCAGCCATAGCCAGAAATTGTTTGAAGCACATAAAAACTTCGGACTTCGCTTTAAGCGGAAATACCCATGCATGCCTAGAGTAATCATCAATGAAAGTCACGAAGTACAGGTAATTGCCCAAGGACGGAGTTTGCATGGGCCCACAAACATCACTATGCACAAGCTGCAACCTGCATGTGGCCCAAACTGAACCATCCTTTGGAAACTTAGAATGCTGCATCTTACCCAAAATACAACCTTCACAAACATGTTTGGCAGGTGCTTCAAGAGGTGGCAAAGAAGCAACCATATCAGATTTCTGCAAACGCAGCAAACTGGCAAAATTCAGATGACCAAAACGTGCATGCCAAAGTTCTGTATCTGAAATAGCCCTTGAATCTGCAACAGCATTTGCAAAATTTTGTCCACACTTGTCATACAAAGTGAGCTTATACAACCCATGGCACAAAAGCCCAGATGCAACAATTTCATCACCAAAACTGAGATCATGAACTGTACATCTGTCATCCACAAATTTGACTACAAGTCCAAGTCTAGCAAGTGCGGATACAGACAAGAGATTCTTCTTGATCCCTGGTACATAAAGTGCATCAACAAGTGTGAAGGAACTGCCATTAGCAGCAGTGAGCACAATCTTTCCAACTCCATGAACTGGATAAGAGGCGTTGTTGGCACAAGTGACTAAATTCCCATGAGGGACAGACTCAAGAGAGGTAAACAATTCACGATGTGAGGTAATGTGCTTTGTAGCACCACTGTCGAAATACCACACATGTGAATCTGCAGCAACTGACAAGCATGCATCATGGACAGCAGGATTTTAAGTGCACTCTGCGCTAAAAGCCCATTCTGCATCAACATCAGCAACACAGTCTCCTTTCACAGAAGACTCAACAATGGCTGCATTTGTAGTGGAACCAGCATTTGCAGTGGAACCACCCTCTTTCTTCTTAGCCTCTTTGGCCTTCAACTTAGGACACGACTTGATCAAGTGATCATTGGCTTTATAATAATGGCAACGCATCTTCTTTTTGCCCTTATCACCAGAATTGCCAGACGAAGTACTGCCAGCAGAAGCATTAGGAACATAATTTTTGCCACTCGCAGCAGAACCATAAGAAGTGGCTGCATTACTGTTACCACCCTTTCTTTGAGAAGCAATAAAAGCCTGTTCAACTGCACGCTGCCTAGTCCTGTTTTTTCTAAAAAGTGACTCTTGCAACAGCAATGTGCATAATGCATCAAACTTGACAACTTCAGGATTTCCTTGGGTCATCAGTCTCCAAGTACTAGCAAAAGTCTGGTAGGAATCTGGTAAGGCATCAAGAACAGTATGCACAAGGGAACTGTCTGAAATGACTTCACCTGCAAAAATAAGCTGCTCATTGATATCCTTGACACTAGCAAGGAAAGTGTCCATATCATCTTCCTCATGCATAATCTTCGACTCCAGCTCTTTACGCAGCAAAGAAATTTTAGCCTCATTGCGGCTTGCATAAAGACTTGCTAAAATATCCCAAGCCTGTTTTGCAGCTTTTGCTGAACGGATGTGAGGAACAATGGTGCGCTTCATAGACAACGCAATCAATGCATGAGCATGCGCATCCTTAACATCCCAACGAGCTTGTTCTGTCATAGGCAAAACAACTCTAACAGTTGCAATCCTTGCAGCAAGACCTGCAACATCCTCAACATCGCCTACATCATCAGAACCAGGACGTACATCAATGCCCTGCACAATGTTCCAGACACCCTTTGACACAAGAACATGTTGCATCATATAAGCCCACATAGGGTAGTTGTCCCCATCCAACCTGTCCTCAGCAGCAAACATCTTGAACACATCTGTGTTGTTGTTGTCATCCATGGTAAAGGCTGCACCTAATGTGAAAACTGCCCGAAAATAGGAGAAACGGAGCGGGAACAACCTGTGCTATATAGCACAAACCGTAGAAGACTATAAGGCACCTGTAATGCAGAAAACGGCACTGACAGAAATTCTGCACAAAATGACGAAATAAATTGTGCAGTACTGTCTGTAGTGGAAACGGAGGCCGAAATGAGCCCAAATCAAAATTCTGAGCAGACCTAGCTCTTTGAGCTTACCCCAAATTTATGTCGACCTGCGAACGCTTGCCAAAGCTCACTGAAATTGGAGAAAGTGAGCAAGCATGTGCTGGAGCAGCTGACGACTAAGCCCGGGAGGACGTGACCTACTCAGATACCAATTGTTGGAATTAGGGTTGCAGAGAAACACACACAGCTTGGAGAAGACGAAGGAAGATCAAGGCACACAATAGAGAGTGTGTTACTTAGTGTGCAATGGAAAGATAGATAGCCCTAGAGTGATGGGCGTATATACAATGCACGGGGGAAAAAACCTCCTAAAGAGGAAAAAAATGCCCCGGCGGTCCTAGTGTGTTCACACACATCACTACCACATGTATATGGTAACAATGATTGTGTCAAGGACAAAATAACTGGCAGATATCCTTCGAACGGGAACTCAAAAATGTCTCAGATATCGAGAAAAACAAGGAAGGGTACTCAAGAAGAACATCAGGATAAAAATAACTGGCAGATATCCTTCGAACGGAAACTCAAAAATGTCTCAGATATCGAGAAAAACAAGGAAGGGTACTCAAGAAGAACATCAGGATAAAAAACCACTCATGACTAGAGTCGAGCGGAAAAAGAAATATCAAGAGTTGAAAAAAGCTCTAAAGGAGATATACACCACCGAAATGGAAACCACGGAAGAGGATGGGAAGGATGTAATGCATGTTCCATTCCATTACAACTCTCCAAGATCGGAAAATCATAAACGAACAACCTGTTAGGGAACTACGAAAACAAGGCGAGTATTATGAAGGACCTGAAAATGCTAAAAGGGTAGACTTGTGGCTGAACCAGGAGAAGAGCCTAGACCGGCTTACATTGCAAATGACCTAACAGAAGAAGAAGAAGAAAATATTTTGTTAAGCTTGTTAAAGGAATACCGGGATATCTTTGCTTGGTCTTACAAGGATCTCAAGGGTGTTGATCCAAAAATCTGTCAACATACTATACCCATGAGAGATGATGTGAAACCAATTAGACAGAGACCATACACTTATAACGAAACATTTGCCAAGAAGATCAAAGAAGAGATTGAAAAACTAAAGGAAGCTGAATTACGAAATTGAACACAATGATTGGGTGTCCCCAATTGTGGTAGTACCTAAGAAGAATGGGAAATTACGAGTGCGCGTTAATCTCAAAAAAGTGAATGCAGCTACCATTATAGATAACTTTTCTCTTCCAATAAACGGAGCACGTTTTAGAATGAGTGGCAGGAAAAGAAGCTTACAGCTTCCTAGATGTTTTTTCGGGATACAATCAACTTTTGGTTGACCCAAAAGATCAGCACAAAACTTCTTTTGCAACAGAATGGGGTATATTTGCCTATCGGGTTATGCCCTTTGGGTTAACTAATGCTCCAGCCACATTTCAAAGATTGATGAGCCATGCTTTCAAAGAGTATCTTCGGAAATTCTTGAAAGTATACATGGATGATTTATGCGTACATTCGTCAATCCGAGATGATAATTTTGAACACCTCAAAAAGATATTCAAGAAATGTAGACTTTACAGGATTTTCTTGAACCCTAAAAAGTGCACATTCATGGGAAGACAAGGAAAAATTCTTGGACATATAGTGTCTAAAAATGGTATAGCTACCGATATTGAAAAGATTCATGTCATTGCTGATTTGCCTAGACCAACAACAGTCAAAGGGGAACAAGCCTTCATGGGACATTGTGTATATTACCGACGCTTCATCTACATGTATGATAAAATTGCAAAACCAATGTATAGCTTGATTACACACTTTGAATGGACCGAGGCATGTGAATAATCCTTCATGAAGCTTAAGCAAGCTCTCACCTCAGCTCCAATATTGAAAGCACCTGAGTGGGATAAGGTATTCCACGTACACGTAGATGCCTCAAAGTTTGCTATTGGTTGTATACTAGCCCAATCAGGAGATGGGAAAATTGACTTTCCTATTTCTTACGCTAGCCGACAATTAAATATGGCAGAAAAGAATTACACCACCACTGAAAGAGAAGGACTAGGAATGATCTATACCGTTAAAAAGTATAGACATTACCTATTGGCAAAACAAGTTTGTGTTCTTTGTGGACCACCAAGCCTTGTTATATTTGGTTAACAAACCATGCAACAAAGGGAGAATAGTGAGATGGTTCATCATTCTTCTCAAATTTGATTTCACTGTGGTTGTTAAAAAAGGCACTACACATCAACGATTAGATCATTTGTCCAAGATTGTTTCGGGGGAATCACCTAAAGGGGTAGATGATGATCTACCAGATGCCTATTTGTTCTCCGTGGAAATGATACCAAGATGGTCTAAAAACTTTATGTCATTAATGACGATAGCTCAATTGGATTCACCACTCCCTATCAAAAGCTGATTTAATCGAGCAATTGGCTACGTATCAATTACTAGCTAGGAGGCTATATAAAAGAAATCGAGACGGGATATTGCTTTTATGCATTAACCATGAAGAAAGGGATCAGTACCTAAGTCAAGCACATGCTACCATAGTAGGACTTCACTTTGCGAAAGACCAAACTATGCAACGAATCTTAAGACTTGGAGTATTTTGGCCAACTATGAGGAGAGATGTTCGATCTGTTGTAAGAGATTGCCCTCAATGTCAAAAACAACAACTCATTCCTCATGTAACATTGTTTCAAATGTCACCTGTTCCTAAGTGGAGTAACTATCTTGTTATTTACTTATCAAGTCAAACATTTCTTGAGGATATGAGTAAACTCCGTAAAAGAGCAATTGAAACGCAAGCAAGAGACTATGCTCTCATTGGGAGCCAATTATATCGGTGAGGTAAAGATCAACATTTGCGTCTTTGTGCAAAGGAAAACGAGTATATTCCGATTATAGAACAAGCACATGCTGGATTAGCTGGAGGTCACTCTTCTAGTGAGACCACCGCAAGAGCAATCTTGATGGCAGGCATATGGTGGCCAACACTTTTTACGGATGCCAAAAAATATGTTCGAAGGTGTGATGCTTGTCAACAAGCAAAGATGCCAACACGTGTAGACAGCATGCCCTTAAGACCAATGATGGGGGCTAGAGCCTTTGCAAAATGGGGTATAGATTTTGTTGGACCGATACAGCCACCTGCTTATAGAACCCAAGCTCAATATATCATTGTAGCTACGGACTATTTAACCAAATGGGCCGAGGCTAAAGCGACTCAAAAGAATAATGCCAGAACCACTGCTGCATTCTTATATGAGTATGTATTCGTAAGGTATGGACTGCCAATAGAGATTGTCAGTGATCCGGGAACTCATTTCCTCAAGGAGGTAATAGAGTATTTGCTTAATGAGTTTATGGTTATTCATAACAAATCAGCTCCTTATCACCCACAAGCAAATGGGTAAGCTGAGCATACGAATAAAATTCTTAGCTCGGTACTGACCAAAGTGGTTAGTTCAGGAAGGACTAACTGGGAAATGAATCTCCATACTGCTCTATGGGCTTATCGAGTTTCATTCGAAACAGGTTTAAATGCTACACCCTTTAACCTTGTTTATGGTCTTGATGCCATACTGCCAATAGAATTTCTATTTCTGACCTTAAGGGTAGCACAGACTCTTGAGTGGACTGGACATGAATTGTCAGAGACTTGAAGATTTGGAAAAGCTAGACGAGCAAAGGCTAACTGCTGTAGCTCATATCTATGCACAAAAGAGGAAAAAAAAACAATTTTTTGATTCCCACTTAATCACCAAAATTTTCAAGAAAGGGGACTTAGTTCTAGTGTATTCCCTTAAGAACCACATTCCCAAGTTTAAGAAAAAGGGAAATGGACCATTTATCATTGAAGATGTATCTCCAAGTGGAGCAGTAAAATTGTCAACCTTAGATGGTGAACCAATGGCTAATTGGATTAGTGGATTTCGTTTAAAGAAATACAATTTGCCACTAACCAATGAATTGCTAGAGAGAATGCATGCAGCCAAACAAAGGAAGATGAAGCGACAGCAGGTTATTGAGGAAGCCCAAGAGGAAGCTAGACATCGGGTACTCAAGCGTAAAGCTGCTCTCAAGAATCAACAGATACCGATTCCCATCAACACCTTGGAAATAGATGATCGACAGCGGGAATTACTTAAAGATGCAGTTTCAACAGATGACGACTGGCTAGATGGAATGGATCTCTCCATTAAAGTATAGCTCAACAATCATAGCACCAATGCTTTGGTAGACACAAGAGCTAGAGTGAATGCAGTCAGTTATTCCACATACAAGAAAGCAACAAGTCAAGCATTGACCGCAGGAATAACGGAAATCAAAGGATGCAAGAAGAATCCAACTCCAACATTGGGAGTGGTCAACTTGAACGTGGTAGTACATGGATGTTCATGTCCGCATCAGTTTGTATGCTTGCCAGATGAACACATGAATGAGACTATGATTCTTGGTATTCCTCGGATGCGAACATACAAATCAGTACCAGATTGGGATACAAATCAGCTAAAGCTATCACTTAAACGAGGGCAACTCATTGTTCCCATTGTACCAAGCAAAGAGGAATGGAAAAGGTGCAATCAGAGGACTAATCCACGAAGAAAATCTTCTCCATCCCCTCGACAAACAAATGCTACAAGTAGCATGCAAGGAGTCAGGCAAATTTGGGTACCAAAAGCACAGCTTGTGGATAAACCAAATCAGATCTGGGTGCCTAAAATTTCACCAAAGAAACAGAAGACGGTTCCAAGGATTCGAGCACAGAATTGAGCATCTATGATCAAGGAACCTAACATGAAAAAAGTTTGGAAGAAAAAGGAGCACTTATCTTCTCCACACAACGCAAAACCAATCAAACAATGGCGAGTTAAGTCTCAACACACTCTCAAAAACCATGCACCAAGCAGACCGAGCTACCAATGGCAAGAAAAAGCTCGACAACCGTCCAAAGTGCTCCCAACACCTCAAGCAATCAGCGTACTTAAACACCCTGATGGTACTATCAAACAGAGAGCGCAAAGGCTACAAGATTTTCTCTTTGGAAGATACCAACAACAAACCTCGACATCGGAAACCCGTGAGTTATTGACTCAAGACCCAACTCTTGCACAACATATTGAGTTGAATTGCATTGAGCTTCATATCATGGTAGAGCCAATCACGGCTATGCATAAACACAATTGTTCAACCCATGCACACAGTCGCCCCGGAGAACGCCATCTAGGAGGGGTGGAAGGGTACTACTAAATACTAAGTAATTAGGGGCAATGTTTGAAGAGGGAGGAAAAAGTTTCATGTTAACGTGTGATTTTTTTGCAAAATTACCTAATAATGCCCTTATAATTCATCAATTGGGGAAAAGTCATTGATAATATCTTCCCAATGAGTGTAAATAGTGTATATACTATCAGAAAATCATTAAAAATAGTCCTTTTCTGGGTATTTCTCATCATTTTTGTTGAAAAGGAGGCTTAAAAATGGAGAAATCCAACAAAAAACAATAAAGCTATGTTTTCAAGGGATTTTCTTAATTTTTGGATTTTCACTTTGCTATTTTAGAGCATTTTTCTATTTTCTTTGATTTTTCCAATAACAAGGTCAAAAATTAATAATAATTAGCAAGAAAACTCAGATGGAAAAATGGAAGACACAATGGTGATCAGAAAGACAAGGCGGACAAGCACAAAAAATTTCAACGAAATCAGAAGATGGAAGCGGGAAGGCCAAATTAGGCGGCCAAGCCTACTTTTGCAAAATTCTTGCAGAATGAGCTACAGGAATCCGATTTTGGAAATTTTTGAGCCTAACATATATTTCATGGCCTAATAGGACTAACGAGGGAATCTGGGGAAAATTGGTCCGGGAAGTCCAGGTATAGATATCCAGCCTAGGCTAAAACCACCTCATTTCCACTTGGAGCTTTGCAGAGAGAGCATTTCGGCTTCTTTCGCGCGTCATTTCCGGAGCCCACAGTTGACCTTTTCCAGCGCCGTCTCACACGAGACATGAGGGGTAAGTTCCTTACTAATCAATGATCCATTTTGTACGGTCGGTAGCTAATCTAAAGCCCTAGAAAAAACCCTAGAAGCCGAGCAGTGCACGAAGATCTACGACCTAAAAGTGACCATAGCGGCCTGTCAGCTTGACCAAATCGGATAGGATTTGAACCATACCATTCCCTAACATAATAGAACCATTCCATACCATCAGATGATTATTCGGTTGGGGTCAAGGGGGTCCTAAGTAGAGAATTAGGGTTTTTTGGGAAAGGCCAGAATTCCGACATGACCCCACAGATGGCTTGCTAATGAGGTTCATATACAATGTATATGATTGGTTTGGAGAAATCCATCAAGTAAAGCTCTCGAAAAGCGGAAAACGGCTCGAAGGTTACAAAGCGTCAAATTAAACATACGAAACCAAACTGACTCCAAATGAGCCAGAATTGAACAGATAGCTTCACAATGATGTTACGGACAAGTCCAAAGCCTTAATGTTGACCGACCAACCCAACAGACAGAGTAGTCACAAAAAATGGTGATTTCATAGTCAACAGAGCACAAAGTGATGCGGGCATGACCAAACTTGACCAAATTCAATTTAGGACTTGTATTAGGTGTATGAAACATGTTTATGTCAAAATTTATGTGAAATGCAAAGTTTTTTTCATTGTTGTAAATAATCGCAATTATTTACTTTTGCAACATTTTTGCATGGAAATTGTCAATTCACCTCACCTATCATGTGTACACACCTATTACATGCCAAAAGTCAAGTATGAGCCAAAATGACCACCCATTACTTGCAAAATTGCCAAAAAACGCAAAGAAGTCTGTGTAAACCAAAATTTGGGTTATAGACAACTTTTCTTGATCCAAATCACCTCATAATTCATCCCCAAGGTCTATACCCTGCCTAGAACCAGTCTATGCCAAAAAATGTCAATTTTGGAAGAAAAGTTAATAATCGTGATTATTTACTTTTTGGCCAGAATGGAGCAATTTGGAAAATTTGTCATCATACATCCAAAGTACATGTTGTGATAAGTCCACTAGCCAATTTTGAGTCAATTTGAATTTCAAAATCTCAAATTTTCTTTATATCTACTGTTTCAGAGACCTAAAGCCAAAATCTGGTACCATTTTCACCCTGTACACTCAAATGAGCCCATATTTCTGTCATAATAATCAATATCTAATTCTCCTAAATGATTTTCTCATGTTAAACTGATCACTTAATATGGGGAAGTTCCAGGGGAGAAAAAGCTAGAATATTGGTTAAGCTAGCAGACCGGCCACAGTAGGGATCCAAAGGGGGGCCATCTGCAAAAGAGCCATGTGCAACAATGGGCTAAAAAGACCCTAAGGTTCAGCCCATTAAGACTTCCAAAATGCTAAGGTTCCAAAATTCAAAGGTTGTGTCCAAAGGTCAACCATGGGGGAATTGGATGCTTTGTGTGTGCCAAAAAATTCTTTACAAATCCCTACTTAGGAGGGGGCGAGCCTTGCTTGTAGGGGATGAGAGAGAAAGTCACACACACACACACACACACAAGCTCCCTTTACACAAAGGGAATGAGGGACACATGTCAGCTCCCTAGCCTAGATGCCCACAAGGTGTACCCAATTCCTATTGGATGGCCTTGGAGGTGGACCAATGAGAATTAGGCTAGAGTAAATCTAGTTTAATTAATTTAAAAACACTTAATAAAAGAACCAATGAGAATTAAGCCCTCTAGAAGACTATTGGACAATCTGCCAAGGGGTCCAATGAGCATTCAGCAGCCCAATGGCTTGCCTGATTCCTATTGGCCAGGAGGCAAACGGGTCCAATGAGAGTTTAGTTGAATTATTAAATTACCTAAAGCTCTCACAAAAGGGGAAAGGGGGACACATGTCAGAAGGCTATCACTTATGCTGCTTAATTGTCATTGGCTAGCCCTAGGGAGGTCCAATGAGAGGGTAGCATGAGCAAATAGCAAGAGGGGTCGACCAAGAGAGAGAGAGAGAGTTGATTTTTGCAAGGAATTATCACACACACACTCACACAATCTCATGTGTGAAGTAAAGAAGACTCTCTCTCCTTCTCAAGCTTTAATGGAAAGCTTACCACCTACTCCAAGCTTGTGAGAAGGGAGGCCTACACCAACAACTCTTGGCTTTGTGATGAAAATCCAACCAAGAGCCAAGCTTCAATGCATGCTCATCTCCTCTACCATGCTATTTACTAAGCTAAGCTATGCTAATATGAGTGATTATGTGAGGAGATGTACATCTTTCTCGTAAGACTACTCCTTCCTCTCAATCTACTCTCATACCCTGCTAGCTCTCACCATCTTCGAAGATGTGTGAGGTCTTGGGTCTGAGACCGGGGAGAATTGATGTTGTGTTTGATAAGTGTTTTGCTTAGTGCATGAAGCTTTCATCTTCATTGCACTAGCTAGTCTTGAAGGAACACAAAGAATTGTATTGTACAATGTCTCTCTTGATGGGAGAAACCATAATACAAAGCCTTTTGCAGGGGGGACCCGCTCCATGAAAATCCGGTCCTCAACTGTTGTCAATAGCTTAATTTCTCTCTCTTTTGAAAGTATTGTTCATGCTATCTAACTAGGTGTTATGCTTTTTGTTGCTCTCTCCACCCAAGCACTCTTGTAATTCTCATTAGGAATCTATTCTAATGAAATGCCCACTATGTTCATGCTAATTTCCGTTACACACAAGTTTTTAGGCCATTAAATGTTACAATTTCCCTCAGAGCATGTAATTGGCATATACTTCAAGCCTATAAAGCCAAGTTTGCAAAAAAGTTGAAATTTTTCCCAGCTGTAAATAATCGCGATTTACTTTGGTTGCAAATTTTTTGTTTTGACCATACAGTTTTGTTCCTTGCATGATTTTATGCATCTTTGCTTGTTCAAAAATTGATTTGAAGCAATTTGGACCAGATTATCAGCATTTCAGTCTAAAAGGACATTCTGAAGAAAAATCTGACAACTCCGCTAACTTTGCACTCTATTCACTGAACAGGAGCAATGCAAGCCGCGGATAAAGCCAAGAAAAAGTTAAACCAAAAGGAGAAACTGCAAGAGTTGCCCCCGTATCAACTGGACCCCGAGTCAGTAAAAGCTGCAAAGGCATCTTACCTTTCTAAAGAGCAGTTAGACGAACACCACACCACAGTCTTCACTAGCAGGTTTAAGAGTGAAGAAGGGCATCCGATGGAGTTGCAGCTCTTGCCTAAAGAGGTGTATGATGTCGCAGCAAAGCCAGAAACCAAAGAGGTTAACCGTAGGTTGGGACTCCGACACTTCTATGAACAAGAGCCCTGCAGAGTAGACTTTCAGAAAGCTTACGAGCTTCTGTCCAACATCAAGGAAGACGGAACTACCCAAATCTCAGACAACCAAGGAAATAAGTTAGAGGTTGTAATTAAAAAGGAAATAGTGGCAGAGGGACTCACATTGCCCACTGAAGGGATGACCATGCGAGCAAGAGATAGGAAAACAGCGGGCACTTTTACAAAGGAAATAGTTGCGGCTACATTTGTCGATCTCATCCACAAGCAGGTGGAAGAGCTAGCCCGTCTGTACCACCAACATTTCCATTTCCTGGCGAAAAGGCCACCAAGGTACACGACACCAAATCATGTTGTGGCCACCACTTTTACACAAGTTTTGAAGTCAACCACCAGACAACCTGTGGACCACACGCAGTATGTGTTGACAACATTGAAGGCCACCAAGAAGGAGGGAAAGATAGCATACTTGGGCGCGCCAGAAGTATTGACCAAAATAGCCTATCATGCCATCGGCATGGCCGACAACCTACCGCTTGCCCCGGATCAGAACACATGGATCTTGGCAGCTCAACCCTCTCCAAGATCTACAAGATCCAATAAGCGATCATTTAAATCAGGTGATGAATCCGATGACAGTTCATCAGAGCAGCATAGCATTGAAAGCTCTGACAAAGAAGAAAAAAGATTTAGGAGGGAAGAGATGAAGAGGAAAGCTGTGGCTGCCCACCAAGAGGCCATCTCAAAAGCAAGAGATATTTGAAAGAGAAAAATAGGCGTATCAGCGCACAAGGCAAGCACAGGGAAAAGACCTAGAAAAGTGGGTACCCACCAGCTTGAAGGGACTTAGAACGAAACATTATTCAAGGAAAGAGGCCGAGGATCCCAAGGATCATTTAGAAATAATATTCCAAGAGGAAGAGACCTTGAAGCTGAAAGAGGCGAAGGAAGCAGCCAAGAAAGCTGAGGAAGCAGCAACTCAGAAGCAAGGCCAGCATCTCCTCGACCCACCTCACCGCCGCCGGAACAACAGGACCACCCCATGCCCACTCCACCATCATCATCGCCAGGCCAAGAGGCCGAGACTTACAAGGAAAAAGAGTTTGATTTCACCCACTAAATGGAAGATACACAACATTGATCACACCGAGCAACATGAAGAAAAGGAAGTTGAACCAGCACCAGAGCAGACAGCCGAGGATACTCACAAGGAGGCGGATGAAACTGATAAAGAGCAAGATACAGAAAAAGAGCAAATCACTACACATGAGGAAGAAACCGACATTGAGAAGGCAGGAAGTCCTACAACTGAAGAAACTGTAAGGGTTGAGACCACACAGCTTATTTCCACTCATCCAAAAACTGTCGAGGTTTCAAAACCTCAAGATGGAAAAGGAAAAGCAACCATCTCTATAGAAACACCAGCAATAACAACACAGCAAGACACGACACAAGAGGTTGCCAGCACATCTCAACTTGCAAGACAGGAGGAGTGGCAGTCCAATGATGAAGTCATTCTACAAGTGAACGAGTATGCAAGGCAGATGCAAATCATGACGGAGAAACTCCGATCAGCAGCCTTTAACCGCAGGACTAAAGCCAAAGAATTAGAAATGGTCATCGATGCTCTTCAAGGCGAGCTCGATGATCGAATGGCTACTATCACTGATCTCCAAAGGCAAGTACAAGAGCTAAAGACTGAAGCCGAACAACATCAGATAGCCAGGGACAGCCAACAAAAGGAAATGGAGGAGTTGGGTGACCTCCTGACTAAGTTATCTGATGCCTGCAAAGTGAAAAATAAGCAGTTGACAGAGTGACAAATGAACTTCTTACCACCTCTATGTCCGCTCAAAAGATTCAAGTACAATTAGATGTAGAAAACGCATCTCTGCAGTATTCGGAACAAAGAATTAATGATCATGCCATTTTCTTGTGGCAATTAAGAGAAAATCCAGCCGTGGCCTCAATCAAGGGAACATATGAGGTGTATAAAGCACTTGAAAAGAAAACAAAGATTTAGAGCTGGAGTTGAAGCTAGAATAGTCACAACACAGAGACATGGCACTCATGCGGGTCCAAAGAGAGGAGGAGCTCCTTAAAGAGATTGCAGAATTGAAAAGAGTGAACCAACTCCTCAGAGATGGAAGGCCGGATATACAGGAAGAGGCATGCACTTCAGAGCCGCCCAAAGTGGAAATCCCCTCGGTCTCATTTGCTGACCTTGAGACGCAGTCTACAGCAGAGCCGAGTGAAGGAGAAGATTTTCAAGTCCAAATCATAGAGGAAGACACAGTGCCGATAGTTTAGCTGTCAAAGGCTGAAGAAGATGCACTAAAGGAGAATATCGCCTTGGAGGTAGATGAGAAGTGGAAGGCATCTATGGATTGGGAGTTGAGAGTCTTACACTCTGTCAACGTCACGCTGCTCACTCCCAATCAAATCAATGCTCAATGGCACCAACAATCCATGCCATACCCTCTCATCAAGGTTGAACTCTTACAAGTAAAGGAAAGATTATACAAGGATATGCAAGAAGATGGCGTGGATCAAGACCACCGGAAGTGGAGGCTCAGTTGGCTGAACAAGAATCCAAGATACTTGATTCTGTTCAAGAGAGCACCTGCGGCCATACAGAAAGATCCAACATTTTGTCCTGTACCGCGAGTAAGGACATGGCAAGCACACGAAGCACTGCAGAAGAAGAGGCCAACATGGCTGAATTTTCCCAGGCTGCCAGCTCCAAAGAGAGGCCAAGCAATAGAAGAATACATGGTGAAAACCCTAACGGACGCCATGACATTCTTCAAAAGTCTGCCAGATCTCTCCTGCACAATGCTATACAAAATTTGCAGGATGCTACCTACTTGCATACAGGTCTTCAATGATCCTGAGCAGACAGGAGCCCCCCTGGCTCTCATTTTTGGAAGGGAACAAAGGTCTTTGCTATGATTTAAGTGGGCAGCCCTCAGAGGAAGTTCTTTATGGCTTTTATGCCCGATGCATGTTTCTGCCCTCGCACAATATGCTAGCTTTTGAGGAGGCATTTTATGCTGGCTTCTTCACCTGGCGAACAAAGATATTTGCGCCGGTGATAAGCAACCTCACGACAAGATTTGTAGGCTACTCGGCAGTGGAACTCAAAAACAAAGTCACCATGCAGTTTTTGCAACTGCCAGACAAAGAACGCAAAATCAGATATGAAAAAGCACTGGAAGCACTGAAGGACCACCTCCCACCATCAACCCGAAGATTAATTCAGCCCATAAAGCTATGTCAAGGGAGGACACAGGCGAGGAGGGGGGGAATGTTAGCAGCAAGCTAACACGGCCACCATTTTTTGGAGTTCTCCTTGTAAAACAATTATTATTTTGATAGTTCGGGAATATTGTAACTCCTGTTTTCTTTATAAACCTTGTAATTAATGAGCCAGGACTACAAGCTTCCAGATTGTATCAGCCATTCAATTCCTAGCTTTGGTAGAACTCTAGATTATTACTTTTGACCACCCAAAAACCTTGGCTAAGGTATAAAAGCCAATTTTTGTAAGTTTTTTATAAGTTTTTGGATAAGAAATACATAGTGTGAGCTAACGGCGCTCACTTCTCTCCTTCTCGCGCTTCCTACTCCCTCTCTGGTTGTCACATTGCGAATGCGTTTGTTGCATTGCAACCGTAGGTAAGAGCTCTACGCATTGACGTAAGCCATTCACAGTATTTCGTAGCTTTTGGTGTCGCCGACCCACGGCCTAATTTCATCATAACTAGGAATTTACACTTTTAAACAAAAAACTAAGCATATGCGGGGTATTGGGGCATCATTGCTAAGCATTTAGATGCATTCTGGGTCAAAAACGACTAGGTCAAAAATGCACTGCTGTTAATAATCGCGATTTTGGAACTTGACCTAAAGTGGGATTTGAGACCATAGACATGTGTGTTTAGGTCTTATAAACTTGTTCGAGAAGTTTCATTACGTTTGGATGTCATTTGATGCTGTAACGGATGTGATTTGCTTGTCGATGAGCGATTGGCTTATAGTGATTTCAGTCACTTGAGTGTAGCTTGAGTTAGATGCGAGTTGTTAGTTGTTTTCCAAGAGATTGACAACCTCTTGTAGCCTTTATGCACTAGTTGAGTCAGCTTCATCCCATGGTTTGACAAATTAATCGTGGTTCTTGCTAATACTGCAATAAGATAGAATGGTGAGGTTAGACATGCGTCCCACAGTTGGCCAAATTAGCAATCAATCTACGGCAAAATACCCTTAATTATGTTGGGAGCTGCCAATTTGTTGGGGGTTTCCAATATTTGGTTGTGATGCTTCAGGCTTGCAATGTGTTGCGGTAAACTATGTTGGTTTGTATGCACTATTGATGATGGCTATCGAATGTGTAGGCTACCAAAAAGTTTTGATTGTATACCCTCCAAAGTTGTAGCACTAGTTGGCCTCGGCTCATGCTCTCAAATCTCCTATGTTGCAAGCAGAGTCTAATGTGTTTGGCTGATTTTGGCTACAGTAGGTTACCAAATTGGACAAATCACAAATGAGGTGCTTATTTGTGTTGAGTGAGTCCAAATCTGTCTGCTTGACCTTAAAAGTGGCACCTGTTTCTATTAATGAACCGATATCGAATGCTAAAATGAGTCCTTTGACCTGTGTTGATTGATGAAAACCAATGATGATGATTGCCTTGTGATTATTGATCACAAAGAAATGCAAATCAGCTAGAATACATGTACAATATCCACACATACTAATGAATATTGAAAGCTTAGATGCTCAATTCATGAGTTATATTCTTTTTTTTAAAACCACTATGGAGAGAATGTGGTTAGGTTCAATTGCACCTTAACCAAGCTGTGATACCATTTGTTGGGAATTAAGGTGGGTGCAAGAGCTCAAGGGGGCTTGAAGTTGAAGGTAGCCATAGCTAAAAACTAGAGAGAGAGAGAGAGAGAGAGAGAGAGAGAGTTGCAATAAAGTGACTCAATATACATGTGGGACGTTGTCTAACCTCACTATCCTATCTTATTGTAGTATAAGTGAGAACCACGATTAAATTGTCAATCCATGGGATGAAGCTGACTCAACTAGTGCATAGAGGCTACAAGAGGGTGTCAATCTCTCAAAAAACAACTAACAACTCGCATCTAACTCATGCTACACTCAAGTGACAGAAATCACTAAAAGCACATCCATTGCAGCATCAAATGACACATCCGTTGCAGCATCGAATGACACCCAAACATAACGAAACTTCTAGGACATGTTTATAAGACCTAAGCACACATGCTTATGGTCTCAAATCCCACTTTAGGTCAAGTGCCAAAATTGCGATTATTAATAGCAATGGATTTTTGGCCTAGTCGTTTTTGACCCAAAATCCATCTAAATGCTTAGCAATGATGCCCCAATACCCCGCCTATGCTTAGTTTTTTATTTAAAAGTGTAAATTCCTAGTTATGATAAAATTAGGCCACGGATTAGTGATTCCAAGAGCTACGAAACACCGTGATAAGTTTACGTCAATGCGTAGAGCTCTTATCTGCGGCTGCAATGCAACAAACGCGACTGCAATGTGACAACCGAGGAGGGAGTAGGAAGCGCGAGAAGGAGAGAGGTGAGCGCCGTTAGCTCACGTTGTGTATTTCATTATCCAAAACTTAATAATAACTTACAAAAATTGGCTTTTATACCTTAGCCAAGGTTTTTGGTGGTCAAAACTAATAATCTGGGAGTTCTACCAAAGATGGGTAATGACAGGTTGATACAATCTAGAACCTTGTAGTCTCGGCTCATCAATTACAAGGTTTGTCCAAAAAAATAGGAGTTACAATATTCTCAATTTATCAAAATAATTAAGTGATTTTACAATGAGAACTCCGAAAAATGGTATCTGTGGTATCTGTGTTAGCTTGCTGCTAACATTCCCCCCCTCCTCGCCTGTGTTGTCCCTTGACACAGCTTTATGGGATGAAGTAGTCTTTGGGCTGGCGACTGACAAGGCGGTCTTTAAGCCTTGTTAGAGCCTTTTGATATTTGATTTTCCGTTCCTTATCTGACACTTGCAAGAACTGCATATTTACTCTGTTTTTCAGATCCACTACTAAGTAGCCTACAAACCTTGAGGTTAGATTAATGATCACTGTCGCAAATATCTTCATTCGCCAAGTGAAGAATCCCGTGTAGAATGCTTCCTCGAATGCCAGCATATTGTGAGAAGGTAGAAGCATGCATCTGGCGTACAAGCCATAGAGGACTTCTTTGAAAGGTTGGCCACTGAGATCATAGCACAAAACTTTGTTACCCTCGAGGAATGACATCCAAGGGGCACCTGCTTGCTCTGGCTCATTGAACACTTCGATGCACGTGAGCAACGTTTGACAGATTTTGTATAGCATAACACATGACAAATCTAGTAGACTTTTAAAGAATGACATGGCACCCTTTAGGGTTTTCACCATGTATTCTTCAGTCGCTGGTCCCTTTTCTGGAGTAAGCAACCTCAGGTAATTCAACCAAGTTGTCCGCTTCTTTAGTAGTGCCACATGTGCTATCCAGGTCCTTACTCTTGGTATAGGACAGAAGGTGGGATCCATTTGTAGAGCCGCAGGTGCCCTCGTGAACAGAATCAAGTACCTTGGGTTCTTGTTCAGCCAGCTCAACCTCCACTTCGAGTGGTCTTTATCTGCACCCTCGACTTGCATGTCCGTGTAAATTCTTTCTTTTACTTGTAGTAACTCAACTTTAATCAGAGGGTAGGGCAGGGATTGTTGGTGCCATTGTGCATTTATTTGATTGGGAGTGAGTTGTGTGACATTGACAGAATGAAATACTCTCAGTTCCCAATCCATTGCTACCTTCCACTACTCATCTACCTCTAGTGTAACTTTTTCTTTCAATGCATCTTCTTCAGCCTTTAAGAGTTGGACCATGGGCACTGTGTCTTCTTCTGTGATGGGAACGTGAAATTCTTCCTCACTACTCAGCTCTACTGCGGCCTGTGTCTCCATGTCAACAAATGATACTGAGGGGATTTCTATCTGAGATGGCTCCGAAGTGCCTGCCTCTTTTTGCGTTTTTCTCCTTCCCTCTCTTAGTAGCTGGTTGACTCGTTTGAGTGCAGCTATCTCCTTTAGCATGTCGTCTTCTATTTGGACCCGTATCAAGGCCAGGTCTCTGCGCTGACACTGCTCTAATTTCAGCTCCAGCTCGAGGTCTTTATTTTTCTTTTCTAATGCCTTGTAGACCTCGTCTGTTCCCTTGATTGAGGCGACGGCTGGATTTTCTTGTATTTGCTGCAAGAATATTGTCTGATCATTGATTCTTTGTTCTGAGTACTGTAGAGAAGCATTGGCCACATCTAATTGTACGTGGATCTTTTGAGCTAATAGAGTGGTAGTTAGAAGTTCATTTGTCACTTCCATCAGTTGATCATCCTTGGCTTTGCATGCATCTGACAGTTTGGTAAGCAGTTCACCCAGTTCTTCCACTTTTTTATGTTGCTTGTCTCTTGCGAGTTGATGTTGTTCAGCTTCCTCTCTTAACTCCTGCACTTGCCTCTAGAGATTGTTGATGACATTAAGTGTGTCGTCTAGCTCCCTTTGGAGTGCATCAATCACCATCTCTAACTCTTTGGCCCGTGTGCTACAGCAAGTGCTGCTAAGCGAAGTCTTTCTGTTATCTCCGGCATTTGCTTAGCATATTCGTTCACTTGCAAGATGACTTCATCATTTGATTGCCAGTCTTCACTTTGTTTTAATTGCCTTGATGTTTCTGCAGATTCTCTTACCTTTGGCTGCATCATGGCTGTTGGTTGATGTTGTTACCCTTGTGTCAGCTGGTCTTTTCCTTTTGAGATAAAGAGTTGTATAACAGCCTTATCTTGTTGTGTTGAGGTAGTGGGTGTCTTCTCAGCCTCTTGTTCCTTTGTGTACTCAACTTTTGGGGAGTCCTCTTTTGGTGCAGGACTGGCTGATTTTGTCTCTGGCTCTTTCTCTATTTGCTATCTCTTGAGTAGAGATAGCTGCTTGTTGTGTTGTTCCTGCTGCTTCTTACTATTCAGATTCTTGTGTAGATTCAGTTGTTTTTTCTCGTTCAGGCTTTGCTTCTTTTGTTAGATCATTTGTTGTGGTTCTAACTGGTGATGGTGGTGGGCTCGGCATTGGTTGGTCTCGATGTTCAGAGACAGGAGAAGAGATGCGGGGAGACACATCACCTTGGGCATGTTGTGCTTCTCCTTGTGCAGTGGTCTCCTCTGTATGCTCTTGATGTTCTTCTTCCGCCTCTTTTGCTTTTCTCGCCGCTTCTTCGGCTTCTTTCACCTTTAAAGCTTCTGCTTCTTGCTACATCGGTTCCAATACTCCAGTGGGTTCTTCAATCTGCTTCCTGGTGTGATTCTTGGTTCTTGGTCCCTTAAGCCCACTAGGCACCCACTTTTTCGAGTCCTTTTCTTGTGCTTGATGGATGCATTGGTATGTGTGTTTCTCTCTTTCAAACCAGGCTTTCTTTTGAACAGGATCTTCTTGGTGTGCTTCCATGGCTTTTCTCTTCATTTCCTGCCATCTTACTCTTTTTCCTTCATTGTCTGAGCTATTGTTGCTTTGCCGTTTTGGCGAGCTCTCAGCCGATTCTTCATCAGATTTGTAGGATCTCTTCGCTGATTGTGTAGCTCGAGGAGATGGTTGAGCTAACACTATCCAAGTGTTTTGATGGGACAGGTCGTAGGTTGTCGGCCATGCTGATGGCATGGTATGCAATCCTTGTCAACACCTCTGGTGCACCCAGATATGTAATCTTTCCTTCTTTATTTATTCCTTTCAAAGTGGTCAAGACATATTGAGCATGGTCAACCAGTTGCCTGGTTGTTGACTTGAGGACTTGTGTGAAGGTGGTGGCAACCGCATGATTGGGCGTGGTATACCTTGGTGGCCTCTTAGCCAGGAAGTAGAAATGCTGGTGGTATAACCTTGCTGGCTCTTCAACCTGTTTGTGAATAAGGTCTGCAAAGGTTTCCACGGCAGTTTCTTTTGTGAAAGTTCCAGCCGTCTTCTTATCCCTTGCCCTCATTGCCATTCCTTCTGTGGGCAATCTGAGTACCTCTGCCACTATTTCCTTGGTGATCACCACTTCAACTTTCTTCCCTTGTGGGTCAGAAATCTGAGCAGTTCCATCTTCCTTCATCGTGGACAAAAGCTCGTAAGCTTTTTGGAAGTCCACTCTGCACGGCTCTTGTTTGTAAAAATCTATGAATCCTAGCCGTCGGTTGGCATCTTTGGTTTCAGGCTTTGCAGCGACATCATACACTTCTTTTGGTAAGAGTTGCAACTCTACATGATGTCCTCCCCAATCTTGAATCTGCCAGTGAACACTATGGTGTGATGCTCCTCAAGGTGTTCCTTTGAGAGATAGGTTGCCTTGGCGGTTTTGACTGAATCGGGGTCCAGTTGGTATGCTGGTAGTTCTTGCAGCTTTTCTTTCTGGGAGCTTCTCTCTGCTGCTTGCATGGCTCCTGTTCAGTGAATAGAGTGTCAAAGTTAGCAGATTTGATGGATTTTTCTCTGAAGTGTCCTTTAGTCTGAAATACTGACAATTTTGGTCCAATTTGCTTCAAATCAATTTTTGAACAAGCATAGATACATAAAAACATGCAAGGAACAAAATTATAAAGTTCAAACAAAAATTTGTAACCAAAGTAAATAATCGCGGTTATTCACAGTTGAGTAATTTCTCCAACTTTTTGCAAACTTGGCATCACAGGCTTGAAGTATATACCAAATACATGCTCTGAGTGCAATATGGGCTCATTTGGATGCATAGGGTGAAAATGGTACCAGATTTTGGCTTCAGGTCTCTGAAACAATAGATATAAAGGAAATTTGAAATTTTGAGCTCCAGATTAGTTCAAGCTTGGCTAGTGGGCTTAACACATCATGTACTTTGGATGTATGATGGCAAAATATCAAAATTCCCCCCTTTTGGCTCGAAAGTGAATAATGGTGATTATTAACTTTTCTACCAAAATTAACCTTTTTCGGTACAAATTGGCTCTGTGTATGTGATATGAGGTAATTTGGATCAAAAAAAGTGGTCCATAATTAAAAAAATTGGCTTGCAAAGACTTCTTTGCGTTTTTTGGGAAATTTCCAAGTTATAGGTGCTCATTTTGGCTCATACTTGATGTTTGGCATGTAATAGGTGTGTACACATGATAGGTGAGGTTATGATACAATTTCCAAGCAAAAATAGTGCAAAAAGTAAATAATCACGATTATTTACAGCAATCAAAATTTTCTTGCAAAACTTAAAAATTTTGACCTAAACACATTCTATACACTTAGAACAAGTCCTAAATTGAATTTGGTCAAGTTTGGTCTTGTCGGCATCACTTTGTGCTTTGTCGACTCTGAAATCACCGATTTCTGTGACTACACTACCTATTGAGTTGGTTTGTCACTTGTGAGGCTTTGGACTTGTCCGCAACATAGTCGTGAAGCAACTCATCCAATTCTGGCTCATTTGGAGTCAATTTGACCTCGTATGTCGAATTTGACGCTTTGTAGCCTTCGAGCCATTTTCTGCTTTTTGAGGGCTTTGCTTGATTGATTTCACAAAACCAATCATATACATTGTATATAAACCTCGTAGGCAAGTTGTCTATGGAGTCAGAACCAAATTATGGCATCTGTCAAAAACCTAGCTTTTCTACTGGGGACCCCCTCAACCCCTTCCGAATGGTCAACTGATGATATAGAAAGGTTCTATTATGCTAGGGCATGCTACAGTTAAAATCCCATCTGATTTGGTCGAGTTGACAGGCCGCTATGGTCAGTTTTTGGTCGTAGGTCTTCGTGTACTGCTCGGATTCTAGGGTTTTTTCTAGGGGTTTAGACTAGCTACCCGCCATACAAAATGAATCATTGATGAGTAAATAACTTACCCCTCATGTCTTGCGTGAGACGGCGTTGGAAACGGGTAACTGTAGACTCCGAAAAGTATGTGCGAAAGAGGTCGAAAAGCTCTCTCTGCAAAGGTGACAAGTGGAAATGAGGTTGTTTTAGCCTACCTGGGATATCGATACCCGGACTTCACGAACCAATTTTCCCCAGATTCCTCTGTTAGTCCTACTAGGCCGTGAAATCTATGTTAGCCTCAAAAATTTTCCCGATCAGATTCCTGTAGCTCATTCTGCAAGAATTTTGCAAAAGTAGGTATGGCCGCCTAATTTAGGCTTCCCGCTTCCATCTTCAGATTTCATTGAAATTTTTTGTGCTTGTCCGTCTTGTCTTTCTGATCACCACCGTGTCTTTCGTTTTTCCATTTGAGCTCCTTTGCTATTTATTATTAATTTTTTACCTGTTTATTAAAAAAATAACAAAATGTGCTAAAAAAGCAAAGTGAAAATACAATAATTAAGAAAATCCATTAAAAAACACAGATTATTGTTTTTTGTTGGATTTCTCCATTTTTAAGTCTCTTTATCAAGAAAAATGATGAAAAATAACCAAAAATGACTATTTTTTTATGATTTTCTGATAGTATATACACTATTTACACTCATCAGGAAGATATTATCAGTGAATTTTCCCTTGATGATGAATTATAAGGGAATTATTAGGTAATTTTGTAAAAAATCACATGTTAACATCGAACTTTTTCCTCCCTCTTCAAACATTGTCCTTAATTACTTAGTGCCCTTCCACCCCTCCTAGATAGCGTACTCCGGGACAACTGTGTGCATGGGTTGAACACTCGTGTCTATGCATAGCCTTGGTTGGCTCTACCATGCTTTGAAGATCAATGCAATTCAAACCACCACTATGATGTGCAAGAGCTGGGTCTTGACTAATTAACTCAAGGGTTTCTGATGTCGAGGCTTTCTGTTGTTGTCTTCCAAAGAGAAAATCTTGTAGCTTGTGTGCTCTCTGCTTGGTTGTACCATCAGGATGCTTCAGCACGCTGATTGCCTAAGTTGTTGGTAGCACTTTTGACTGTTGTCGAGCTTTTTCTCGCCATTGGTAGGTTGGTTTGCTTGTGTGAAATGGCGTGGTGGAGTCTTTTTAGACTTAACTCTCCATTGCTTGATTGGTTTTACGGTTTTTGGTGAAGATAAGTGCTCCTTTTTCTGCCAAATCCATTTTAAGTTAGGTTCCTTGCTCGGAGATGTTCGTCTCTGTGTCTTGACCCTTGGAACCTTCTTTGGTTTTGTCGGTGATGTTTTGGGCACCCATATTTGAATTGGCTTGTCGTTAAGCTGTGCTTTTGGTACCCAAATTTGCATGCTACTTGTAGCAATTGCTCGTCAAGAGGATGGAGAAGATTGATTACTTCGTGGTTTGGTCTGATGATTGCTTCCTTTCCATTCCTCCTTGCTTGGTGCAATTGGAACAATGAGCTGCCCGCCTTTAGGTGATAGCTTGAGCTGATTTGTATCCCAATCTGGTACTGCTTTGTATGTCCGCATCCAAGGAATTCCAAGAATCATCGTCTCATTCATGTATTCATCTGGTAAGCATAAAAATTGATAAGGACATGAACAACCATGTACTATCACGTTTAAGTTGACTACTCCCAATGTTGGTGTTGGGTTCTTGTTGCATCCTTCGATTGTCCCTATTCCTGCTGTCAAAGACTAACTTGTTTCTTTCTTGTAAGTGGAATAATTGATTGCATTCACTCTAGCTCCTGTGTCAACCAAGCATTTGTGTTATGATTGTTTAGCTGTACTTTGATGCATAGGTCCATTCCGTCTAACCATTCATCATCTAACTACTGAAACTGCATCTTTAGGCAATTCCCATTGTCGGTCATCTATTTCCAGACTGTTGATGGGAATCGGTATCTGTTGATTCTTGAGAGTAGCTTTACGTTTGAGTACCCGAAGCCGAGCTTCCTCTTGGGCTTCATTAATAACCTTCTGTCATTTAATCCTCCTTTGCTTGGCTGCGTGCATTCTTTCTAGCAATTCATTGGTTAGAGGAAAATTGTATTTCTCTAAACAACATCCACTAATCCAATTAGCCATTGGTTCACCATCTAGGGTGGACAATTTTACTGCTCCACTTGTTGGAGATACATCTTCAATGATAAACGGTTCGTTTTTTCTTAAACTTGGGAATGTGTTGCTTAAGGGAATAGATTAAAACTAAGTCCCCTTTCTTGAAGATTTTTGTTATTAGATGGGAATCAAAAAACTGTTTTTGTTTCGCTATAGATGTGAGCTATGGCAGTTAGCCTTTGCTCCTCTAGCTTTTCTAAATCTTCAAGTCTCTCTGACAATTCATGTTCAGTCCACTCAAGATCCTTAGCTACCCTTAATGTCGGCAATAGAAATTTAATTGGCAATATGGCATCAAGACCATGAACAAGGTTAAAGGGTGTAGCATTTAAAGCTGTTTTGAATGAAACTCGATAACCCCATAGAGAAGCATGGAGATTGATTTCCCAGTCTGTCCTTCTTGAACTAACCACTTTAGTCAGTACCAAGCTAAAAAATTTGTTCGTATGCTCAGCTTGTCCGTTTGCTTGTGGGTGATAGGGAGCTGATTTGTTATGGATGACCATAATCTCATTAAGCAAATACTCGATTACCTCATTGAGGAAATGAGTTCCCCTATCACTGACAATTTCTATTGGCAATCCATATCACGTGAATACATACTCATATAAGAAAGTTGCAGTGGTTTTGGCATCATTCTTTTGAGTTGCTTTAGCCTCGGTCCACTTGGTCAAATAGTCCATAGCTACAATGATATATTGAGCTTGGGTTCTATAAGCAGGTGGCTGTATCGGCCCAACAAAATCTATACCCCACTTTGCAAAAGCTCTAGCCCCCATTATTGGTCTTAAGGGCATGCTATCTACGTGTGTTGGCATTTTTGCTCGTTGACAAGCATCACACCTTCGAACATATTCTTTGGCATCTGTAAAAAGTGTTGGCCACCATATGCCTGCCATTAAGATTGTTGTTGCGATGGTCTCACTAGAAAAGTGACCTCCAGCTAATCGAGCATGTGCTTGTTCTATAATCGGATTATACTCATCTTCATTTGCACAAAGACGCAAATATTGATCTTTACCTCTCCAATACAATTGTTCCCTATAAGAGCACAGTCTCTTGCTTCAGTTTCAATTGCTCTTTGACGGCATTTACTCATATCCTCAGGAAATGTTTGGGTTGATAAGTAAGTAACCAGATAGTTGCTCCACTTAGGAACAAACGACATTTGGAACAAAGTTACATGAGGTATGGGTGTCTATTTTTGACATTGAGGACAATCCTTTACAAAAGATCGAACATCACTCCTCATAGTCGGCCAAAATACCCCAAGTCTCAAAATTTGTCGCATAGTTTGGTCTTCCGCAAAGTGAAGTCCTACTATGGTAATATGTGTTTGACTTAGGTACTGGTTTTTCTCCTAAGGATTAATGCATAAAAGCAATATTCCATCTTGATTTCTTTTTTATAGCCTACCCGCTAGTAATTGATACATAGCCAATTGCTCGATTAATCCGATTGTAATAGGAAGTGGTATTTGTGAGTCCACTTGAGCTATTGTCATCAATGATACCATGTTTTTCGACCATCGAGGTATCATTTCCACGAAGAATAAATAGGCATCTGGTAGATCATCGTCTATCCCTTTAGGTGATTCTCTTGAATTAATCCTTGACAAATTATCTGTTCTTTGATGTGTAGTGCCCTTTTTTACAACCACAGTGAAATCAAATTTCAGAAGAATGATGAACCATCTCACTATTCTTCCTATGCTGCATGGCTTGTTGACCAAATACAACAAAGCTTGGTGGTCTACAAAGAGCACAAACTTGTTGGCTAATAGGTAATGTCTATACTTTTTAACAGCATAGATCATTCCTAACCCTTCTCTTTCAGTGGTAGTGTAATTCTTTTCTGCCATGTTCAACTGTCGGCTAGCATAAGAAATAGGAAAGTCAATTTTCTCGTCTCTTGGTTGAGCTAGTATACAACCTATGGAAAAATTGGAAGCATCTACATGTATGTGGAATATCTTATTCCAATCTGGTGCTTTCAATATTGGAGCTAAGGTGAGAGCTTTCTTAAGCTTCATGAACGATTCTTCACATGCCTCGGTCCATTCAAAGTGTGTAATCAAGCTATACATGGGTTTTGAAATTATAGCGTACATGTAATGAACCGTCTATAATATACACAATGCCCTATGAAGGCTTGAACCCCCCTGAATGTTGTTGGTCTAGGCAAATCAGCAATGACATGATTTTTTTCAATATCAGTAGCTATGCCATTTTTAGACACTACATGTCCAAGAATATTTCCTTGTCTACCCATGAATGTGCACTTTTCAGGATTTAGGGAAAACCTATAAAGTCTACATTTTTTGAATACCTTTTTGAGGTGTTGAAAATGTTCAGCTCGAATTGATGAATGTATGCATAGATCATCCATATACACTTCCAAGAATTTCCTAAGATATTGTTTAAAAGCATGGCTCATTAATCTTTGAAATGTGGTTGGAGTATTAGTTAACCCAAAAGGGATAACCCGATAGGCAAAAATACCACATTTCATTGCAAAAGCAGTTTTATGCTGATTTTTTGGGTCAACCAGAAGTTGATTGTATCCCAAAAAGCCATCTAAGAAACTGTAAGCTTCTTTTTCTGCAACTCATTCTAAAACATGCTCAGTGGTTGGAAGAGGAAAATTGTCTCTAATGGTAGCTGCATTCACTTTTTTGAGATTGACACACACTCTTAGTATTCCATTCTTCTTGGGTATTACCACAATTGGAGACACCCAATCTGTGTGTTCAATTTTGTAAATGAATTTGGCTTCCTTTAGTTTCTCAATCTCTTCCTTGATTTCCTGGCAAATGTTTTGTTAGATGTGTATGGCATTTGTCTACTTGGTTTCGCATCATCTCTCATGGGTATGGTATATGTTGACCAATTTCTCGATCAACACCCTTGAGATCCTTGTAAGAACAAGCGAAGATATCTCGGTATTCTTTTAGCAAGCTTCACAACAGCTCTTCTTCTTCCTCTGTTAGGTCATTTGCAATGTAGGCAAGCCTAGGTTCCTCCCCTGGTTCGGCCAAGTCTATCTTTTTCGCATTCTTGGGCCCTTCGTAGGACTCGCCTTATTTTCGTAATTCCCTAACAGGTTGTTCGACAATGATTTTTTGATCTTGGAGAGTATACTTTTTGTAATGGGAGGGAACACTCATTACATCCTTACCATCCTCTTCCGTGGTTTCCATTTCGGTTGTATATATCTCCTTTAGAGCTTTTTTCAACTCTTGATATTTATTTTTCTGCTCAACTCGCGTCATGATTGGATCCTTATCCTGTTTGTTTGCTTCAGTATCCTTCCTTGTTTTTCTCAATGTTTTTGACATTTTTGGATTTTTGTTTGAAGGATATCTACCTGTGATTTTGTCCTTGACACAATCATGTGCCTCTATCTGCATTAGAAATTGTGTTCATCTGGAGACTAATGACATAGGTCATGTTTTCACGTTTCTGGTGTCTCTTTTTCTTCTATACCATTTTTGTCTTCTTTATTTTTGGTTAGGAAAGTAAAAAAACTTTTCCTCCCCTCCTTTCAAGAGTAGCTTAGCTCTCACATGTTGTTTTTCTGACCCTGAATCTTTTGAGGTAGCTGAGTGTTCATCTAACCCATCTGTGTCATCGTAGAAGAGGTCTGAAAAGACTTGTTGAGCTTTCATCAAGTCCTTGGGTTCTTCATTTTCATCTTCAATGTTGAGGGTTGAAATCATTTGGATGGGAATTATGTCATAGCCATCCTCATTGCAAAATTCAGTAGGCATAGACGTATTCACACATACATCCATTGTCGCTAAAATTTGAGTCCACTCAAATGGATCAAACAAATTCTTTGGAAAGGGTTCGGGTACATAGGCTTCGTCTGTGCAATCCCTTTCTAGAATACATTCTTCTTGTTTTAAACTCTCATTTGTTCCACACATCCAAATAGAAGTATCTTTGTTTAACCAGGATGGAAGCTTAGTTTCAGCCAAAGAGACTGAATCAAACTCTTGTATGTGTGTTTTCAAGACATCTCTATAAGTGTGATCTTTTAGATTTACCCTTGTTATAGATCCCACTTGCTTCAAGTACAGATAATTGTTTTGCTGATCTTGGATAAGTTGTACCTGTCGCATGAAAGTTCTTCCCAATATGATTTCGTAATTGAGTTTTTTCCCAAAGTCTACTATGGAAAAAGTGTGTTGATATTCAAATCCCACAGGATTGACTATCACTTTTTAAGCAGCGCTAATGGTCTCTCAATGTGTTTGTCAGCCAATTGCAATTTCATTTGAGTTTGTCTAATGGCTGGTTGTCCCCAGGATTCCCATACTGCTTTCATGGCTATGGCTATGCCTGCCCCACTATCCAGTATTGCCATGGTTTCAATGTCATTATATTTCACTGGAAGGGTCGTGTTTCCTTCTTCCCCTTTGTAATATTCTCCGACTTTGTTCATTGGAATAGATCGAATCTCTTTGTTGTCCATTTCATTTTTCAATTTTCCCAATTTTTTTGAGATTAGCCCCTTTATCCCCCACCTTCTCTAGGGTTTTCTGTAGATCATTCCATAAATATGGTCTAAGTTTTAACAATTCTCCCAAGGTAAGAGTGCATTGGATGGGTGTAGATATGATTGAATAAATGTTGTCTACTTCTAGGGTCTGTTCAACTCTTTTTACTTGAGTGGTCTTACACACTATGGATTCATCTTCGTTATCTCCAAAGTAAGAGGGTAATGTTTTCAAGGTCAATGGTTTCGACATTCCTGAAGCTTCGGATCCGCAATCCCCATACATCCATGTTCATATTAGGAGGTAGGTTGTCCAACCAAACTTCCTCTATATGAGCTGGCTCCCATCATTGATCTCTCTAGATTTTCCCATAAGTGTCCTAGCCAGTCTTCCTCTACGAATGGAATTGTGTCTAAGGCATCTTCGTTGTCCGACACTATAAGTTCTGGTTCTTTTGTTTCAAGGTGGGGTTCTACCACCACATCAGAGTTTTCTTTAGTGTCTCTTACCACAAGCTCCTCAGGTTTTGCGATACTTTCAAGCTTGGGTTTTTGTTTTTCCAGCATTTCTTGCATGATTCTTACCAAATTTTGATAAGCTTCTAGCTTAGCTGCTTCCATGTCTAGAGAAGGATAGTTTTTCTATTTGTTTCCATGTTTTGGCCTACTTTAAGTCCCGCTTGATAAGCTTCCAAGGCTACATTAATAGGCTCAAAAATTTTATCAATCAAAATAAATCCTCCAGATTTCACGGTTGTTTCTTTGATTTCACTTCCAATTTCTTTCACCTTTTCGTGGAATAGCTTTTTTGCTTTCTCCTTGATTTTAGCTCGTTGTTTTGTTTTCTCATCTCATTTCTTTTGCTTCTGCTTCTTTTGATCCTTTGAGAGAAAACTTTTGTATTTCTTGAATCATCAGAGGAGTCGTGTTTCTTTTTCTTAGCCTATGTCAAACTAGCTGATTTTCAAAAATGGATCAGAAAATACAGTGGATTAGGGGATCCATACGACCACTTAGCAAGCTTTAAGCAAGTGCTAAGAGTAGAATGTATATTTGATTTCCATACTCAGTTCGAGGGGTTTGGAATGATATTAAAAGGAAAAGCATTGACATGGTTCCAAAACATTCCACCAAGGTCAATCATGGACTTGAACACATTAGCTCAAGGATTTGTAGCTGCTTGTTCCAAAACGGGGATCAAACATAATACGGTAGCTCAAATCTACAACTTTAAACAGAAACATGGTGAGTCTATTAGAGATTGTGCAACTGGAATGAAACAATATATTGCCAGATGTCCAGGGCTAGAGATACCTGCAAAAAAAAGACTCATATCTATATTTCTAGAGGGATTGTTAAACAAAGAACTTCATGCTATACTCTATAGCAAGAAGCATACAACCCTAGAAGAGTGTGTGTCAGATGCTATTGACTTAGGAGACAATTGTGATATTTTCAACAAAGAAGATGTCCCTAAGGATAACCAAAGCGAGAAAACAACATCCACTAAACCAACACAAGTGGGAATGGCTACTGCAGCACCACTTTCAGCCATAGAAGCTATGCTCAAAAAGATGAACGACATGATGAACAACATACAAAAAGCACCTATGAGGGGACCAGGACAAGGGATACCTCAACATGGACAACCAATTAGGTAAATGGACCAACCATGAGACCTGCAAGTGCTACTTTTGACCAAAGTATGATGGGAATGTTTATTACGTGCCTATGAGGAAACAAGGACAACCCATGTATAGATATCATCCGAATATGGCCCAAGATCAAAGACCATCAATGGGTATGGAAAGACCTCAACCTGTGTTGGGTCAACAACCTCCATATCCAGGACATAATGTAGTGTCTGTAAAGTACGTGCACTCCAAAGGAGTCATAGATGAACAAGCATTAGTGCCTGTTACACCCTATGCGGAGCCTAGTCCATCTACAACAATGGTATAATTCACATCCACCACTAATGGAAGAACCCGTGACTTATGCTCCACTAGAGCTCGCACCAATGTATTATGTAGCTAATCAAGGTGTCAGACCTCCCATGGTAAGACCCATGCTTAAGCCAAGAACGGGAAAGTGTCACAATTGTGGTGCAGATGATGATTGAAAAAATGAATGTCCAAAGCCTGACAAAAATCTCAAGCCAGTTGAAGCCTATTGCATACAATGTTGCAAAAAGGGAGGACACTTTCCGGAAGGTTGTCCTAAAAATACTTTAAACAAGGGTAAAACAATAGTAAACGTAGTCCAAGTGATACCTAGTAGCTCATTTGAGAGTGAACTGATTGTTCCAATCAAGGTAATCAACACGACTGCAATGTGACAACCGGGGAGGGAGTAGGAAGCGCGAGAAGGAGAGAGGTGAGCGCCATTAGCTCAAGCTGTGTATTTTATTATCCAAAACTTAATAATAACTTACAAAAATTGGCTTTTATACCTTAGCCAAGGTTTTGGTGGTCAAAACTAATAATCTGGGAGTTCTACCAAAGATGGATAATGACAGGTTGATACAAGCTGGAAGGTTGTAGCCCCGGCTCCTCAATTACAAGGTTTATTCAAAAAAAATAAGAGTTACAATATTCTCGATTTATCAAAATAATAAGTGTTTTTATAATGAGACCTTTGAAAAATGGTATCTGAGTTAGCTTGCTGCTAACAATACAAGATAATACATTAGCATAGGAATATGTACAACATAGCCTTTTCTTATAAAGCTTAAAGGTTATCTTTGGGAGAGCCTTTGGGTTATATGAAGGCATACATATAGCATAATATCTTGCCACACAAGCACTTATCCCTCCATATAAACATTTACGACTAAGAGTTTTTTCACACACACAATCGAACGCTACTTATCCTAGGTGAAAAGCTTTATATGCCCACATGCACAAACTAAACTAGAGATAGTGCACGCCTTGTGTTGGTGCATACGCCAAATACTATACTCTCTAGGTTCATAATCTCCCCTTGGCACCATTAGGAGAAATATGGACTTTGCATGGGCTTTGTAAGGAATCCTAATTTTTAGAGATTAAGGCTAATGTTGTGTAGGATTAAGGGGACAAGGGCATTCAAGAAGTTAGTTTTGAGTAGACTTTTCTAGCCTTTTTTTTAGACACATGTAGGATGTGGACCTAAGAGGTCACTTTCTCTCTCTAGCTTTTGGAAAGTGAAGGGAGTAAAGGGGTGTACACGGCCACATCAGCAAAAACGTGGGTCACTAAGAGCCAAAATTTGACTTTTTTTCAAAAAAGTTATTTTTACTTATTTTTTACTTAAAACTCCCTCCCAACATATATATACATCAAAAAATCATTTTTTGACATTTTTTTAAACCTACAAACATTAAAAGTCCACTTTTTCAAAAAAAAAACCTTTGTTCTCTCCTCCTCCTTCCTCCTCTCTCCCTCTCCTCTCCTTCCCTACCCCCTTCTATCCTCCTCCTCCCCTCTCTCTCCCTCTCCCCCCCTGCCCCCTTCTCTCCTCCCATGTTCCTCCCTCTCCCTCCCCCCTCTTTCTTTTCATTCTTTGCTTCCTCATGCAACAGCTGCCATGGTGCTCATGGACATCACAAATCGTATGCCTCCATCACCATGTACTCCGCACAACAAAAGTGTACATATTGCTTGTCCACGGTGTTTGCACCGAAGGCCGCACGTGAGGGTGAGCAGAGGTCATCCCAAGATCGTCATACTGTCAGTGAGACGAATGTGTATGGTTCTTCAATATCTTGGGAGGGGAGAAGTAGGCTTGTTAGGCTATTGCAATTGGTTGTGTATGGGTGCAGGTGCTTCTTTACATTCGTGGATGCACGAATGTCAAGCTCCTCAGCTCAAAACAGTGCCATTACAAGAAACAGTGGGTGCAGGTTAGAGAGGTCCACCACTTTTCCTCTAAAATAGCCTTCTTTGTTACATCTTGCAGGTAGGTGCTTCAAATCCATCCTTATTAGAGGTGGGTAATCTCATCCTAATGTATATTTTAGGATTTTTTATTCCTAGTTGGATGAAAATACTTGCAAATTTGTACAACATATACTTAACAAGTGTCTTTATTATACAACTTAAAAATGTTGGATTCATACATATTTTTGTTTGAAGAACGTGTCTCTAATGCGTCATGATACAAAGGTTACAACATTGCATTCGGAAACAAACGGTGGAAGATCTCAAAGGGATCTTTGGTGGTTGCCAAGGGAGAAAAAGTCGGTACACTTTACTTGTGTACTATTAGCACACAACATTCAGCTTGTGCAGCAAGTACAGAAGTTGACAGTGCGGTGTGGTACTACCGACTTGGGCATATGAGTGCCAAAGGAATGCAAATCCTTTAAACAAAGAAGCTTCTACCAGGTTTGAAAGAAGTGGACTTAGAGTTCTGTGAAGATTGTGTTTATGGTAAACAAAAGAGGGTAAAATTTCAAAAATCAGGAAATGAAAGAAAAAATAAAAAACTTGAGTTGGTTCATTCTGATGTTTGGGGTCCTACAAGTACACCATCACTTGGTGGCTCATTGTACTATGTAACATTCATAGACGATGCGACTAGAAAAACATGGGTTTATGTCATGAAGAATAAATCCGATGTATTTTCCATATTTCAAAGGTGGAAAGCCTTTGTGGAGAATGAAACAAGTACCCAGGTTAAATGCCTCAGATCCGACAATGGAGGCGAATATTGCAGCCAAGCTTTTGAAAGCTTTTGTGCTAGCAATGGCATTCGGAGGCAAAGGACCACCCCAAGGACACCTCAACAAAATGGGATTTCGGAAAGGATGAACAGGACAATCATGGAATGAGCACGAAGCATGCGGCTACATGCAGGCCTGCCGCTTGAGCTTTGGGCGGAAGTTGTAAGTACGTCTGTGTACTTAATCAATCGGTCACCCTCAACAGCATTGGATGGGGGATTTCTAGAAGAGGCATGGACAGGTAAACCGGTGAATTATGCATTTCTCAAAGTGTTTGGGTGTGAGGCTTTCATGCACATAGATAGAAGCCTAAGATCAAAGCTGGATGCAAAGTCCAAAAAGTGTTTTTTCATTGGCTATGGAGAAGGAGACTTTGGGTATCGCCTATGGAATCCTGAAGATGGTAAAATCTTAAGGAGTAGGGATGTAATTTTTAACGAACAAAATATGTACAAAGATTACTTGGAAAGAAAACAAACAAAAGAAAGAGGTGATGAGTACATGGAGCTTGAGGACGGTGAAGACTCAAGGACTGCAAACGGTGACAATGTGCAACAACGTCAACCAAATGAGGATCCTCAACCTATTCCTCGAAGATCTACAAGACCAAGTTGACCTCCAGAAAGGTTTGTTCCTTCCTTCAACCATCTCTTGATCTCAGATTCTGGAGAGCCGGAATCATACGAAGAAGCTATGCAACATGAATCCAAAGAAGAATGAACGAAGAGCATGCAACTGGAGATGGACTCACTACATCGCAACCAAACATGGGATTTGGTTGAGTTGCCTAAAGGTAAGTGGGCACTTCAAAACAAATGGGTGTACAAGGTGAAGGAAGAAGAAGGTGGGAAGAAAAGGTACAAGTCTAGGCTTGTAGTAAAAGGGTTTTCTCAAAAGAAAGGTATTGACTTCAATGAAATATTTTCTCCTGTTGTAAAAATGAACTCAATTAGGCTTGTCTTAAGCCTTGTGGCTGCTCATGATCTAAATCTCGAGCAAATGGATGTAAATACGGCATTCCCTCACGGTGACTTAGAGGAGGAAATCTACATGCTTCAACCAAAGGGGTATGAAGTAAAAGGTAAGGAGAAAATGGTTTGCAGATTAAAGAAGAGCTTGTATGGTTTAAAGCAAGCATCAAGACAATGGTACTTGAAGTTTGATCGATGGATGTTGGATCATGGATTCACAAGATGCAACTCGGATCACTGCGTCTACACGAAGAATTTGGGAGATGGAAAATTCATCATCCTAATGTTGTATGTTGATGACATGTTGATTGCAAGTGCTAACATGCAGGACATCAAAGACCTAAAAGAGGAGCTGTCTAAATCTTTTTCAATGAAAGATTTAGGTGCTGCAAAGAGGATACTTGGTATGAAAATATCAAGGGACAGGACGAAGAAGACAATAAAGCTATCTCAAGAAGATTACATCAAGAAGGTACTAGAAAGGTTTGCAATGCAAAATGAAAAACCAGTTTCTACACCTTTGGCTGGTCATTTTAAACTAATGAAGGATATGTGTCCAAAGACACAAGAGGAGATAGCCTATATGTCTAAAGTTCCATATGTTGCAGCGATAGGTTCTCTAATGTATGCTATGGTCTGGACAAGGCCAGACATTGCACATTCAGTGGGAGTTGTGAGTAGGTTCATGGACAACCCAGGTAAAGAGCATTGGCACGCTGTGAAGTGGATACTTAGGTATCTAAAAGGGACAACAACAAATGCTTTGTATTTTAGAGGAACTGATATTTTTCTAGAAGGGTATGCTGATGCAGATATGGCAGGTGACAAAGATACTCGAAGGAGCACTACTAGGTATGTGTTCACGGTTGGAGGCACATCAGTAAGCTCGGCTTCAAAGCTGCAGAAAATGGTTTCACTTTCTACCACGGAAGCAGAGTATGTAGCAATGACAGAGGCAAGCAAAGAAATTCTGTGGCTTCACAGATTCTTAGAAGAGCTTGGATTCAAACAAGACAATTGTGTCTTGTACAGTGATAGCCAAAGCGCTATCCATCTTGCAAAGAACTCAACCTTTCATTCAAGGACAAAGCACATTGAGGTGAGATATCACTTCATACGCACTCTTTTGGAAGAGGGACAGCTAAAGCTAGGAAAGGTGCATACAAGTGAAAATCCTGCAAACATGTTTACAAAGGTGGTCAACAAGGAGAAGTTGAGCTTTTGCTCATCTTCAATCGGCATTCAAGGATAAGAATCCAGAATGGAAAGCAGTCACATGTTTGGTTTGGAGATCAGTCTCCAAGTGGGAGATTGTTAAGTTGGAGCCTGATTTACCCTTGTAATTTTCTGTGGTAAAAGCTCACATTTGTAAGGCCCCCATTATGAGGAGAAGCCATCGTGCGTGAAGAAAAATCACTCACTGGAAACCAAAATTTTCACGGACAAGAATCAAGGGAAACTTTAGAAGCCTCGGGGGCGGAGGCCCCCGAGACTTTTTTTTTCGCCGGAATATTATGGCCGGATGGCGGCCGGAAAGTGGTCGGAAAACAACCGGTCGGTTGGCCGGTGGCCGGTAGTCAATGGCCGATGGCCGGTGGTTGGAAGTCAATGGCCGGTGGCCGGTGGTCGGAAGTCAATGTCTGGTGGCCGGTGG
Organism: Adiantum capillus-veneris; assembly: GCF_014529385.1. Taxonomy (NCBI): domain Eukaryota; kingdom Viridiplantae; phylum Streptophyta; class Polypodiopsida; order Polypodiales; family Pteridaceae; genus Adiantum; species Adiantum capillus-veneris. The sequence continues at coordinate 10,891,101 of NC_140934.1, forward strand.
CCGAATTCAAAAGCGGACTTGTCTTCTCAAGGGTGGCCTCACATGGGCGGATTGGAGGGTCCGATTTGTACTTATTCGCACAAGGGCGGCTACACATGGTTGTCTCTCATAAGAGAGGGCAGCCCTTTTGGCCTATAAAAGGAGGCCATTTCTACACACATTTCATAGTGTGAAGTTGATGCAACAAGGTGAGTGTGAGGTGGTGAGAGTGAAGCAAGACGGGATCTCTATCAAGGGTTTAATCCTTTTGTAAACTACTTCTTCTTTTGAAGTGCTAAAGCCATTGAGTGGCTACTTTCCTGTGGACGTAGCCCACATTGGGTGAACCACGTATATCGTGTGTACTCTCTCTCTCTCTCTCTCTCTCTCTCTCTCTCTCTCTCTCTCTCTCTACTCTATAATCTCTTGTGTGTGAAATCTATTTCTCTCCATTAAGTAATCTACTCAAAAATCTATTTAGCTACGTCTTATTTCCTAACACCACTACACCAAAAATCACTATGCTAACATGGAGAGATCCCTAGTAGGACAATACAACAACTTTTCATCAGCAGCACACCCTTTCCTAACATGAGGGCACCCCCACCAGAGATATTTTTATATGATAGGTCACCCCATGAGCATACCATGTCATGGAATGGATGTAAGAACTATGACTACACTACCCCTTGGAAGTTGTTCATGAATGTATGTTTATCAAAGTTAATGAGAAGAAGTTTGGACTTTTTTGTTTGTTGATGTGTAAGAGCACTCTTGGTCTATCATATTTTAGATTGTTTGATAAGTTAAATAAGATTTGTAGTCATTTAAAGTGTCTTTTTTTTTTGTAAGATTGTACATGAGAAGACATGATAAAGTACAAGAGATCTTGACGGAATAAACCTCGATGAGATTCCCACCATGCACTTGTGACACCATACCTCTCCTTGAACCCTTTGACTTCTATCGTTGTGGGGAGTCCAAGGAGGGGCTATTTTCAAATTTTTAGCATAACTTTTTTTTGAAGGAAAGTTTGGTTATTCTAAAGTTTATACACAATCTAGGAGTTCATTCTGATTGTTTTTCTTCAGTTTCAAATTTTGACCGAGTGCACTCCTTGAAAGCCACTTTTGAAGGTGTTAGGACGAGATTTTGGGAAAGTTTTGTATGTAGGAAATACAGTCCTTAACACAATAAAAAACAATGGTTCTTTGAGTATTTTCAGATTCCATGGTTTTAATGCTCGTTGGAGCTCGTAGATTAAGAAAAAAGTAAAAAATGTATGTTTTACATCAATCTTAAATAAATTGTCAACTTGCACGTTGATTTTTGGAGAATGCGAGCAAGATATGATTTTTTCTCATCACATGATGGTCGAAGAACGTGATGAGATGAACAAATTCATGTGAGACAAGCCCAGACAGATTCGGAGCCGATTGAAATCTAGAAGCTGTTGAAAACAACCGAAAAGTTCAACACTTATATAAATAAATTAATTAATTAATTTAAAAAAAACTTAACACTTGAATCATGGCCATGCATCAAAAATATGCTCACACGGTGAAGAAGGTGCTTCAAAGCTATGGAAATCATTATAAAATGCAAGCAATAGCGTTGGAGGCTATTCAAGAAGTTGTAGAGGCTCACATCATTTCAGATGACTTTGCAATGACAAAACGATTAAGAGTTGTGTCTATTGTCTCCATAGTGATTTGGCTTTTCGGTTTATCCATGTGTTTTAAGTTAAGTGGTTCTGGCCATGAAGAGTTAAATTTAAATCAAATATTAACATTTTTGCCATCCTAAGGGGCAAACAAAGCTAGAAAATGCCAAAAAAAGGGTGGCCACAAGGGCGCACAAATGGCCCATCTGCGCGCCCTTGTGGCCGGGCCATTTGCGCGCCCTTGTGGCCACCCTTTTTTTTGCATTTTCTAGCTTTGTTTGCCCCTTAGGATAGCAAAAATGTTAATAGCTCATGAAACCAGATGTTTATGTAGCATGAGACTAGATTTTTTTTTGGCCTTTTGGTGCAGGGAACTAGTAAGTTGAGTTGAAGGAAGGCATAATGTGCTTGAAAATTTAAATTTTACATTCATCTCACCTTTTCCAAGGTGAGATGAATGAAGGCATAATGTGCTTGAAAAGTTAAATTTTACATTCATCTCACCTTTTCCAAGGTCCTGGAGTGCAACAATAGCCTAATTATGCAAAAAAAAAGGGTGGCCACAAGGGCGTGCAGATGGCCCATCCAGCAGTTTTGGATGGCTCACCTGCACGCCCTTGTGGCCACCCTTTTTTTTGCATTATATGGCCTTGTCTGCCCCTTATAATAGCAAGAATGTTAATATTTGATGAAACCAGATGTTTATGCAGCATGAGACTAGATTTTTATAATGTCCAATGTGATTTGCCCTTTTGGTGCAAGGAACTAGTAAGTTGAGTTGAAGGAAAGCATAATGTGCTTGAAAAGTTCAATTTTAGGTTCATCTCATCTTTTCCAGGGTCCTAGAGTGCAGCAATACCCTAATTATGCAAAAAAAGGGTGGCCACAAGGGCCCACATATGGCCCATCCAGCAGTTTTGGATGGCTCACTACGCGCCCTTGTGGCCACCCCTTTTTTTGCATTATATGGCCTTGTCTGCACCCCAGGATACCATTTTTTTTTTAGATTAAGTGAAAGCAAATCTTTATGAAACATGACAGTACAAATTCCACTTCTTTTCACTCAGATGTAATTAGAGCTCCCCCTCCCCCCCTTTCTTTGTGTTCAAAGGTCTGGAGCATTCACTATGTAAAATTTTCCTATATCACGTGCGTTCACTAGAATGGATTAAAAGTACCCCTTATAGGCCTTATCTACACATGTTTTTGCAACTTTACAAGAATATAAAATCCCTTCTGTTGAACACGTGCTATGTTACATATACTTTAGTGAACTCCCCATGTCAACGGCCTCACAAATCATGTGCACTAAACATTAAACACTAGAAATCGACCAAACAAGGAGCCAATTTTTACTTCCTTGTGTCCACCTAGTGTTCTTGGGAATGTTTTGGTTAAGCCATTTCTTTGGTATTTGAAACCACATGTGACCCCTATTGTTATAGTATCCAACCAAAGGTTTCTTGATTAGAAGTTTACATAGGCTCTAGTGGTACATATCTTCTATGTTAACAATGCATGTATCTATAATTTATGTTTAGACTTTTTCTATCCAAATGAGCTACATGGTAAAAATAAAATCCGGAATTTAACAGTTAAGTTCACAAGGTGATAGCTATTGGTATCATCTTTAGCAATACTAAAGAAATAGCTACCAATAGCTAATGAATAGGGATATTTAAGAAGATTTCATACCAAAAACTTGTCAACACTACTCAAAAAGTTGGAAACTCAAAGACTTTACAATATATGTATGATGAAACAAGAATCAATAATAAGTCACCCCTATACATAGACACCTCCATCTCAAGTGATCATTTCTCTAATCAAGCTTGGCATATGCATAGTATGGAAGCAATAACATGTTGGAAAGCAAGAGTTTAGCTTTCTTAACTTGTGAAACATTGCTAATGATACATATTCAACATCCCCAAATGAGGACATCTTGACAAAGTTTATGATCCACTTTAATAAGAATAACCATTAATGATTAAACTGAAATCAAAATATTGCTTGAATTTCTTCAAGGTGGATTGATTAAGACTTGCGACTTGAATCATCATACAGGCAAATCAAAATATCCATAAAAGTAAACAATATTTCTCATATCTGTATGAAACTTCAATAATCTAAATTAAATACTCTCACTCAATGCGACACCATTTAACCAAAAAACATATTTATATTGCATTTATAGAGGAATCCGGCCTTATGAAAAATAATTACAAATGGAGACAATGTTGTTGCTGTTAGGCTTCTCTTACAAGTATTTGTCTTCCTCATCTAGAGATTCATAGACACTTGAGTATTTGTGTGTCTATGACACTAGGGAAGATAGTAGTACTATATGGATGGCTTCTATGAGAGCTCCTAGAGAGTCCCTATTGGTTCAAGATTCTAAAAAACACCTACTATTCTTATCAAAATCTTTTAACATGGTAGTGAAAGGTTCCTCAAGGAATAAAAATAGAGTGATTTCCATCTCTGCACATGGTTTCTTGCTCATGTCCTCTTAAAACAAGTTGAATCTGTAAGTAAACAAAAGATTATGTGAGCACAAAGTTATAAAGTACAAAATGATATCATTCCAATTATCTAATGACAATTATATGAAGAATAAATTACAAGAAAAATCTTTGACGACTCTCCATAGATAACACAACTTACTTATATTGTGAGACTCAAATCACATGCTACACAACTATAGATGGCGCAACAAAGCCATCAACAAAATAGTACCACCCAATGTTATGAGGTGTGAAGCCTAAACACTGAAAGCCATAAAGAGGTTAATTCTCTCCAGCATGATAAACTTAAAGATGGAGATGATGTTAAGCTCTGAATGTAAGCTACAAGGGTAGTTTTCTTACCATTCTATCTTTATGTTGGAGATGAATCCTTGCAATGCCTATGCGATATTCACACCTCTTATTGTTGTGGTATGCAACTCATGTGAGCTCATACTTTTGCCACCTTTGGGAGTAGAGGTTTCCATGTAGTGTGAGTGAATGAAAGTAGAAGGAATAGAATCTTGTTTCATGTTGTAATGGAGGTGAGAGAAGGGAGAGGAGCTAGCTTGGTGTGAAACTATGTGGTGGGCAAGGGGAAGAGATGGAGGAGGAGCTTGCTTGGTGCTACAATGGAGGTGGGAGAAAGCTAGCAGAGAGATAATGATGGACTATAGGGGATGCATGTGGTTGTTGCAGCAATGGAGAGCTTGGAAAAGGGTTTGTAGAGAGAGAAAAACACTTTTTAGCTATAGAATAGGTTTGGAAAGACTTTGGAGGGTGAAAATGATGTTTTGATTTATTTATTTTTAAATCATTTTTTTGGATTTTTCAGTGCACGTTTTTAACTTTTGAAGGTCAAAAATACTTTTTTGACCATGAAATAGGTTTGGGGACCTTTTAAGGAGGGAAAACTTGAAATTTGAAATTTTTAGTGTATTTTTAAATTCGGGCCAAAAAGTGGGGGAAAAGAGGTCAAAGTGGTCCCCCCCCCCCCCCCTCTTTCCCTAGCCACCTCCCTTACCTTCTCACTAGGTAAGAGGCAATTAAGAGGTGTAAGGCTACCTTCTCCCCCCACTTTTTTGAGGGTATAGAGTGTGTCCACCACCCTCTTCCTATTGGCTGACCTCTAATTAACCTTAATCCCAAAGGTCCCCTAGAGGGTTCATATTTTTCCTAATGCTATGATTGGTATCATATCCGCTATACGTTCATCAAGTCAATATCGTGTAATAGTCAGAGGGATTCTAGTTGTGTAAGTTACATCAGGTGTTGCACTGTCCCTATGTGTGTTTATAGAAGGTGCCTAGATCCCGTTGATCCCATAGGCCCTGTGTTTGGAAATTGTTCATGTCCAAAAGAATCTTCCACTTTGGTTCTCATTGGACTTACATGCCCAATTTCTGGTCTCGTGTGAGTAATCGTGGTTTTCACTTCTTTTGGATTTGCATAGTATTGGTGGAGTGGTCCCCCAAATTATGTATATCGTTCTAACTTTTTACGACCCATAGGAGAGTATTTTTTGCCATACTTATCCATTATGACCACTTGAATACTTCTTCCCTCTGTGTAAGTAAAAACGTATAGTTTTTTGTGGTCAATCAGTTCCTTGATGCGGGGTTCATCACATCTATAATAGAGTGTTTGTTCTCCATTATTCAATTTATATAGCCCCATGTAAGTGTTGTCTGTATTAAGATGCTCTATCTCATTGGTGCATCTGAGCACCGCATTTTCCTTATCCATTTTGGGTGGTTCATCTCTTAGCTCTTCATCTATCTTGTCCTTGGTGCCAGTCATCCCCCATTTTTCCACGATAAAGGGGTTGTGAACCACTAAGTACATAATTCCTCTCTATCAAAATATCTATCCCCGTCGTAATCCACATCTACAAGGTCTCTACACTCGCTTGGCTTATTTCCAACTTAACACAGTAGCGGTCCATTCCATCCTTATAGATTTGGCCTTAAGCACATTTTCAAATTGAAACTTCAAGTACAACAATTTTACGTCAGATGCAGGTTGAGAAGGACCCCCCCATGGAAGTTGTTTCCTTAGGGTTCAACTTGTTGGAGTCCTCAATCATTAGGCTATATGATCTTTTTGACGAGGTGTCAGAAAAGTTTTCCTCTACAATGGGTTCTAACGGATGCAGTGGTCTTTGATTCACGCTACCTTCAGTTGACTGATTGCTCACTTGGTCTATGATGCTAGGATTCCTATTCTAGTACAATCTTCTTGATTGCAAACTCATAAAGAAATGGTATTGCAAAATCCAAACCAAGTTACCTCATTAGCTAGACTAAATTCCTCGTTTTGATCTTACTTGTTGGGTAGTATTCTCTAGTACTTGCAAAAATGCTTGATAGCTGTGAATTTACAGCCGTTCATGTTAATTCTAAGCTTTCAATCAATAAAATTTAATGAGGTTTTGCAATAGCACTCAATTTTACTCACAACATCAACAATTCACATCCAATTTCCATTTTGAAAAGGCCACCAGGTTCCTGTGGACTACCTCTCTATGTGTTAAGATTCTACTTTTATTCCGACTCAGAGGAATATGGATCACGATCCATGTTGGGAAGCCAAATTGACTTTTCTTGGTCCCATCAGATTCAGCATGATTAGAAGGTACTATGGCATCAAAATTTTTGGAAATGGACCTTCGGATTGAAAATAAGGTCAATTCTGACACTTTGCCATAGTTCTTGGCAGTTTTGAGCTTTTGATATGGTTTTTTTATATCCAGATTCAGCTTTGAAAAGGCCACTAGACTCCCTGTGATGTCCTCTAGCTATGGTGCAAATTTTGTATGAAATTGTGTTAGAGGAACATGGATCGCGATCCATGTACCTTAGTGCCAGAATGTACTGAAACTTGACACACAGCTATTCCTTGGTCTACTGATGCTGACTATATGGTTTTCAAGCATTTTGGACTTTTTTAGGTCAACCAAAAACCAACTTTAGGGTCTGTTTTAGCGGTTTTCCCCTTCATCTATTTTATGCCCTTTTGGCCTACCTTTTGACCTTTTTGGATAAGAGTTCTTTGGGAGAAAGTATTTCAAATGTTATTACTTTTCTACCTGCCAATGATCAGCTCAAAATTCCAAAAAGGTACATGGATCATGATCCATGCTTGGCAAGATTTTGGCATGACCTTTTGTGAGTTTGTGACAAAGGGTATGGTGATGCCCTTCCCCAAATCTTTTTGAATCTGACCCACTTTTTCCAAGTCAAAAGCAAGATTTTGTGTCTGCTTGCAGTTTTTTGCAAACAACTCCTATTTTGGTATTTTGGTCAAGTTTTTTTTCTTTTTTCTGTGACTCCTTTGGAAAAGTCATTCCCTTAGTTCCCACGAGTGCACTGGTCAAATTTCACTTACAAATGTCTACCAAGAACATGGATCGCGATCCATGTTGGGCAGCATCTGGTCATGATTTTTTGTCATGTAGGTTCCCTGCTTCTAGCCGATCCCAATTCTCACCCCTTTTTGAATTTGGACAAATAAAAGTTCAGTTTCTCCAAATTTTCTCAATTTTCAAGGTTTTGCTCTACTTAACCCAATTTCTTGATTTACATTACCTTTTAGCACTCCATTTATGGCAAAACTCAAGGTTCTGATGCCTGAGAGTCTATTCTAAGCAAAGGAAACAATTTCTTCTCACTTTGTCTGAAACATACATGGATCGCCATCCATGTTGGGAAGGAAACCTGGAAAAATTCTTCACAATCTCTCTCTAGCAAGATTGTATATCCCCTTTTTGCAAGTTTTGTTGGGTTTGGTTCAACTTTGAGGCTCTGACCATCAATTTTACGACTTTTCAGAGTTATGGTCTTCAGCACCAAAATAAGGTTTTGGACAGTTTTTTCCTTGATCCTTTTGGCCCAAATTGATGTTGGAAATTGTTATACTTAACCTACTCCTATAAACTGAAAGAGATGCACAAACATAAATGAATGTAACAGTACAGAAACAACAATGAAGTGTGTGGTGAAACAGTCCTTTCCAAGCATGCAAAAATCAAAGAAGAAATACTCTCTTGTACTTCACTCACAGCTTTCTTTGCTCATAAGGAGTAGCATTGGCTAGTCTTGGATGCGAGTCTCTACTAAGCACTAAACCTACATCTAGATGCTTTACTGTCTATGTGTACATGGAATGGGTGTCAAAAGCTTTGGAAGGGATTTTTTGTACAACTGAGTCACTCACCCCCCGCAACGGCGCCAATGCTAGCGGGTCACCGCGAGGGATGTCTACATCATAACTTTTTGTACTAACATAATGTCAATATGCAAGGAAGCGACTCGAGATGGGGCACGCAGACTTAATGAGAGTGTCAATCTCACCAAAGTGAACTCAGAGGGCTATTCATACTACGAAAAAAGCAAATCAACCACTTCCTAATCAAAAAATTAGTCTATGTCCAATCTCACCGCTCTAGGTTATCGCGCCTTTTCGGCATGCAAACGAATTTGGAATGCAACGGAACTTAAGGAGAGGTGTTACAACACCTAAGGTACAATCCTACCAAGTTCTGCAATCATCTGGGAAGGTACATAAATTACGATCCATCATAAAAAATGTGCATAAACTAAAACGAAACTACACTGAAAGGTCCCCCTTAATCATAGAAACACTTATCCAAGGTTAGAACATCAAACAACAACCATTTAAGACCTCAAATCAATGCATTTAGCTCACAAACAAGACATGCAAACCACAGCAGAATCGAGAATGGTTACACTTAGATTGTAGAGCAAGAGACAAGGAACAAAATGTGCTAATCGGAATTAAAATTCAATTACCAGACAAGGAGAAAAGCGGATTACAAATTGTAGCGGCTAGAAGCTCTCATAGTCGACATTAATACTTCTTCAAGCTAATGATAATGTGTTAGTCCCAACTAAGGGTTTTGACTTAAGAGCTAAGGGGACTTTCACACGGCCATTCGATCACTTACAACGGGTGTAGACTCAGAGAGGCTAAGAGTGCATGACAAAATATATTACAATTGGGAATCCTTATTAGCAGAATTACACCGTTTCTTTTGAAAAAAATAAATGAATACAACAAGGTTTGGTGTACATCCGCCTTTGACGTGTCAGTCCGATGTGTCCACCAAAAAGGAATCATAGGCCATCAAGCTAAAGAATGTTACAGGAACAAAAAATACACTCATTGTGGAAGTCGTCCACCTGTTAGATGTTATTTACAAGATCAACAAAGAGAAAGACCAACAACAAAAACAAGAAGTAGACACAAACTGAAGCCAATGCTTCATAAGGACAAGATGACGATGATCAAGGTAACACTCACTTTTTCTCGCTTGATTCCAACTTTTACATTTTGTAGAGCACATTATGATTATCCTCTACCTCCATCTTTTGTATTATTTTTGAGATAGTCATGGTAGTGCTTGGTCTTGGTTATGGTCATTGGTGGTTGAGGGGAGGGTCATATGAGTCATTGTGGTATGCATGATTATGAGCCACTCTAGGCACCTATCAGTATGAGTCATGTTTGACATGGCAACTGTGAGTAGGATCCATCTTGACATATGAGTTTCTTTTTCATATTTTTTCATAGTCTAAACCCAAAGGGGAGGTTTTTCAGGATGAGCTTCACCTTATGAACCTACATTTATGAGATTGCATGAGATAATATGGCATGAAATTAGATGCCATTATCATTTAGTGCATTGCATGTACTTCCAAAATTGAGGCCGTATGGATGTGGGTTGACTCCTTTTTCCGAGGGATGCCTAGTGGATGCTTCTAGCTTCATTTAGATTTGTACTCAATTGTTCTAAGCATGAGATGCCTAGCTCAAGGCTATAAAGAGATCCCTCTTGTAATCACTTTTCCTACTATTTCAATGATGAATTTTTATTCCCACTTCCATTATCTTGTATGTGTGATAGTAATCATGAATAGTATCCCTCCTCAACTTATTAGAGCACACATATGAATTTGCAAAGACAACAACTTCTCTTCATCATAAAATTGAGAAATTTTGTTTCGTCCAAGGTTCATGTATTCAAAGGCATATATAAGAATCAAAATTACATCTCATGTCTCTACGTATCCCTTGCTCCTAAGATCTAAAAGGTTGTGGGTGACTCCATGTTCATCTATCAGTGTTTTTTCTGGCTCGGTAATGGGTTCTGCAAGGGTGGCAGACCTGCATGTTCCTAGTGGCATCAGCGATCCTTCCATTGAAGGTGCAATGCTCTCCTTGGGCTGGATGTGCTGTCTCCAGTTGATGTCTCTTGCATTGGTGATGGAGCTTAGGCTCCCCCCATATGGTGGTATGCTCTTCTATTCAGCTTGTAGCTTTCTCTTGTATTAGCATGCTCCAAGACTTGGTAGTGGGGTGGCTCCCCTGTTAGCTAGAACTTTGTAATTCTTTTTGGTCACCTTCTATCCATATGCTCATGGATGCCATGGCTTGGGTGAGCATGGATTGCATTGTAAGATCTTTGTGGTCTTTAATATATTTCCACTCACAGTCTGTGAGTTTTGCAAAAAACAAAAAGACTGTATGCCAAATTTTATCTACACGTGACATTGTTTGATGTATGATTTTCCTTTCCTAAAATCAAATTTAGACTCAATAGTCCTTATTAAAAAATATGACTTTGTTTCAAAGTTTTATAAGGCTTATCTTATAAAATCTTACATAAAAAATAAGAAAGTACAAAGCTTAAAGCCTAACATTTAAGTGTTAGAGTTGCATGCTAGCATTGAGTTTTTCATAAAATAAAGAAAAGCAAATGACTACAACCAAGGCTTCTCCCTAAACTATCTCGTCTTTCTTATTATTCCCTTCACTTAAGTGTAAGTTAGCCCCTCTCCTCTTCTTTCTTACCAACCCAGTCTCTAGGGGAAGCCACTTACTTTGTAACATTCATAAACGACTCTACTCAAAAGGAGATGCTCTAGCCTCACATCCGCCTAAGTAGTTTCAACAAGGTGTGGATTATGCCATGTTGACTGATTGTGAAGAACCATCTTACTTCCAAGAAGCCATGCATGTGGATGATAAGATGCAATGCGAGCAAGCTATGCAATCAGAATATGATTCAATTGTCAAAAATGAGACTTGAGAATTAATGAAGTTTCTTGAGGAAAAGAAAGCTTTACATTGCAAATGGATTTACAAAATGAATTTTACATTGAGAGATTCTAAACCTAAGTATAAGGCTAAACTTGTAGCTAAATGTTTCAAGCAGCAAAAATTTTGAGAAAATCTTTTTGTCCAGGGTCAAAATAACTACTTTGTGGATGGTACTTGGATTAGTCGCTATTGAGGACTTGGAGTTGGTCCCAAATGGATGTGAAGATGGCTCTCCTTGACAGTGATCTCCAAGAGGATTGTCTACATACAAAAGGTTTGCTAAGGGTAGAGATGAGCTTGTTTGTAGACTCAAAAATGCAATTTTATGGCTTGAATCAAGGATCCATACAATAGTATCAGAAGTTTGATACAATTATGCAATCTCATGGATATAAAAAGATTCAAAAGGATCAATGCATGTACACAAAGAATGTTAGTGATGGATCACTCAATTTTCTTATATTATATGTTGACGACTTGCTTGTCACTAGGAAGAACTCTCACAAGATCTTCAATTCAAAGCAATATTTGTTAGGGTAAAGGCATCTATGCCTTGACCAACTGCCTAGGCTATGGGCGCCCGCCCACTACTCACCTTATTCTTGTACATATACCAATAATAAGGAGTAGCTCATTAGAGCCCTACTCCACCCACACACGGTCTACCCTCTTCCTCTCCCCCTCTCACACGCACACAACGCATTGCATCCACACTACACATGCATGCATCCATGCACACACACTCTTCAACTGGTATCAGAGCTTTGCAACGGTTGGCACATGTGCACTTCGCCCTCTCGGCGAGCTCTCGGTGGTGGTCTCAAGAGCTTGGTCCTCACGGTCATTTTTGGATCGGTAGCGATCCGCGAATGGTCATAGATCCTGGATCTCAAAGCTTTGTGGTGATGGAGGATTTTTTGTAGGAGGCAGATCGGGGCTTGATCAAAGCAGATACGCAAGATTGGAGCCCTGGCGTGTGCATCTTCTCTTGGCTTGGAGGGGATCTCAACAAGGAATCGAGCAGAGCTTTGTACATCCTATGAAAGAAGGCACTGGAAGCTCTAGGTGGTAGGAGTCAGTAGCAAAACAGAGCAAGGAATTGAGTGCTCGAGGCAAGGTGTGTGTACTTATGTGTTGAAGCAAGAAAACCACTACAAATTCAAGTAGCTCATGAGCAGGGAGTCAAGGAGATCTGCAAAACTTATGTGCTCACAAATTGAAGGCATCATTCAAGTAGCTCATGATCAGGGAGTCAAGGAGATCTGCAAAACTTATGTGCTCACAAATTGAAGGCATCATTCAATCAAATAGCCTGAATCGGTAGATCTTGAAGGCAAATTGGCTAGCAAGGAACTACTACAAGCTCATGATTGAAGGCATGAGAGAATCAAGAGCTTGAAGGGGGAGAATCAAGCAAGTCACAATGTGTGTGTAGCACACAATTGGAAGAGGATCACATTAGCATTGGGCATTCAAAAGCTTAATACAAGCAGTGAACAACAAGCAAATTGAGCGAACCAAAGGCAAAATTGGAGAAAAGCTTTCAAGCGTGCTATGGTTGGAGAGCTTTTTTTTTGGCATTCTGTGTGTGGTGTTGTGTCATCCACACACACACACATTCCAAACTAAAAACAAGCAGCAAACTGGGGGATCTGCAGAAATTGACAGAGCATTGAAAATTCAAGTTTTTTTTAATCTCTTTAAGAATTTCTTCACACACACTCAGTAGCGAGCAAAAGAGAAATAGAGAGCAAGCGAGAGAGTTCTCTTGGTCGCAAAAAAGAGAGTGGGCGTGTGTGCTCTTGACGTGGGTGTACACACACAGATGTTATTCTCAGCATCGGCCTGACTCCCTGTGATGGCTTATGGTCTCGACCTTAGCTCTTGGCATTGGAGAGCTACAACATATCGGTTGAGAGAGAATCTCTCGGACGATTCCCTCTCAGCATCGGCGATTGACATTGGTCGGTGCATCGGTTTCGACTCCAATTTGCCTTTTTTTTTTTTTAGGCTTTCTTCTCGGCATTGACGGCTACGACCTTGGCAAGCGCTTCCATCCAGCGGATGAAGGCGACATCAACCTTCTTTTCTCGGCTTCGATATAGCAAGAGCGAGAGAGAGAGAGAGAGAGAGAGAGAGAGAGATCAGCTGGGCTCTCCTCGAGTGTAGCTTTGCCAACGACTTCCCTCTCGCGCCCATTCCAAAGCGGATTTGCTTCAATGAACATCCCCCAGCATCTTGGCCTTGATTTAGCGATTCGGCTTTGATGACTCCTAGTTTCCAGCTTCCATGGCACATATCAAAGCATAACGGCTCTGACGGCCCATTCTCGAGCAAGTTTTTTTGTGAGTGCAGCTCTTGGACGGCGTTTACGACCATTGGTTGTGGTTTGTTCTTGGTTTTTGGTCGAGGTGCTTACCAATCAACAACATACTGTGTGCCAATTTCCCAATAGATATTTTGCTCACAGTTTGTGCTTTTTTACAATGCAAAATATGTATGATTGTGTGGGTCATTCCAGAGAGCAATTTTTAGCACAATTTTGTATAGCTTATGCTATGTATGCATTTTGCGGATACAACTTGAGCTAGGTATAGCTCGCAGGTACCAGGTCCATAGGTTTATAGTGTTTTTGAACAGATATAGGTCCATAGAGCCACTAGTTCAAGAGTGAGCTAGTTTGCTAGGGTTTTGACAGTGCATATATACCATTTGTGGATCTGTTATGTGGTATTGGTGAGATTTTTTTGAGTTTTCACTCAGTTTTGAGGGAAAACTCTATCGGATTTTTCCCAAATTCTTGCCATGTTTCTTGCGTATCTATAGCCTTACTCTTTGATGGTTTAGTGGTTGAGTTTGGCTCCCGAGTTTGGCTCCCGAGTTTGGCTCCCACTTTGACAGTGATTGAGTGTTCATTCTCACTTTGACAAGTTTTGTCAGCTTGGATGCAGTTTAGTGTTCTTGTGCCCACTCTTGTAGAAGTGAGGATTACGTATACTTGTGTGGCTACAAACAGACAATCATAGGTTTCAAAGGTTATTTGCATATTTTTGCAGGCAGTTTCTCTTGTGGGATGCGTTTTGAGCTAGTTTGCTCACTACCTGCGTGTATGATTATGTGCTTTATGCTCAATTGAGCTATTTGTCCTACATTGTAGGCTTGCAGATATAGCAGATTGTTGAGCTAGATGTAATGGAAATGGCCTATAAAATTTTAGAATAGCAGAATTAAGAGAATTAGAGTGAGCATTTTTGTGAGATCATTTTGAGAACATAGAGGGTGAACTTAATTGATGGTAGCAACATGAACATAGTATTTAATTAGCTTGACATGAACAATACTTTTTCGAGAGAGAGAGTATTAGAGAGCATAACAATAGTTGAGGACCGGATTTACTTGGAGCCAGTCCCCCTCCAAAAGTCATTTTTATTATACATTCTCCCATCAAGAGAGACTTGGTACAATACGATATTTGTGTTCCTTGTGACCTTGGTAATGCTATGAAGATGGAAAGCTTCATGCATCACGAGCATAACATAAACTTTTCAAAAAGCATTAACTATCCCAAGGCCTGAAACACCTTTGAAGGTGGAGAGAGCTAGCGGGGAATGAGGGTAGGGAAGAGGAAGAAGAATCATTCATAGGAGAAAGATATAGTTCCTCACTTATCGTCACTCTTCTTGCTTAGCATATCATAATAGCATAGTAATAAAGATGAAGAAGATGGAAAGCTTAAGCATTGAAGCATGGCTCTTGGTTGGATTTGCATTCCATAGCCAATATTGTTAGTGTAGGCTCTCCACTCCTCAACAAGCTTAAAGAAGGAGATGGAGCTCTTGCACTTTGCACTCCACACAATGAGAGAATGTGTGTGTGTGTGTGTGGGAGAGTATACCCCGCTCATGCTTGGTCCATATCTCTCTCTCTCTCTCTCTCTCTCTCTCTCTCTCTCTCTCTCTCTCTCTCTCTCTCTCTCACACACACACACACACACACACACACACACACACACACTCATTATTTAATTATATCATTTAGACATGTCTCTTCTTTTTCCTCTTTGAGAGAAAGAACTTAATTATTTCTTTTTATGCATCTAAATTCTCATTGGCCCCTTTTAAAGCCTATCCAATAGGATTCAAGCACATTATGAGGGCCACATGTGGAGGATTTTGACGTGTCTTTTATGCTTCTTAAGTCATTTGGTTTGAATGGAACAGTTCAAACACTTAGTCAATTATGCATGGAAACCATTTATGCCTCTTGAGAGTTTATCTTTGAATTGAACACTTCAAGAACCTTAGTCATTTAAGCATGAGAATCACCTCAAGCTTGGGCAAAGTTCCCACAACACTTTAAGAACTTTAGTTAACAAGCCGACAAGCACCTCATGCTTGGGTAGGATTCCCACCTCAAGGTTATCCCTAGCTTGCCTAAGGTCAAAGGACTTTTTAACATTAACTTTTGGAGGTCTTTAATGAAGATAACCCTAAGGTCTTTTAAGCTCCATTAGATGCATGTTTCTCTTTGATAGACTACCTCCTTTTGGACCCCTATTGTGATGTAAACACCTCTCCTCTTGGTCCCTTTTGTTGAGGTAAATCTAGAAGCACCTATTGCACATTGATCTTTGGTAGACCATATCCTTTTGGACCCCTATTGAGATGCAACCATTTCTCCTTTTGGTCCCCTGTTGAGATAGGTCTAGAAGCACATATCTATATTCTAACTCTTGTTCCCCTTTTATCTTCCACTATTAAATGATCAGTTTAATATGAGAAAATCATTTAGTAAAGTTAGATATTATATTTTATGACATTGCCTCTCTCTTGAAATGATAGTCATCCTTGACTATGAGGTAGAGAAGCTAAATCCTAGTCATTAGTTCATGTTTCTTAGCAGATAGAGGATCCCTTTTTACCCTACAACATCATTCCATAATGGATGACTAATCCATTTGGTGCTTGGGAGAATTAGCTTCCGTAAGCATGTCTGCCTCTTTTGTCCATATCATACTTCCAAAGCAGAGTGACAAGTTCTACTTGGTGTTTGGGAGACGTCATCACCACACACATGATCATAAGCATGCATACTACTTAAATTTTGTGCACAATAAAAGAAATAGAATGAGTCTCATAAGACAAAAACATTGTTCATTTAAAATGCATTTTCATTTGCTTACTCTAGTGTAGCATTGTAAGCATTGACAAGGTTCATATTATCCTTAAGCTAGGTTCCTTGAATCCATCTAGCATCTTTAAAAGGATAATTC
This sequence comes from Adiantum capillus-veneris, assembly GCF_014529385.1. Taxonomy (NCBI): domain Eukaryota; kingdom Viridiplantae; phylum Streptophyta; class Polypodiopsida; order Polypodiales; family Pteridaceae; genus Adiantum; species Adiantum capillus-veneris. The sequence goes on from NC_140934.1 coordinate 10,907,644, forward strand.
TTAAACTTAACAAGATATCATTGGATAATGTTATCATTTCTTAGTACCTTGTCTTCGTGTCGAAGAATCAATTCGGACTGCAACACCTCTTCTTGATCTTCAATCTCTGGCGGGTCCTCCATTATTGGTTCTTTTGGTGGCTCTCCTTTGTAAGGCTTGAGTAGGCTCACATGGTTAGCATTGTGAATGAGCCAATGGTTGGGCAACTTTAACTGATAAGCCATCTCATTGATTGGCTTTTTAAAAAAATTAAAAAGGACCATAGTATCTTTTTGCTAGTTTAGCATAATACTCTTGGTGGCTCGTAGGATTCTTGCCCGTAGTATGCCTTAGATGATTCTTGAGAAACTTTAGCAAGACCCAATCATTTTTCTTAAAGTCTAAGGCTCTTCTGTGCTTATTAGCAGTAGCCCTTTTTGCCTTTGCTTTGAGATGGATATAATCTCTTCAATCTTTGGAAAAGATTCATGTGAGTCTTGGCTATATTCATGAGCAGCAAAGATCTTCCCATGTAATTTAAGTAGTAAGGGACTTTTGGATCTTCCCTCTTTATCCTCGAAAGGTGCTTTCCCCTTAGAACTATGTACAATGTCATTGTATGCATACTCTATAAGAGGTAGGTACTTCTCTCATTGAGAACGTTGATCTACCTCCATGACATAGGCTTTTAGTATATTCAAGAATCATCAGATTAGTTATTTCACTTTGGTCATCCGTTTGTGGATGATAGGCCAAAAGAGAAATTTATCTACTTCCTAGATTCTCAAAGAAACCCTTCTAGAAATTAATGGTCATTCTAGGATCTTTGTTTGACACTATGGATGTTGGCAATCCATGCTACTTGAAATTTTGAGATCTGAAGAGGGTTGTCGTTTGATATTTCTTTTTGACGGGCATAGAGTGTGTTTGCTTGCTAAGCCTGTCGAGACTGAAACAATCCAAATTGCTTGCCTCGATCAAATTTCAATTTTTGGTATACCACGCATTTTGAAACATACTCTTGTATGTTTAATTTTCATTGTAGACTGACAGAAATACATTTCTACTCCTCGAAGAGTAGATTATGTAATCCCTTGTTTCCCCGCTTTTTCTTTTGGCATAACACACATTTAGAAACATACTCTTGTATGTTTGCTTTCATGGTAGGCCAATAGAAATATGTTTCAATCCCCTTTAGGTTAGACTGAATCCCTCTAAGTCCTACATGAGAAGGAGCATGAGATTCATACATTACTTTCTCACGCAGTGAGCTAGTAACGCATAGTCTATTGCCATAGAGAAGATAACCATCTTGTAAAGTAAATGGTTCCTCTTTCTTGCCTAGTGCAAGGGCTGAAATCACATCTCTAAAATCGGGATCAATAGCATACTCGTCTATCATAGAAGATAGATCATTGTGAGTTGCTATGGAAACGCATCATTCTCGGCCGTCTTGAGAGTGCATTGACTACTTGATTATGCTTGCCAGCAACGTGAGCAATATGAAAATGAAATTGCAAAAGAAAATTTTCCCAGTGCCTCATTTGTTTGTCGGAGAGCTTGGTCTACGTCATGAAGTACTTAAGACTTTGGTGATCCGTTTGCAAAATGAAAGGAGTCCCCAATAAATAGTGCTTCCATGAGTCTAAGGCATGTAGAACTGCGAGGAGTTCCTTTTCATATATGCCTAGAGCTTGCTCAACAGGGTCAAGCCTTCGACTTTCATAGCCTATGGCGTGCCCTTCTTGAAGCAAAACAGCTCCAAGGAAATCACCACAAGCATCACATTGGACCTCAAATGGCTTTGACAGATCCGGTAGTGTAAGCACAGGTTGAGAGATAAGCTTTTCAAAAGCATTGTTCTCCTTGGCAGACCATGTGTACCTAACGTGTTTCTTTGTTAGGTCATGTAATGTTCCTGCTATTAGTGAGAACTTTTCTATGAAGCGTCTATAGTATGCGCACATACCTATAAAGCTTCTTAACTCATGAATATTCATTGGTTTAGGCCATCCTTTTATTACCTCTAACTTTGATGGATCCATTTGGATGCCATCTTGAGAGATAATGTGACCTAAATACTGAATCTCTTGCAAGAAAATTTCACTTTTCTTTCGATTAACATAAAGTTTATTCTCTCTTAAAACTTGAAATATTACCTGGAGGTGTCACTTGTGTTCATCTAATGGATTAGAGTAGATGATGATATCATCAAAGAACACTCCAGTAGTGGTTTGGTGAGGCCTGAACAGCTTCTCCATCAAGCGGTTGAATGTGTCCGGTGCATTGGTCAAGCCAAAAGGCATGACAATGTATTCGTAAAGACCAAACGTAGTGTGAAATGTGGTCTTTACAATGTCTTGATCAACTATCCTTATTTGATGATAGCCAATTTTTAGGTCAATCCTACTGAAGTAGGTGGACCCTTGTAGCTTATCAAATAGGTCTTCTACCCGTGGAACGGGAAACCTATTTTTGATAGTGATCCTATTTAGTGCTCTATAGTCAACACACATACGATATGTGCCATCTTTATTTTGCACTAGTAGCACATGAGAACAAAATGAAGATGAGCTAGGCCTAACCATGCCCTTCTCAACTAACTCATGCACTTGCCGCATAATCTCCTCTTTTTGAGCTTGAGAAACTCTATAAGGAGGTTTATTAGGCGGTGAACTTCCTGGAAGAAGTTCAAGTGCATGGTCATCATTACCTCGTTTAGGAGGTAGCTCACAAGGGATGTCGTCAATAAAGACATCTTGAAACCCCTTGAGAAAATTGGATAACTCTAATTCCTTTTGGTTGTGTATATTTTCTTTTGCTAAAACATTAGGTTCATTTTGAGAATCTTGAACAAAAATCATATACACGGAAATAGAGCACTTTATTGACTTGTTGAAAGCTTCAGTATGTACAATGGGTATAGTGTTACCCATTTCCTTAGCATCTATATACATATCTTTTTCCTAAACTTAAAGGAGATTCTCCTTTCAGGGAATTTAACATTGGCAGCCATGCGATCAAACCATGGTGGCCCTAGGATTACATCCTCATGCTTGAGAGGAGAGATAAACAAGTCCTCTTTGTCCACATAGCTTTGGACATGGAGCCTCAATTTCCCGATTAAGGGAGTGACTGAAGCTTCTTGCCCCTTGAAAGCACTGTCTGCGGGTAGGACATTTCCCATCTCGTAGGTTTGTATGCCTACCTTGGTGGCCAACCCTATAGATATAAATTATGAGTAGAACCGGGGTCAAAGAGAATAAAAGCATCATGTTCTCTAACCTTTCCCCAAGCATGGCATAGAGGAGATCCTTTGTGGTGAGTTTCCTCCTCTTGGATTTCGACCAAGGTAGCTCTAGGAGGATCATGGCGGTTGTTCTTTTGGGGACAAGCGCGATACGCATGCCCTTGTTCGCCGCACTTGAAACACCGGTTATCCTTGCGATAATGCTCAAGCTCTTCGGGAGAGAGTTTACTTGTGCCTTTATAAACTCCCTTCTCCTTAGCTTTGTTGGAATTGCCCTTAGGAGATTTTTGGGCATTGTCCTTCCCCTTATGCTCATTGGAACCCTTGTTTTCAGGGGTCTTAAAATTCCTCTTAGTCCTTGTTTGGAAATTGATTCGAGAGGCCACCATAGTATGATGTATTACCGCCGATATGGTGTGTGGCCTTTGGGAGTTGACATACTCCACCAGTTCTTCGGTTAACCCCGCACAAAATTGCGTCTTTTGCTCTCCAAAATCCAACTTTTTGAAGACATTGGCTTTGAGTTGTAGGTCCCAAAACTTGTCTACATATTTGTGAATGGATTCTAAGGAGAGAGCTTCAAGCTTCACCACTCGGTGAGTACTTTGTCTTTGGCATCGGTGGCCAAAAACTGCTTCATAATGGAAGCTCTTAAAGCTTTCCATGTTCATGGAGCTTCACCGTTGGTTCGTAGGCTAGACCACCATTGTCATAGCTTAGAGGACTCCGTGAAGCCCTCATCTCCAAACGCCACCTCAAATTGTTGGATAAAGGCCAAGACTTTGTCCATAGCACCAAAAGTGCCATCGTAGGTAAGGAAAGAGATGCTCTTCCCTCCCTCTTTGAGCTTCTTGAGCTTGGATAACCTCTTCCACGTGGCATAGGATTTCCTATGGCCTCTTCTTTTTTATGGTTCAAAGGTTGCACCATCACTTTCTTTAGAAGATGAAGAATTTGAGGAAGATGGAGAAGAGGGTGACCTCTTTCTCGTCTTTTTCTTGCCTTGATCTTCGTTGTCTTGACCATCACTTTCATAAGAGCAAGAGGGTGAAGAAGATGGAGAAGAGGATGTCCTATTTCTTCCCTTTTTCTTCTCTTACTTTTTGTCATCTTTCTTTGAAGTACGGTGTGAAGAAGTATGCGATGGTCTTCTCCATTTTGGAGGTGATGGAGAGCGTTTAGCCCGCTGTCTACGTGGATCCATCTCCGCCAAGGTGGCAAGAGACTCACTTCTTTCTCGTTCCTTCGATGGAGGCTCTTGAATTCTCCTTTGAGAAGGATATGCGTCATCAAGGAGCAAATTTTTGAGCCCTTCATAGGGATCTTCTTCTTCTTAATAGAGAGAGACCTCTTTTGGAAGTCTCACAAGGAAGCTTTCTAGGTGTTCTCTCGTCACGGAGGGGAGCTTGAAGAATCCCATGAGCACAAAGCTATTGTTGCAACTCACTTTAGAGGGATGGATTGCCCATAGCTTGTTCAATCCTAGAAACAAGATAGTTAACAAGCATCGGGGCATCATTAGTAGCTTGCTCATTAGCAAAATCAAAGTTATCAACATTAATTTCACTCTCTTTATTATTGTCAGCCATTCTAACAAATTTTAGGTGTAAACTTTCTAGGTGTACTTTGGCACTTCGAGTTGTAGTTGTTACTCCTCTTTACCCCTTTAGAAAAAGCACTCAAGCTATTGTACCCGTGGCTCGAATACCATTAATTGCAAGGAATAGAAGAGAGGATCGTTCAACACCAAAACAACACCGGCTCCTGTCAAGATTCTAAAAGCTCAATAGTGGTTAAGCCGTAGGCAAGCCCCATAGGACTCCATTATTTAGATCATAGCTCTCGATGGTGATGCCCCATTAACTGCACAAAGGCAGGCGCACTACAAGGCTGAAAAATCCCTATTCTACTTACTCACATGCAATTAATAGTACCAACCATTTAAAGTTAGCTTGAGGACCTCCCTTCTTGAGCAAGAAAAGAGAAACCTTGTGCTCTGATACCAATGTAACTTTTAATGGTCTAGTAACTTGTGTGTAGCGGAAAATAGGATGAACATAGTGAGCATTTCATTAGAATAACTTCCTAATGAGAATAACAAGAGTGCTTGGGTGGAGAGAGCAACAAAAAGCATAACACCTAGTCAAATAGCATGAACAATACTTCAAAAGAGAGAGAAATTAAGCAATTGAAAACAGTTGAGGATCGGATTTGTATGGAGCCGGTCCCCCCTCCAAAAGGCTTTGTATTATGGTTTCTCCCAGAAAGAGAGACATTTTACAATACAATTATTTGTGTTCCTTCAATACTAGCTAGTGCAATGAAGATGGAAACTTCATGCACTAAGCAAAACACTTATCAAACACAACATCAATTCCCTCACAGTCTCAGACCCAAGACCTCACACACCTTCGAAGATGGTGAGATCTAGCGGGGTATGAGAGTAGATTGAGAGGAAGAAGGAGTATTCTTATGAGAAATATGTACATTTCCTCACATAATCACTCATATTATCATAGATTAGCTTAGTAATTAACATGGTGGAGGATATGAGCATGCATTGAAGCTTGGATCTTGGTTGGATTTTCATCACAAAGCAAGAGTTGTTGATGTAGGCCTCCCTTCTCACAAGCTTGGAGTAGGTGGTAAGCTTTCCATTAAAGCTTGAGAAGGAGAGAGCGTCTTCTTTACTTCACACATGAGATTGTGTGAGTGTGTGTGTGTGTGTGTGTGTGTGTGTGTGTGTGTGTGTGTGTGTGTGTGTGTGTGTGTGTGTGTGATAATGCCTTGCAAAAATCAATCCCCCTCTCTCTCTTGGTCGACCCCTCTTGCTTTTTGCTCTTGCTAGCATCCTATTGGACCTCCCCAAGCTTAGCCAATGGTAATTAAGCAGCATTAGTGATAGCCTTCTGACATGTGTCCCCCTTTCCCCTTTTGTGAGAGCTTTAGGTAATTATTTAATTCAACTAAACTCTCATTGGACCCCTTTGCCTCCTGGCCAATAGGAATCAGGCAAGCCATTGGGTTGTTGAATGCTCATTGGTCCCCTTGGGAGACTGTCCAATAGTCTTCTAGAGAGCTTAATTCTTATTGGTTCTTTTATTAAGTGTTTTTAAATTCATTAAACTAGATTTACTCTAGCCTAATTCTCATTGGTCCACCTCCAAGGCCATCCAATAGGAATTGGGTACACCTTGTGGGCATCTGGGCTAGGGAGCTGACATGTGTCCACTGACATGTGTCCATCATTCCCTTTGTGTAAAGGGAGCTTGTGTGTGTGTGTGTGTGTGTGTGTGTGTGTGTGTGTGTGTGTGTGTGTGTGTGTGTGTGTGTGTGTGTGTGTGTGTGTGTGTGTTTCTCTCATCCTCTACTTGCAAGGCTCGCCCCCTCCTATGTAGGGATTGACAAAGACTTTTAGTGACACACACTAAGCATCCAATTTCCCTAGTGTTTGGCCTTTGGACACAACCTTTGAATTTTGGAACCTTAGCATTTTGGAAATCTTAATGGGCTGAACCTTAGGGTCTTTTAAGCCTATTGTTTCACATTTCTCTTTTGCAGATGTCCCCCCCTTTGGATCCCTATTTTCCCTCCTTTGGATCCCTACTGTGGCCGGTCTGCTAGCTTAACCAATATTCTAGCTTTTTCACCCTTGGCACGTCCCCATATTAAATGATCAGTAAAATCATTTAGGAGAATTAGATATTGATTATTATGGCATCGGCTATACTCGCCTGCAAAAAAAATCTTCCCGTGTACCTTAAGTAGCAGGGGACTTTTTGATCTTCCTCAATTACCTAGAAAGGTGCTTTTCTCGTGGAAGTGTGTACAGTGTTATTGTAGGCATACTCCACTAAGGGTAAGTACTTCTCCCATTGGGATCTTTGATCTACTTCCATTACATAGGCTTTTAGTAGATCGAGAATTGTTAGGTTGGCTATTTCACTTTGGCCATCCGTTTGCGGGTGATAGGCCGAAGAGAAATTTACCCTTGTTCCTAAATTCTCAAAGAGACCCTTCGAGAAATTATTGGTCATTCTAGGATCTCTATCCAACAGTATGGACATTGGCAAGCCATGGTACTTGAAGATTTGTGAAATGAACAGGGTTGCTATCATTTGATGGGCTTTGATAGCCTTTTTGACAGGTATAAAATGAGCTTGTTTACTAAACCTGTCTACTATCATCCATATTCCCGTATTCCCATGGATAGGCTTAGGCAATCCAAAGATAAAATCCATGGATATGCTCTCCCATGGTGAATTAGGGATTGGCAAAGGTTGAAGCAATCCAAGTTGCTTCCCTCTATCAAACCTTGTCTTTCGGCATACCACACATTTAGAAACATACTCTTGTATGTTTGCTTTCATGGTAGGCCAATAGAAATATGTTTCAATCCCCTTTAGGGTAGACTGAATTCCTCTATGCCCCGCATAAGGAGGAGCATGAGATTCATACATTACTTTTTCACTTAGTGATTTAGTAACGCATAGTCTATTGCCATAGAGAAGATAACCATTTTGTAAAGTAAATGGTTCCTCTTTCTTCCCTAGTGCAAGGGCTGAAATCATATCTTTAAGATTAGAATCAATAGCATACTCATATATCATAGAAGATAGATTATTGTGAGTTGCTATGGAAACCACATTTACTCTCGGCCGTCTTGAGAGTGCCTCAGCTACTTGATTATGCTTGCCAGCAATGTGAGCAATATGAAAATAGAATTGTAAAAGGAAATTTGCCCACCTCATTTGTTTGTCAGAAAGCTTGGTCTACGTCATGAAGTACTTAAGACTTTGGTGATCCGTTCGCAGAATGAAAGGAGTCCCCAATAAATAGTGCTTCCATGAGTTTAAGGCACGTAAAACTGCAAGGAGTTCTTTTTCATATATGCCTAGAGCTTGCTCAACCATGTCGAGCCTTCGACTTTCATAGGATATGGCGTGCCCTTCTTGGAGAAAAACAGCTCCAAGGCAATCACATCTTTCTTTTGCACTAATAGCACAGGTGAGAAAAATGGAGATGAGCTAGGCCTAACCATGCCCTTCTCAACTAACTCATGCACTTGCCCCATAATCTCCTCTTGTTGAGCTTGAGAAACTCTATAAGAAGGTTTATTAGGCGGTGAACTTCCTAGAAGAAGTTCAATTGCATGGTCATCATTGCCTCGTTTAGGAGGTAGCTTACAAGGGATGTCGTCAATAAAGACATCTTAAAACCCCTTGAGAAAATTGGATAACTCTAATTCCTTGTGAGTGTGTATATTTTCTTTTGCTAAAACATTATTTTCATTTTGAGAATCTTTAACAAAAATCATATACACAGAATAGAGCTCTTTATTGACTTATTGAAAGCTTGTGTATGTACAATGGGTATGGTGTTACCTATTTGCTTAGCATCTATGTACATATCTTTTTCCCTGAACCTAAAGTAGATTTCCCTTTTAGGGAATTTAACATTGGTAGCCATGCGATCAAACCATGGTGCCCCTAGGATTGCATGCATCCTCATGCTTGAGAGGAGAGATAAAGAAGTTCTCTTTGTCCACATAGCTTTGGACATGGAGCCTCGATTTCTTGATTAAGGGAGTGACTAAAGCTTCTTGCCCCTTGAAAGCACCATCTGCGGGTAGGACAGCTCCCATCTCGTAAGGCTGTATGCTTAGCTTGGTGGCCAACTCTGTGGATATAAAATTGTGAGTAAATCCAAGGTCAAAGAGAATAAAAGAAATATGTTCTCTTACCTTTCCCCAAGCATGGGATAGAGGAGATCCTTTGTGGTGAGTTTCCTCCTCTTGGATTTCAACCAAGGTAGCTCTAGGAGGCTCATGGTGGGTGTTCTTCTGCGAGCGTGGGGAGACAACCGCGAATATCAAGTTTTATGATTTTGCAAATCAACACCCTAGACGCCAAGAATGCTATAGAAAAAAAAGAACAGAAAACAAAATTAGAGAGAACCTGATGCCCAGGATAAAAGATAAAACTCACTATCTAATGCTTGTCAAGGTAGAGGATTGTGTAAAAGACCAAATATCAGGAAGATTCTCAAGAGTTCGAAGGGAAAGGACACATGAGAAAATAAAACAAGCACGGAAGACTAAAACAAAAACAAAATCAAGAAAATCTCAACAATCAAAACAGGAAAAGACAAAAGATTCATAGTGGACCAAAATAGAGCGTAAAAAGAAATACCAAGAACTAAAACGGTCGTTACAAGAGGTATGGACTGTTGAGGGAGAAAGTGACGGTAAGGAGGATTCAGAAAAAGGAAACATGAATGTACCATCCCACTATCGAAAATTCACCATCCAGGACAGAAAAATCATAATGACACCACCAATAAGGGAAAGAGTAAACCAGGAATCTTACGATGGGCCGGAAAATGCAAAACAGATAGACCTCACTGCGCCAAGCAAAGAGCCTCAGCCTGTCTATATAGCAATTGATTTAGAGCCTGAAGAAGAAGAAAGGCTAACACAACTTCTCAAGAAGTATAAAGATGTGTTTGCATGGTCCTACAAAGACCTCAAAGGAGTTGATCCATCGATATGCCAACATACAATTCCTTTGAAATCAAATGCCAAACCTAGCAAACAGCGTCCTTACACATATAATGACACATTTGCTAAACGAATCAAAGAAGAGATTGACAAGTTGATGGATGTTGAATTCATCTATGAAATCGAGCATACAAACTGGGTGTCACCCATTGTGGTTGTCCCCAAAAAGAACGGAAAGCTGCATGTGTGTGTGAACCTCAAAAAAGTGAACGCAGCCATCATAAGGGATAATTATCCCTTGTCGATCACAGAACATGTGCTTGAGAGGGTGGCAAGAAAACGGGCTTATTCCTTTTTAGATGGGTTTTTGGGGTATAACCAATTGGCAATTGCAATAGAGGATCAACACAAAACAGCATTTGCCACAGAGTGGGGAATATATGCGTATAGATTTATTTCTTTTGGCCTAACCAATGCCCCACCTACCTTCCAAAGGTTAATGGCTCATGCGTTCAAAGAATACCTAAGAATATTCTTAGAAATATATATGGATGATCTCTGTGTCCACTCTCTTATATGAGAAGAACATATTGACCCTTTACAAAAGGTATTTGAGAACTACATAACACATCGAATCTGTCTCAACCCGAAAAAGTGCATTTTTATGGTAAGGCAAGGCTGCATCTTAGGACATATTGTCTCAAGAAATGGCATAACCACTGACCTAGAAAAAATTAGAGTCATAGTAGACTTTCCCAAACCTACTAATGCCAAACAAGTACAATCCTTGATGGGACACTGTGGATACTATCGAAGATTCATATATATGTATGCAGTCATTGAACAACCTCTATATAGCTTATTAGTCAGTTTTGACTGGACTGAGGAGTGTGAAACTTCATTCCAAAAGCTTAAGGAAAACCTTGTATCAGCACCTGTACTTAAAGCACCAGATTGGGAAAAGATACTCCATGTTCACATTGATGCATCTGCATACGCAATTGGGAGTATTCTGGCTCAACCTGGAGACGGAACAATGGATTCCCCAATTTGTTATGCGAGCCGAAAATAGTGCAAAAAATAACTACACTGCCACTGAAAGAGAGGGATTAGGAATGATTTATGCTGTAAAGAAATTTCGGCATTACTTGCTTGCAAACAAATTTGTGTTCTTCACAGATCATCAAGCTCTTTTGTATCTAGTAAATAAACCATGCAATACTGGGAGATTTGTACACTGGTTTATTATATTGCTAGAGTTTGACTTTACAGTGGTAGTAAAAAAGGGTAAAACGCATCTACGGGCGGATCATCTTTCAAGGCCACAAATAAAACACTATGCACTGTTTTGACTAAAATTGTATTAGAGTGAATTACAGACTGGGATCAACAATTACACTCAACACTATGGGCATACCGGGTAGCTTATAAAACATCAATCGGAAGCACACCATACAACATGGTTTTTGGTCTAAACGCTACATTACCCATAGAGTTTTTAGTTCCAACTTTACAAGTAGCGAAACGCTTAGAATGGACAGGCCATGAGCTCTCTTCAAGAATAGATGATCTTGAAAAGCTAGATGAACTTCGACTGAGAGTTGTAGCTTCGATCTATGCTAAAAAGAGAAGACACAAATAGTTTTTTGACAAGCATGTGCTTACGAAAGAGTTCAAAACAGGTGATTATCTACTTGTTTATACTTTGAAGCAACATGCCAAGAAACTTAAAAAGTGAGGGATGGGACCCTTTGTGATTAGTGATTTATCACAAAGTGGAGTTGTCAAACTTGCTACATTGGCAGGAGAAGAAATGCCAAATTGGATTAGTAGGTGTCGGTTAAAAAAGTATCATTTACTACTAACACAGGATATGCTTCAACAAATCCATCAAGAAAAACAACAGATGAAGGAGAAACAAAGGGTACGAGAAGAAGCACAAGCAGAAGCAAAAGAACGCATTGCAAAAAGAAGGCTTCTATGACAACAACAACAAAGTGGATCACCGTTGCGAATAAATGCTATTCGATTAACGAATTTTGGTGAAGACACAGTGGAACCAATAATTACAGTCAAAGTGGGTAGCAATCAAGTTGAATCAACAGCATTGCTTGATTCCGCAGCTCAAGCAAATCTGATCTCTTACAAATTATATAAACAGCTCAAGCTCGAAGATCAACTACATCCTACTCAACAAGTGCTGGAAAGTAGTACATCACATCCGCTAGGAACATTGGGCTGGACAATATTGCATGTACAAATACATCAATATGTTTACCCCCACAAGTTTTATGTGGTTGAGGATGCGATCACACTACACCCCATGTTGTTGGGACAACCATGGCAGAAAGAATATAACGTGCAGATAGATTGGAGTTCGAATACCGTCAGAATTGAGCATGCACAAGAACAACAGGTGGTAGCCTTTGATCAAACAATCCAAAAGAACCCAATAATGGTGCCACAATCAATTGATCAAAAGAAAAATAGATGGGTGCCGCTTAACCAGCCAAAGATACCTATGTAGGATACACAAAAAACAGCCAACTGTCTTCAATCAAAAAATGAGATACCACAGGCGACAAAGAATAGATCAAAGTCAGCAAATAAGCAAACAACAAGTATGGGTACATAAAGATCTATGTGAACGAGCCTACAAACTACAGTGCACTAGCAGACAGCCTCCAAAAAACCACGTTAATCAAACACCAAACAGAGTCATCAAACAGATATGGATACCAAAGAACATGCTCAATCGCCAACTACATAAGAAACGCATTTGGATCCCCAAGGTGATGCTACAGGAACTCCCTTCAGTACAAGCAAAACCAGCAACCAAACAAACGACATCGGCAAATCAATCTATGCGGATGCCGATCAACAGAAAAGCCACCAAGACGAAAAAAGAGGCAATAAACCTACAAATGCATCCAAAAAAAAGCTACAAATGACAAGCAAAAGAGAAAAAGATTATGGCCAATTCAGCCACGCCAATTCTCTCCACGGAGACAACCATGGCCATATCGACAGTAGCAGCAATCCAAGCAACTTTTGCAAAGAAGACGATCAAACAAAGAGCTGTAGAGTTACAACTTTTACTTGCAAAGAAAAACTGCCAACCAAATCAACAACAAACAAGAACCTCGACATCGAATGCCAATAAGCATCTTGCTTATTCCCTCCTCTCGCACAGCATTAATTTTTCCATGCATTGACTGAGTATGCATCAAATAGGGCCACATTACAAGGCCGCGCATTAGCACAATTTTTAACCCATGCACCACACGTACCCCAAGGCGATACCTTGTCGTCCAGGAGGACTCCGACTAGGAGGGGGGGAGGCATTCTCAATGCGGACCCAATGAAAGTGAAAAGAGAAAAAAAGGGCATGTTTTTTGACTATTTTGAAGGGTTTTCGTTTGATTGCGAGATTTTCTGGACTAACCTAAGTACATATGCCTTATACAGCATGAATCTACAAGTATATGGGACCAAACGTCAAATTAGGCCTCTAGATGTGTGTGTATATATGTAAAAATAGCCATTTTTCAGGCAAAATATTGGTAAAACAGAGAAATCCGGCCATAAAAATTGCATGTTCTAAGATGCTGCAGCTGAGAATATCCCAAACATACCTTCTACCGAAGAAGAAGTTGATGATGTGAGACAGTAGCTGCTAGAAGAGCAGGAAGGGCAAGAAAGAGAGAGGAAAACAAAGGCTGATCGGGACTTCAAGAAGAAGCAACCAACCCCACCATCAAGCCGAGAATCCAGCCCTCCACCATCACCACCTCCTCCTAGTCCTCCTCAACCCCGACAAACAGAGGAGTTGAACAAATATGATGGGCAACAAGAGTCCAAGGAAGAGGAGAACAAAGAGGAAGAGCAGAAGGCAGAAATTGAACCAAAAGATGAGAAGCCAGATCCAGAAGAAAAAAACTATAGAATATTCCTTAATCTACTAGCTGCTGGATACTCTCGAGAAGAGGCAGCTAATGCAACTTTTGAGTTGTCTAGCACTAGGCCCAAAGAATATATGCTGAGCCCTCAATTGGTAGAGTTGAAGGAAATGGCCACAGATACAATGGATTTATAGCCACAAGCCAATGATTGGGATGAAGTGATGCAAAGACTCACTGGGCTCAGGGTAAGGTCTATGGCCACTGAGATTGAGCTTGATAATCTCAAAGCAAATGAAGTTCAAATCAAAACCGAGGTGGACTCGCTGCAAAAGCAGGACCAAGAGAACACACAGAAGCAAGCCAAGCTCCAAGTTGATTTGGACGCGGCACTAAAAAGATGCCAAGAGCTAGAAAGTTAGAGTCAGATAGCATACCAAAAGAGCAGATGAGGAGTATAAGAAAATCAGCAAATCACTGACGGATGCGGAGAAAGAAAGAGACAACTTGACACTCCAGCTTGCTGATGAGTCCAAAGAAGTGGAGACTTTGAGGAATGCTAAGGAAAAAGCTGAGCTAGAACATGAGGCCAGCCAGGACAAAGTTATAGAGCTGAAAGATCAAATGAAAGTGAAAGATCATACCATCCAAAGGTCAAGGGCATCTCCGGGAAGAGTCAGAGCCACGGCCTCAACTAGCACTGCTTCAGAGAAGGATATGTTTGAAGAACAGATGAAGGAACTCCAAAAGGAGTTGACACTAGAGAAGAGACAAAGATTGATGCTGGCCGAGGGCTCCCTAGTGATGCAAAGCTGTTTGGAGGATGAGAACAAGGACATGAAAGATGAGCTAACAGCCTTGAAAAAGAAGATGGACGAGGATCTCAAAAAGATGCAAACTGAAAATGAAGATACCAAGAAGAAGCTGGAAGAGGCTAAGAAAGCCAATGCTGAATTGAACGACCTTTTAGTGACCATGGGGGATCAAGCTGAACAGGAAAAGAAAGCATATCAAAAGCAGATTGATGAGCTAAAAGACCAACAGTAGACTAAAGAGCCACACTTGAGCACAGGGCCAGCAGCTATGGAAGGAATTGATATAGACAATGTGTCAGATCCAGTGGACACAACAATGCAAGAGGACATCCTTGTGGGACCATCCCAACAGCCCCTGGATCTGACACAAGAATAAGAAGACAATCTACAAAAGGCAATAGAAGCATCCATAAAAGACACCGCCAGAGAAGCAATGGAGTGGGAGAAGAGGGTATTGAAGTCTATGACCATTCAGAAATTAGATGCAAATGTCGTTCAACATGAATGGCTACAACCCTCTCTCCCATATCCTCTTCTCAAGTTCGAAGCTGCTACAATAAACAAGAGGATTAAAGAGGAGCCGATAGTGCCACTATACAAAGAAGAATCTCCAAACCAGAAGGTGTTAAGCTTATTGTGGACTCTCAGCCAAAATGGAGAAAGGCATGGCTAACTAAATACCCACAGTATTTAGTACATCTGGTAGAGGTGCCTAAAATAATCAGAGACAACCTTAGCCTTTGCCCTCTACCAAGGATGCGGACCTGGAAAGAACAAGAGCTGCTAAAGAAAAGCCACCCCACGTGGCTCAACTACCCAAAGCTGTCAGGCTTGAAGGCAGGTGAGAGAATGAGTGAGCAATACAAGGTGAAAACCCTAACAGGCGCCATTAAATTGTTCACTGGCTCGCCTGACCTCTCTTGCATTATGCTCAGGAAAATATGTAAAACCCTTCTGGCAGTTTTTGAGATCTTTAAACCTGGACAGGCAACAGACAACATATTTTTCTTCCAAGATACATATAGATGTGTTGTCTGCTCAACCTTCCCATGAGGTGATACATGCCCTCTACCAGCGAATAATGTTTTTTCCCTCGTACCATCTCCAGGCCTTTGAAGAAGCCTTCTACACCGGTTTCTTCACCATCAATACAGATATATTCGTCCCTACATTACTGGCCCAACATGCACGGTATGAGTCTGTTCTGAAGATGCACGACAGCCTCCACTGAAGAATCAGCTCTACTGTCATGTCGGGGACAACATGATCTAGGAGGGGGGGAGTGTTAGCGGCTGGACACACTCAAAGGAGGATGATTGCCCAGAGGGATACTAATTTCCTTTGTAATCATTCCTTAATTGAGAAGAAACCGTCATTTCACCTTTGTAAATAGTGGGGCTTGCAGAAGCTTCCAAATTGTATCCCATTTTTGACATTTAGACTTAGTAAATGGTTAAATTGGAACATTAGGGTTTAAGATTGTAAGGTATTTATACCACTTTTGACCTTAATGCAAAAAACCCTTTTGTCATTTTTATAAGTTTTGTCTGTGTGAGTTGAGCGTACTCTGTGTACGAGAGAGAGTGAGAGTTTATCTTGACGCTACGCGCGCACTGGTGGTCGGAATCAAGTGGGGAGAACTGCAACGTGTTGCCCCTGAAGAGAGCTATGCACCAACACCTACATTGCAGGTGTACGGCCCAGCTTTGCGAGATCGACCCACGAGCTATATTTGGCGATTCGGTGAGCATACGTTGTCCATTTTCGCATTTCAGCATATCCACGAGTTCGCAATGAGTAGTGCTACACATTAGGCACTTTAGTTTTTGGAAAAGGTCGACCTGTAAATTTTGACCAGACATCCTACGTGATTCTGCACCGGGTGTTTAGGGTTGGGGTTTTGGGTCACGGACCTTAGGGAGAGCGACCTATTGGTGTTAATAGGATTTCCCTCAAGTTCCGTAGCTTTTCGAGAACGTTTGATGGGTATTTGGCTCTTGAAAGTGTTGTAGGAAATCTCCTCTTGTGTACTCTTGAAGGCTCTAACTTAGACATTCGGTAGAGACCTCTGTAGGAAGTAGTCAATAGTCGGTCGAGTGTAGGTTGACACCCTATGCTTGCTTCCACGCACCTGCGGGTCGAGCTTCTCCTTAGCTGACAAATCTTGTTAGGTGAGTTCTCGCTGTGCTGACGTATGTCGCGGTGTATCCGCCAATAGTGAGCATCAATTTTGATGCATTTGATCATGCTTTCATGATTGTGTAGTGGTCGTGGTATCTCCCACTTTGTTGCGAGCTTGACATCGTTTATGGTAGAGATTGTGCTTGAGTTTTTTTGCTTAGTTTACAAGAGAGACACTGCCAGATTTCTCCTAGGTTTTCTTGCCATAGTTTCTTGACATTCACTTATGGTTGTAGACATGTGTGACAGTTTAGAGTCTATAGTGATGACTCGAGAGAGACAACGGTCTCGTAGTTGCTGATACATGCGATGTTGGCATTGTGGTTACAGAGGGCACATTAGGCGTCTTGTTTTAAACGTTGAGACAACAACAAAAATCTATGTGTGATACACATGAGGTTTTGACACATGCTACAGCAGTGGCTTTGTATGCCAGTGACGATGATGTCACATTTGTCGTTAGCGTTCCTCTTGATTACATGTCTTTGAAAGGTGACACTTCTCCACGTTGGTTGCTAGATGAGGATGAAATTTTCCATGTCACACCACGTCGTGATTGGTTTAGCACCTTCTCTAGTGGGAGCTTTGGTTGTGTACACTTGGCCGATGGTTCAGTGTTTGACATTGCAGGTGCAAGAGATGTTTTTTTGTCATTGCCCAATGGGGCATCATATACGCTATGACATTTGTGCTATGTTCCTCAGCTGAGACAGAGCTTGATCTTAGTGGGACAGTTAGCATATTTTGGGTGTCAGACACTTCTTAGAGAGCAGTCTTTCTAGATGCATTGCGATTCATTAGTGATTTCTAGAGGAGCTTGCAGTGGCTTGGTATATCCTATGCATGTGTCTGAGGTTAGAGACAACATAGTCTCGGTTTTGTTGCTGGCATGCTTTGAGCAAGAGATGAGACATGTCTCCTTCGTGAATGAGCTCCACAATGCTCACGAGACAGAGCATTTAGTTGCGCAAAACATGCCAGTAGACTCTATAGAGACCGAAGTGGAGCGGCAGTGCTCTAATGAGACACAACATGTGTTGTCAAAGTCTGTGTAGGCAGAGGTAGAGAGGGTCTGCACCCTAGAGACATAGGGAGAGATGACAGACATGGAGTTCTTTGATATGGTCATGCTAGAGGATGATGAGTTGGTGCTAGGATGCACAGTTTCGCCTATGAGTGAGAGGGATGTAGCCATCCCAATGGTGGCGTTAACACATCCATAGGTGATGGGTAGTCCTGATGATGCAATGATTGCAGATAGCACAGGGGTGGCGAGTACAACCAGGTTTGTGTATATTTCCTCAGTGTTGAAGCATCTCATGTACGACCTACTAGGTTCAAGGCCCGACCTAGGAGCTGCAGTGGGAGCATTTGCAAACAACAAGGACTGTCACTTGTACAATGACTGACACTAGCATGATGCGTATTGGATTTTTTCAAACCATACAGAGTTGTCAGTGGGATTTACATGCAATCTCTAGCGTGAGTACGCACACACATCTACCACTAGAGCCAATACAGCTGCATGTAGATTGACTGAGCGAGCTAGTGGCCGTCGGTTGAGAGAGTCTCTCACTTGTTTTCTTGTACACAATAGTAGTTTAGCTAGTAGGACCCACTTATCAACACATTTGCCTCTAAGTGGGATATTTTTGGGGTAAAGGATTTTATGCCTTGCTTGGTCACCCAGGCTGGCACTACTCACCTTATCTCATAGAGATCCACTGTCACACAGGCTAATGATAGTCACATAGACTGGTAGTCACACTGAGTATTTCCACACATGCTACAATAAGTAGTATAATGATATGGCGGCACATAGACTGAAGCATCCTCCCCTCAAGTGAAAGAACATCGATATCCTCTGCAATTGTCAATGTCTACTCGTGGTTGCACCTCCCCTTGCTCCTAGTCTTCTTCACCATCTGCTACAATTTGCTACTGCTACCGCTTTAGGTCGTCCATACTTTGTCAATGATAGATCCACCTTTGGATTTCTTCTTGAAAAAGATATTTGGAATACATAACAACGTAAGAATGATGTGAGCTCAGAGACTACTCTTGAGGAAGTTCTTACTACCAATTATCTTTGGGGCAGATCCTAGTCCTCTCATATAGAGCATATACAAACTATTATATCCACAAATAATAGGTAATATGTACATTTTTTGTGCTCTTGATGATGTGCATGATGCTCACCTCTATACTTGGATGCCAAGGCTATGTGGGTGTGCTCTTCTTCTTGGCTGCCTTCAACTATTATTGACTTGTCCATTGATGAGAGATAAGTGCATTTGTTTCTTTGTGCATAGAAGCATGTACACATTGAAGAAGTATTGTGTTGAAGTATTCCTAAGCCTTAAAGTCGAGAGACGTGATGTTTTGAACACCGTCTTGAAGGATTTGAAAATTTGGTTGCTCTTCTTTGATTTCTTTTAGAATTTTCTTAGAATCAAAAATTTGCAATGGTTTGGTGAAGCCAATGGGTTCCCGCTTGGTGTGAGAAGCCCCCAGTTAATAGGCTTTTGGCTTTTCAAAGTTGGTTTCAATGTGACTCAAAATTTGACGAAGCCAAACATAAAACAAAGAAAGAAGAAAAAATGGCAAACTTGTGAAGACTTTCAAAACCAGCACAAGTCGTCCAATGGTGGGGTGATGGAGCTTAGTGCTTTTGCATGAATTAAGGGTGTAGATAGGGTTGCCTTGCTATTTTCTTTGCATTCATGAATGCAGATTGGAGCGGTGTTGAGCAAGAAAATGGTGAATATTATCACATGTGTGTGTGTGTGTGTGTGTGTGTGTGTGTGTGTGTGTGTGTGTGTGTGTGTGTGTGTGTGTGTGTGTGTGTGTGTGTGTGTGTGTGTGTGTGTGTGTGTTGGAGTATTTATCTATATACTTTATTCAAAATTTGAACAATACATTCAAAAAGAGACATGACGAAGATAAATAAAAGTGATTACATAGATATTTTAAAAAAAATATATATGTACATTTGCAATGGAATTTTGATGTTTTATTACATCTAAGAAATAAAAATGAAGTAGCAGCAGTGAAAAAGTATCCCTGCCAAAAATTGTTCGAACAGCACATGAATTCAAAGATAAAAGAAGTCTGAATGCTTACTGCAACCATCATGCAAACAAAAAAACCATCAGTATTTTTGTTTAGTCATGGAATGCAGGTATACAGCGGACCCGGCAGTTGTCATCCATGTTCCCTTTATCCATGCATTTAGAACTGTTCAAATTCCAATCTAGAGCAGTGTTTGCTTATGGCAGCAAGGATAATTTCTCTAGACCGGTTAAAATGTGATAGACAGGATTCTTAGAGCATTGTAATTAGTATACAAGAAAGTGTAATAAAGTAAATGTTTTTCCTCCCAAAACTAAGCTAAGTATAGGGTACAAAACGTTCATGTCCCTCCTGCCAAGGAGAAATTCATGTGTAGCTTAGTGTCTAGCTGAGTTTTTTTTTTAAAATGGCTATTATCCCACATAGTTTAGAATTAAACAACTACTCTTGAAGAGTTATATTAATGCAAGGAGATATGATATTTTTAGAGGTAAGTTCTATTTTTTGAAAAAAAGGAATCTCTTTATGCAAAGTATTAGTAACCAACACGTCATGTTAGTGTCAATAAGCAACAGATTGTTCTCTGGAAAACTAACTGCAATGACCATATGTAAGTGAAAAACCAATTAAAAACACGTTTGTATTTCATGTCACAAAATACTAAATTCTTCCTGGAATAGTGTAATTCAATTAGAATTATACATTTAAATCAATTAATTTACTTCCTCAGACTTGAGAAGAACAAAAATTTATGCAAAAAGTACATATCCGTCCATCTGATTAGAGAAGGAAGAAATCATGGCTTCAGAATCCATATGTGTTTCTGCCATGAGAGCTAGCATAATACCGTATTTTGCATGTTCGAAGACTCTGTGCCCACCAGAAGTTTTGCTAAGTCTTTAGATTCTAAGAGATGAACACATTGTATACGACTATTGGGTGAGATTAATTACCTAAGCAAAGTAGTTCACTGTTTGCACAGAGAATTGAACTGGAAATTAGCTTTCTATTTTGAGTGAGCATAACTATGGTAGTGTATCATGGATGCTAGCATGTGTAAATTATACGCATTTAGAGGCAAATTGGCTTATTGCATAGCGAGTATGGCTAATACATCGACACACTTTGAAAGGATGAACGTTGCAGGGGAAGAATACGTGAGAAGCTCTTTAAGTAGATGAACCAAGTTTGAGGCTTGAGCCTGTGTGTGTGTGTGTGTGTGTGTGTGTGTGTGTGTGTGTGTGTGTGTGTGTGTGTGTGTGTGTGTGTGTGTGTGTGTGTGTGTGTGTGTGTGTGTGTGTGTGTGTGTGTGTGTGTGTGTGTGTGTGTGTGTGTGTGTGTGTGTGTGTGTGTGTGTGTGAGAGAGAGAGAGAGAGAGAGGGAGAGAGAGAGATAGATAAATTCTATAACTTAGATAGGACCGAATCCGTTCCTGCAGCACAACTGAAAAGAGCATGTACATGTGTGAGCTGCTTTTGTATGCATAGCGTGTGTATGTGTGAGCACAAGTCAGTGTAGACTCTCTAAAGGAATCCTTTGCAGGGAGTTTTGTCACTAGCGCAGGTTGAAGGTGGGCGAAAACTGTTTTTGCAGATAATGGCATTTAAAAAAAAAATTAAAAGAGGATCGAATTTATCTAGTACCTAAAGCTAGGTGTTGATCCCATAGTCAAAAAGAAAGAGTCTTACCGTAGCCAGAACGAAATTTTTCGAGCGACCTAAAACTCGAGCAAATTTCTAAATGGTTAGGACCCAATTTGTGCTATGTGTTGCACTCTATATTGTGATGGGTGAAATGTTTTTTTCTTTGTTCCCTTATTCTTGTCTTGTCCACAATGACCAAAGTGTCTAAGAACCAATATCAAGCCCTTGCAAAGGGAGAATTAAGCCCTTGCCACCGGGTGTTGTCATGTGGTGATACATGGAACTACATAGAAGTTTGTTTTGCCTAATTCTTCTCTAGTCCAAAAGGGCCAAATATCTTGGAAGAGAAAAGTGTACTCTTTTTAGAGATGCTTGTAGTACCGTGTGTTGGCACATGGTGCTATATGAAGCTTTGCATGTGCTTTATTATAGTAGCGTAAAGGTGGGTGCCTTACCCCGAGCCGAACACTAGATCTGGATGCCCATTGTTTCACCTTATTGATTGAACATATACAAGAAATATGGAGTACTCTCACTTCACTTTTGAGAGGTCGCCCATCCACTCCCCATGTCATCTCTCCTCTTCCCCTTTATGCACCGTGAATGCAAGAATCACACATTCACAAATTAGTCCCTCTGAAGATTCCTATGTCAGGATGTGACAACATGTGGTGCTATAGCACCATCGGCAAACACATGGTGGTACAATAATCTCCACAAATTGCTTAAATGGGTCCCTTTGAAGCTTCATATAGCACTAAGTGTCGCCACGTGGTGCTATAGGCAACTCTACAAAGCGCTTAAATTAGTCCCTTTGAAGCTTCTTATAGCACCACATGATGGCACATCTCCATAAAGTGCTTAAATTAGACCTTATGAAGCATCCTATGGCACCACATGCTGACACATGGTGCTACAAGCAACTTTGCAAAAGACTTAAAGCCCCTTTGAAGATTCCTAAAATATCATGTACCGACTGGCATGGTGCTACAAGCATCTCCCTTTGAATATTCCTATAGCACCATGTGCCAACATGCGGTGGTATAGAAAATTTCACAAAGTGCTTAAATTAACTGCTTTGAAACTTATTTTAGCACCACGTGTTGACACATGGTGCTACAAGAAGCTCCACAAATCACTTAAATTAGCCTCTTTGAAGCTTCTTATAGCACCACGTGCTGACATATGGTGCTACCAAGAGCTCCATAAATTGCTTAAATTAGCCCTTATGAAGCTTCCAATAGCACCATGTGCCAACACATGGTGCTATAAGAAACTATACATATGGGTTAAAGTCTCTTTGAATATTCCTATAGCACCACATACCGACACGTGATGGTACAGGCAGCTCCAAAAATGCTTAAATTAGTCTCTTTGAAACTTCCTTTAGCACCACGTGTCGACACGTGGTGCTAAAGACGGCTCCACAAAGCACTAAAATTAACCTCTTGAAGCTTCCTAGAGTAGCATGTGCCAACACATGGTGCTACAAGAAGCTTCATAAAAAGTTTAAATTATCCCTTATGAAGCTTCCAATAACACCATGTGTCCACATGTGGTGTTACAAGAAACTTTGCAAGTGGCATAAACCCCCTTTGGATATTCCTATAGCACCACGTGCCGACAAGTGGTGCTACATGCAACTCCACAAAGTACTTACACTATCCTCTTTGAAACTTTATTTAGCACCACGTTTCGACACATGGTGCTATAGGCAACTCCACAAAGCACTTAAATTAGCCTCTTTTAAACTTCCTGTAGTACCACGTGTTGACACCTGGTGCTACAAGCAACTCCACAAAGCGCTTAAATTAGCCTCTTTGAAACTTTCTTTAGCACCTCTCAACATGTGGTGCTACAGGAAACTCCACAAAGCACTTAAATTAGCCTCTTTGAAACTTTCTTTAGCACCTCGTATCGACATGTGGTGCTACATGCAACTCCACAAAGCACTTAAATTAGCCTCTTTGAAACTTCTTGTAACAACACGTGGTGCTACAAGCAGCTCCATAAAGCGCTTAAACTAGCCTCTTTGAGACTTCCTTTAGCACTATGTGTCGCCACATGGTGCTACAAGCAGGTCCACAAAGTGCTTAACTTAGCCTCTTTGAAACTTTCTTTAGCATCACGTGCCGACACGTGGTGCTACAAGCAACTTTGCAAATGGCTTAAATTAACCTCTTTGAAAATTTATTTAGCACCATGTGTTGACATGTGGTGCTCCAAGAAACTCCACAAAGCGCTTAAATTAGCCTCTTTGAAACTTTCTTGTAGCACCACATGTCGACACGTGGTGCTACAAGCAGCTCCACAAAGCAATTAAATTAGCCTCTTTGAAACTTTCTTTAGCACCACGTGTTGACACGTGGTGCTACAGGCAACTCCACAAAGCGCTTAAATTAGCCTCTTTGAAACTTTCTTTAGCACCACGTGTCGACACGTGGTGCTACAGGCAACTCCACAAAGCGCTTAAATTAGCCTCTTTCAAACTTTTTGTAGCACCACGTGTCGACATGTGGTGCTACATGCAACTCCACAAAGAGCTTAAATTAGCCTCTTTGAAACTTTCTTTAGCACCTCGTGTCGACATGTGGTGCTACATGCAACTCCACAAAACACTTAAATTAGCCTCTTTGAAACTTCTTGTAGCACCACGTGTTGACATGTGGTGCTACAAGCAGCTCCATAAAGCGCTTAAACTAGCCTCTTTGAAACTTCCTTTAGCACTAGGTGTCACCACGTGGTGCTACAAGCGGGTCCACAAAGCGCTTAACTTAGCCTCTTTGAAACTTTTTTTAGCACCATGTGCCGACACGTGGTGCTACAAGAAACTTTGCAACTGGCTTAAATTAGCCTCTTTGAAACTTTCTTTAACACCACTTGTCGACACATGGTGCTAGAGGCAGCTCCACAAAGCGCTTAAATTAGTCTCTTTGAAACTTCTTGTAGCACCACGTGTCAACACGTGGTGCTACAAGCAGCTCCACAAAGCGCTTAAATTAGCCTCTTTGAGACTTTCTTTAGCACCATGTGTCGATACGTGGTGCTACAGGCAACTCCACAAAGAGCTTAAATTAGCCTCTTTGAAACTTTATATAGGACCAAGTGTCGACACGTGGTGCTACAAGCAGCTCCACAAAGCGCTTAAACTAGCCGCTTTCAAAATTCCTTTAGCACCAGGTGGTGCTAGAAGCAACTCCACAAAGAGCTTAAATTAGCCTCTTTGAAACTTTCTTTAGCACCACGTTTTGACACATGGTGCTACATGCAACTCCACAAAGCACTTAAATTAATCTCTTTGAAACTTCCTTTAGCACCACGTGTCGAGACGTGGTGCTACAAGTAGCTCCACAAAGCGCTTAAACTAGCCTCTTTGAAACTTCTTTTAGCACCAACATGTCGACACATGGTGCTACATACAACTCCACAAAGCACTTAGATTAGCCTCTTTGAAACTTTATTTAGAACCAGTTGTCGACACATGGTGTTACAAGGATCTCCACGAAGCTCTTAAGTTAGCCTCTTTGAAGCTTCCTATAGCACCACATATGGACATGTAGTGCTCCATGAAGCTCCATAAAGGGCTTAAATTATCCCTTATGAAGACTCATATAGCACTACGTACAGACATGTGGTGCTATAGACAGCTCCACAAAGATATTAAATTAGCCTCTTTGAAAAAAAAATTAGCACCACGTGTCATCATGTGGTGCTATAGGTAACTCCACAAAGCACTTAAATTAACCTCTTTGAAACTTTCTTTAGCACTAGGTGTTGACATTTAGTGCTACAAGAAGCTCCACAAAGCTCGTAAATTAGCCTCTTTGAAGCTTCCCAAAGCACCAGGTGTCGACACATGATGCTACAAGAAACTCCATAAAGTGCTTAAATTAGCTCTTATGAATCTTCTAATAGCATCATGTATCAACACATGGCGCTACAAGCAACTCCGCAAATGGCTCTGTGAAATGGCTCTGTGATTTTCAACCCTATAATCAGACAAAGACATTTGTTTATGTTTTAGAGAGAGAGAGAGAGTATGCACATCATGGTTCCCTACAATGCATGCATGAAGGTTGCAGATAGGGAATGTAGAGCCTAGTATTTATCCTTTTCAATGTGCTATCATTATCCATTCTCAACTTAATGTCCTCTAATAGACAGCACCTCTATCTTGGCTTGACTAGACTGTAAGAACTAAATAAAAACAGATGTGTGAATGATTATTAAATTAAGTAGAAGTATCTTGAATAGTTTGGGATTTTCAAAATTTTATATTGATAATTTTTTCTCAGTTTAGTAATTGCTCGGAAAAACTCGCTCAGGATTTGGGATTCCTCAAAGAAAAAGAAGAAGAAGAAGAAGAAGCGAATTTTACCGTCAAAGGAAACTATCCTCAGAGACCTTCAAGATTTATCCGACGAGGAGAGTTGAACTCAAGATCTATTATTCCCAAGTGGCATTATATAACTTATGGGTGTGAAAGACCTCCTATATCTTTTAAAGCTAATAAGTATGTGTTTTTTGGTGTTTTAAAGCCGAGTATTTGATGCTACCTAGTCAAAAAACCCAAGATTGGAAAAAAAGGTTGAGTTGTCAGAGACCATGAGGTATAGACTAAATCTCTCTCTAGTAATTTCACTGCTAGGGTTGTAGATACTTATCCCTAGGAGGGAACTTATACTTCGGATCTCGTTGTTTGTGAGCGTTATATTCCATCTTTGGCTTGAAATTGTTGGTAAAGTGAGGTATCAAGACACGGATAAATTCCCTCTTTTTTATAAGTCCCGAGTTTAAAAGTCATAGACAAGTCCCTATTTGTTAGACAACAAATAGTGATTTGTTATAAGTCCCTATTTGTATCAAGACACGGATAAATTCCCTCTTTTTATAAGTCCCGAGTTTAAAAGTCATAGACAAGTCCCTATTTGTTAGACAACAAATAGTGATTTGTTATAAGTCCCTATCGAATTAGTCATGTGGATTGGGCCTGCAATCCTTAAACCAGCAAAATCAGAGACTATGATAGCCATGAGCAGGAGGCCAAAAACATAGCCTATGAGGGGCCACCTAACACAGTCAACTGGTTAAGGGTTTATAGACTGTGGGTCCCACTTAGAACTATGCTTCAAAACTATTCTCTAAAGCCAGTGTCCCGGTTTTCCCATAGAATGGAAAAACCTTATGTTTAGGACGTGTGTGTCAGGACAACTTCTTAAAGCCACAAAAGACCTCCAACGATAAGATAGAGTCCTTCCCTGCATCCATCCAAACAAGACAACAAATATGTTAGCCTTGAATGTGTTTTATAGGTATCAAGTGGACTATACCAGTTGTTATCCATGTCCATCTTTAACAAGTATTTTTACACCTTCAAGCCTTAGTCCAAAGTATTTATTTTATCACCCAAAGTGTAAGGTTTTTTAGAAGGTCATACTACCTTTAGAACTAGCTCCATTGATGAAGCTTCATATTCACAGATAAAGTTTAACCCTAATTAGGGTTCTATGTCCTTTTTCTTCCTCAAATGTTACTTACCTTCATTCTCCAATGAGTAAGCCAATTAGCAAAGATCTTTAGATATAAACACGATGTCTATCTAGACCACCTGTAAAAAATTAAGTGTGTGTTTTCAAAAGGTATAGTTAGTATGCCACAAGCCAATCGGCTAACCCCCAATCCATGTATAATGTTGAACCACAGTAAGCAGTAACGGTCATCCAGCCCTTACTATATAGACTTAGCCAACCCATATGATGGATTATACGTGTTTTAAACAGCAAGGAACATTACTCCTTAGAAGTGCCATATTTTGCCACTGCCCACCGCACGGTGGTTTTAATTTCATCAGGCTGTACGGCTGATTATGCCCCCCAAAAAAAGTTAGATTTTTGCCTAAGTGCCATTATCAACAGTAAAAAAAACAATGAATATCGGGTATGGAAAACCCTTTTTTTCAAAAAAACGTTTTATGTACTTGCAGTTAAGTAATGACCAGCCTCAAAAAAAAAGCAGTAATAGTACGGTAGTAATGCTCCCAAAAGAAACCACCTTTACCATGTAATGCGAGTCAAAACTGACCACTGTAGTGGTCCTTACCAGGCTGTAGAACGAGGAACAGAGCCCACCAAACAGAGGTCCAATCACTTATATCATGCCATGCTAAGTATAGTCATCCGGACTTTTTAAGTACATTGAATATCGGGTATGGAAAAAAACCATGAATATCGGCGGGTATGGAAAATCCCTTTTTTTCAAAGAAACATTTTATGTACCTGCAGTTGAATAATGATCAGCTTCAAAAAAAACCAGTAATAGTATCATAGTAATGCTCCCAAAATAGCCACCTTTACCATGTAATGCCAATCAAAGCCGACCACTGTAGTGGTCCTTACCAAGCTATAGAACGAGGAATAGAGCCCACCAAATAGAGGTCCAATCACTTATATCATGCCATGCTAAGTATAGTCATCTCAACTATTTAAGTACACCATTTGCTAAGTACATGCATTTTTATGAAACAGTGCTTTACCATTTAATCAAAAAATGACAGTAATTATTGATGTTAAGCTTAGTGACCAACCTGAGTTGGTTGAGTGTAAGCTCCACGCTTGGTGCAACAGAGATGAAAAAAAACACAGTCCTCACTCTTGACGCAAGTAAAACACATGCAAAGCTAAGTGAGGGACAGAGGGACAGAATGCGCCCTCACCTCTTTAAATAAAAGAAGGACGGCCGCCCTCACTCATGGCTAATTGTTTTGCCGCATATACTGAGTAGATCAGGCTCCCCTTGGGGAAATGTGGAAGAGTAACCACCCGCGATGTCATCTTGCATAGTAGGTTAAACCCAAGCGCCTCACGGCATGGTAAAAGACTGTAATAAGTAATTTTTTCACACTTTGTAACCATTATATCCTTCTAAGGGTCCTATCCCATGTTTCAAGAGTAGTAGGTCCACTGAAATAGAACCTAGCATATTGACAAGCAAAATACATCTTAATCTGATGCTTAAAAAGGCTACCAGCAATTGGTTAAATGTGTGTGTGTGTGCGCGCGCGTGGTGTGTGTGTGTGTGTGTGTGTGTGTGTGTGTGTGTGTGTGTGTGTGTGTGTGTGTGTGTGTGTGTGTGTGTGTGTGTGTGTGTGTGTGTGTGTGTGTGTGTGTGTGTGTACCCGCCCTGTCCCAGGCACCATATAAAATGGGTCAATAGTAGGCCCATTGTGAATGGGCCTACTACCTTATTAAAGAGATGATATTGTCGAGGTTAAAATGTAATTCAGGCCAGTCATGTCGAGTAAGTGATAGTAGAATTTTATCAATAATATCATATCTATTGAAGCCATTAAGGCAATACTTTTTTATAATATCTTAATATCTTCCCAAGCAAGGAGGTAGTTAGAAGAGGAGTAGACAATTAGATACAATAGGCCGATACAAGTGTTAAGATCTGCTTCATGGGGCCTATTACTATTCCTTTTAATGAACTCAAAAGGAGGAAGTTCCACAAGATCTCTCTTCCTTATAAATTTTTGGTTATACCCTCCAACACAGGTTATATGAAGCACAATAGAGAAGTTAAGGAATTGCACTGAAGTGCAGAAAAATCCATTGGGTGTTGTGAACCCATGTATAGAAGTTGGTTCTATTTTTAAGCAGTTAGGATATATATGACGAATTTCCTCAAAAAAGATTCTGTTGTTGATGCGCAGTAAGTCATCCATATATTGGTAAGTGTGTCTGAATAGTAAAAGCTTATTACTATTATCTCCCATAGACTTGAGAAACCACTTGTACTCAAAAGAAAGCAAGGAATATATTACACATAAGTGGGGAGCAGGAAAATCCCATGGGGATGCCAGGGCTTTGGTTAAAACAATGTCCTCCAGAGATCATCGTACAGTTTTCAAGTAACCAAGATATATAGAGACATACTTCTCTTCGTTGAAGTATAAGGGATGGGAAGAGTTTTTCTTTTTAATCCATCTAGGTTTTTTTGAAAGAGATATGTAGAAACAACCTCTTTTGCTAGCATTAACAAAAGCTAGTTTGATAACCTGTGATAGTACGTACATCTTTAAGCCCAAGATCTCCTTCTAAAGGAATATTCTCATAACATTGAGTAATATCTATCGAGAAAAGATGAAAGATGTGTTTAGGGAGGTTAAGAGAAACATCAGTAGAGTTTTTTGTTATCCAGAAGGGGTTGTATTGCACTTGTATAAAGTTATGGCAGTTTTTTTTTTTTAAGATGCACAGATAATTTCAAACTCTACTAATATAAGGTCAAGACAAAGAGTGATATCTTTGGTGATATCCGTGAAGATGCCATTTGAAGCATCTGATATCCATCTGAATTTATGTTTATGAATCTTATAGGTAGTAAAAAGTAATGGAAGTTTGGTATCCTGAAGAGAATATCCAAAATTTTCTAAGTGTTTTGAGATGTTATTGGTAACTGTTTGAAATATTGATTCTTGTGAACTCTTTACCAGATACTTGAAAATGAGCAGCATTCCAGGCTAAGTTTTTACAAATAAGAGTGAGACAATTAGAGCATTTATCTAGACCAACAATAAACCATATCTTTGATATTTTTTGAAACTCATATGGGAGTTGTGGTGTTAGCCAAGAGTTATCTGTAGATAACCATTTCCTAGGTATTTGTGAGATTTTTTGAAAAAAGCATTCTTCCGCTATTCTGGTTAAGTCCAATAGGACTGTCTTCTCTAGTCGGAGAGAACTGACAAGGTCAGTTAAGCAACTAAGTAAAGCAAATAGAGCAAGATAAAGGTTTTTTGGAAAGTTAGGTATGTGGTTAAGCCCTTTAGCCAAGATTTTTTGGACTTTGTTATTTCCAATAATGGCAAGGTCACAAGTACAAACATGCATACCATATGTATCAAAGTCTTTACAA
Source organism: Adiantum capillus-veneris (assembly GCF_014529385.1). Classification (NCBI taxonomy): domain Eukaryota; kingdom Viridiplantae; phylum Streptophyta; class Polypodiopsida; order Polypodiales; family Pteridaceae; genus Adiantum; species Adiantum capillus-veneris. The sequence continues at coordinate 10,937,898 of NC_140934.1, forward strand.
AATGTGATAAACTGATTGCAGTTGCATTCAGAGACTGAGTTATGTCGAAGAAAATCATTACTATACACCAAATTTTTAACGGGTTTTTGATATTTCCATCCGATAAGTACATTGTCTACTAGTTTGTGATTGCCAAAAAGTAGGTCAAAGCACTCACAAAAAAGTGTTTTAGGATGTACCCAATTGAGAAGCTCATTCTGGAAGAGACAGTGTATGTAAATAAAGTCCTAGCTTGGAACTTTTTTGTTGAGAAACTTTCTTCCACCTGGGCTCACAGCAACCTGCAGTTATATCAATAATTACATTTCAAGAAGGTTCCTTATTGTTGTGTTTTTGCCTCTTCCTCTTGTATAGCTACGAGATTTCCCTCGATTAGAAGATGAGCTAGGTGTCAAAAAAGAAGTAAAAGAGTTGGGGGTAGCAAGAGAATTGGGTCTTTTTAAAGAAGGGGAATCATCATCACCATCAATACATGGTTTGAGTAAGCTAGTGATAATCTTTACACCTTTGTAATTGGCATAAGTGGTCAGATAGATCCCAGGTTCATCAAATTTTAGTTCCTTTAGAATATCTAGCATTAGTCCACGAAAGATGTTGAAAGCAATCTGAGCTATTACTATTTGTTTTGCTTGTCCACCTAACCAAGAGCAAATAAGGGAGAGATGAAAGTCCATTGGTTTCTCCGGGAAGATTAGGTCTAGATGGTTGAGAATAAACCATATGGCATGATCGAACCACACGATTCTAGATTCGCATGAATCTTTGGAGTCAAGAAACTTGCAGGCACATTTAACATAGGGCCAAAAAACATTCCAAATGGATTCTATGTAGAAGTCAAGGTTGTTTTTGGCAAGCTCCATGTTTCTCTTTGTTCGGATATAGAGGCCTGTTTGGAAGGGCATTTGGAATGATCGATGAGGTTGAGGTTGAAGGGGGCTTTTATCAGTTCCCCTTTATCAAGGAACTATCCACCTTTTAAAATTTTGAGTCTGCAGTCCTCAATGGTAGAGGCAGGGAGGTTGGCAAGGTAAACCCAGGTTTCACTTTAAATAGGTGCTAAAAAATCTTTGTTAGGCAAGACCCAGATTTGATGGTCTACCCCAAAGGATTCAATTTCAAATCTGCCTAACAGGTAGGAAAGGAAAGACTTTAGAGATTTTTGGTACCATTTCTAAGAGGTTAGAGTCATTGAGGGAGCAAAGATTGCTCTGAAATTCTTTAACGGCTTCCAGAGTAGCACTATCCCTACAAAAGATGCCACTTGTTTGAGGGATAGTCGGGGTAGCTGGGGTACTTATAAAGGTAGGATTGAGGCCACATAGTTTCTTCAAGAAGTTAGACAGATCAGCCCGAGAGGATGAGAACGAGGCAAGCTCTTGCTAATATTGTAAAGAGAGTATAGGAAGTTGTGCTATGTATTGGGAAATCAAATTAACACCTTCTTTTGAATCCTTATCCAAGGTAGCCAAAATTTTGACCCAATCATTAAAGGATAACATGTGTAAGATAGACATCTTTTTGTTTGAGGTAAGAGCCGAGTCATAAATTAATTGAGAAGCATCCAAGCTGCTAATGCATCTGAAGACAAGAGATGTAGCCACAGAGAGGGGTTCACAGGATAATTCCAAACCTCGCAAGAGAGCAAGGGTCTGCAATATACAAAAAAAGTTAATGAGGATATGACTACTTAGTGTAGTAAGTAATACAGCATTTGGCCTTTCTTGGTAAAAAAAGGTTGGGTTCTAGCTGCTCAAGCTTTTTTAGGAGTATGGTCTTTTAGGTAAAACCTAATCTGGTTTAGAATCCTCGTATGATTCTCCGGGTTATGTTTTACTTTCATGCAGGTTGTCATTCTAAAGTGTTTGTGATCCTGAAAGGAAATATATGAACATAGAATTAGTCTTGTAGATTGGGCCTGCAATCCTTAAATCGGCAAAGTCAGAGACTTTGATGGCCGTGAGCAGGAGACTAGAAACATAGTCTATGAGGGGCCACCTAACACCAGTCAACCGGTTCAAGGTTTATAGACTGTGGGTTCTAGTATACAATTATCAGAAGTACTTCCCTTGTCAAAAGTGTCTGTGTAATCATGTAAGGACAACTACTTAAAGCCAAAAAAAAAAAACTCCAAAGATAAGATAGAGTATTTACCTGCATCCATCCAAACAAGACAATAGATATGTTAGCCTTGAATGCATTTTACAGGTATCAAGCGGCCTATACCAGTTGTTATCCATGTCCATCTTTAACAAGTTTTTTTACACCTTCAAGCCTTAGTCCAAATTATTTATTTTATGACCCAAAGTGTAAGGTTTCTTAGAAAGTCATATTACCTTTAGAACTAGCTCCATTGATGAAGCTTCATATTCACTTTGCTATAAAGAAAAAGCAATATAAATGATATTACTTTCAAAATTAATCATCAAGTTTTTTAGTATTCACAGATAAAGTTTAACACTAATTAGGGTTCTATGTTCTTTTTCTTCCTCAAATGTTACTTACCTTCATCCTCCGATGAGTATTAGCAGAGATCTTTAGATATAAACACGATGTCTAGCTAGACCAAGTGTAAAAAATTAAGTGTGTGTTTTCAAAAGGTATAGTTAGTATGCCACAAGGTAATCGGCTAACCCTTAATCCATGTATAATGTCGAACCACAGTAAGCAATAGTGGCCATCCAACCCTTACTATATAGACTTAGCCAACCCATATGATGGATTATACCTGTTTTAAAGAGCAAGGAACATTACTCCTCGGAAGTGCCATATTTTGCAACGGCCCACCACACTGTGGTTTTAATTTCATCAGGCTGTACGGTTGATTATGCCCCCCAAAAAAAAATTAGATTTTTGCTTAAGTGCCATTATCAATAGTAAAAGAATAGTGAATATCAGGAATGGAAAACCCCTGTTTTCAAAAAAACATTTTATGTACCTGCAATTAAATAATGACCAGCCTCAAAAAAAAAGCAGTTGTAGTACCAAAGTAATGCTCCCAAAAGAAACCACCTTTACCATGTAATGCTAGTCAAAGCCGACCACTGTAGTGGTCCTTACCAGGTTGTAGAACGAGGAACAGAGCCCACCAAACAGAGGTCCAATCACTTATATCATGCCATGCTTAGTATAGTCATCCCGACTTTTTAAGTACAGTGAATATCGGGTATGAAAAAAAACCGTGAATATCGGGTATGGAAAACCCCTTTTTTTCAAAAAAAACTTTTATGTACTTGTAGTTAAATAATGACCAGCTTCGAAAAAAAACGAGTAATAGTACCATAGTAATGCTCTCAAAAGAAACCACCTTTACCATGTAATGCCAATCAAAGCCGACCAATGTAGTGGTCCTTACCAGGCTGTAGAACGAGGAAAAGAGCCCACCAAACAGAGGTCCAATCACTTATATCTTGCCATGCTTAGTATAATCATCCCGACTTTTTAAGTACATTGAATATCGGGTATGGAAAAAAACCGTGAATATCGGGTATGAAAAACCCCTTTTTTTAGAAAAAAACCTTTTATGTACGTGTAGTTAAATAATGACTAGCTTCAAAAAAAACCAGTAATAGTACCATAGTAATGCTCCCAAAAGAAACCACCTTTACCATGTAATGCCAATGAAAGCAGACCACTGAAGTGGTCCTTACCAGGCTGTAGAACGAGGAACAGAGCCCACCAAACAGAGGTCCAATCACTTATATCATGCCATGCTAAGTATAGTCGTCCCGACTATTTAAGTACACCATTTGCTAGTACATGCATTTTAATGAAACAGCGCTTCACCATTTAATCAAAAAATAATAGTAACAAGATTATTGATGTTAAGCTTAGTGACCAACGTGAGTTGGCTGAGTTGTAAGCTCCATGCTTGGTGCAACAAAGATGAAAAAACACACAGTCCTCACTCTTGACGCAAATAAAACACACGCAAAGCTAAGTGAGGGGCAGAATGCACCCTCACCTCTTTAAATAGAAGAAGGATTTCCGCCCTCACTCATGGCTAATTTTTTTGTAGCGTATACTATGTAGATCGAGCTCCCCGGGGGGAAATGTGGAAGAGTAGCCACCCGCGATGTCATCTAGCATAGTAGGTTAAACCCAAGGCCTCTTTTTTTCACGCTTTGTAACCATCATACACTTCTAAGGGTCCTATTCCATGTTTCAAGAGTAGTACGTCCCCTTAAATAGAACCTAGAGTATCGACAAGCAAAATACATCTTAATCTGTTGCTTAAAAAGGCTTTCAGCAAGTGGTTAAATGTGTATGTGTGTGTGTGTGTGTGTGTGTACCAGCAAGTGTGAACTAAGCTTTGAAAAAATTACCATCATGTGGTCAAATGCGTGTGTGTGTGTGTGTGTGTGTGTGTGTGTAGTTGTTTTAACTTATATAATAAGACATAATGAACTTTAAACTTCAAAAGACAGCTGGCTTTAAAGAAAAGGAAAAAATTAGTACAAAAACAGCTCAGTCTTAGAATTATCTTTGTACATGGCATATGCGAATGAAGCCACATTCTAGTACACAATGATAGTGATCCAATAAAGAATTACTTCCCAAGTGGTAGGAACAAGTGTACTATCTGACAGACAATAGCTTTAAGCCAAAAAAATTCCAAGAAAGGATAGAGTCCTCACCTGCATCCATCCAAACAAGACAACAAATACGTTAGTGTTGGATGTTTAGTGTTGGATGTGTTTTATAGGTGTCAATGGAATGTATCACTTGTTATCCATGTCTATCTTACAACTTTTTTAAAACTTAAAACCAGTGTCCAAAGAGTTCATGTATTTTAGTCTCTTGATTTTAGTTACCCCAAAGATTTTAAAGGAAGTACTTATAAGTATGGTATTTGTAAATTCCCATTTTTTTAATTTTCAATAGCATATATACCATTTTTTTAAAAGGCCACCATCTCTCCTGAACCAAGAGTCTTAATCCCCATAACATTTCTTAGATGAGTCTTTCAATACCAGAAATACTTTGCCAATTTTTCAAGCTCCAAATTTTTCTAGCTTTTTTAAGTACCTTGAAGCCATAAAGTATCCAAAACAACAGCTACAGATATTTCTCAATGAGAAATATTCCATTTTTGAAGGTAACAAAACTCTATATTGTTATCATGCTAATTCAGACTTCTCATGCCCTATTCGATTTCAACTTACCTCGGTTTGCATGCCAAATGAGAAAAAAACCCATTAAATGAGCCAAAGCCAAAAACCTATTTATAGCTTGTCTATCAAAAAAGAAAAAATCCATATTTGTTTTATCGTTCTTTCAGTGTCATGCTATATAAGACAATGCGCAAGACTATTAGGCTGCGTATGGCCAACCACACAAACGCCAGTACCAATTATCGAAAGATCCCAAATTTTTAATGTCCGATTATTGCAAATCAAGCACCAGTACTCTGGTTATGCATGGGTTCAACCATAATGAATTTAGGGCACCATACAAGTCATCAAAATCCCTTTGTTATAAGAAGACAACATCCTACCATAAAAACCCTTAAAAAACCAAACTATAATCAGCATGATTAGTTAAAAAATCTTTAAACCCATCAATATTTATCTCCAGTTTCATCAGAAGGAACGGACCTCCCCGACCAAAGCACGATATGCAGTTACGGCAAAGTTCCCAACAAGAAAACCAAGTTAAGCCAAGCAATACTTGTGCGACAGTAATAAAGAAGTATTCATGCAGTATGAACAACATCATTAATCAAGGTACCCTTGCCAAGGAGAATACCAACTTGTGATGGTAGTTCAAGGACTTCCATAGCTACACAATGTTAAAGCCCTCACATTTGCTTTGAAATACACACACAAAGAAAGAAACACCCACAGACTAAGTGAGGAACCAAAGCACCCTCACCTTATATAGCACATCCGGCTAGCTGAATGGCGAGAAGATGCCCCACGATCGGTTACTTAGTGGCTACAATCTGCCAAGCCGCCTCTATGGCCACTCATGCTTGCATACGGGGAGTTGAGAGGGAGAGAGAGCAAGTGTATAGGCTACTGCGTCTTGTAGTATAACCAAGGGGGACAGAGAGAGCCAGCGAGCGGAAGGTTTAGGGTAATGAAGGCCACGATCCTTACAAAATCTCCTAAGGGGTGGGTACCCATGAGGTATTAGGAGGAGGGTTACCCCTTTTTTTTTGGAAAAAAACCATAGCAGTTTAGGTTTTCAAATTAGGAATAATACACAAGGTAAATAGTGATCCATGTATGAAAAAAATATGTTTTTTTAATATAATCAACCAACTGTAAAGGTATGTGTGTGTGTGTGTGTGTGTGTGTAGAGAGAGAATTTACTGGTTTTATATTTGCTTCTCCTGCTTTTGCTGTTAACAAATTAACGCTACAGTTTGATATTCTTGGCGCTATTGAGTTGTTGCAAATGCTTACAAAAAAATACAACTGCCAATCCCGTTGGGATGTTGAATGTTTGGTTTCAATATGACTCAAAACCTGAGGAAACCAAACAAGAAACAAAGAAAGAAGAAAAAATGGCGAACTTGTGAACACAGCCGAAAGCAGCAGAAGTCGTCCAATGGTTGGGTGATGGAGCTTAGTGCTTTTGCGTGAGTGGAGGGTGTAGATAGGGTCGCCTTGCTATTTTCTTTGCATTCGTGAATGCAGATTCGAGCCAGAAAATGGCGAATACTATCAGATGCCACACAGATACGTGTGTGTATGTGTGTGTGTGTGTGTGTGTGTGTGTGTGAGAGAGAGAGAGAGAAAGAGAGAGAATTCACCGGTTCTGTGCTTTTGCTCTGCAGTGTAATATTCTTGGCGATATTGAGTTGTTGTGAATGCTTGCAAAAATTACAACTACGTAGCCCGTTGGGATGTTGAATGTTCAACTGGCTGGGGATTGAAGGCTTAGTTGGCTACCCAAAGTGGTGATGAGCTAGCCAAATCAATAGGCAAAAAGGTTGTGAGCTGCCAATTTAGGGGCTGCCAATATTTAGCCGTGATGCCTTAAGCTTGCAATGTGTTGTCGTAAAATACGTTGGCTTGTATGCGCTGTTGATGACGGATGGCTGTCGAATTACACGGCTGCCAAAAAGTTCTGATTGCATGCCGTCCAAAGTTGTAGCACTAGTTGGCCTCGGCTCATGCACTATGTTGCAAGAAAAGGCACTATGTGTTTGGCCGATTTTGGCTACAGCAGGATGATGTTGATTACTAGTTGGACAAATCACCAAATGAGGTGCTCGTTTGTGTCGAGTGAGCCCAAATCTGGTTGCAACTTGCTTGGCCTTAAAAGTAGCACACGTTTCTATCAATGAGCCGATCTCAAGTGCTAAAATTAGTCCTTAGAGCCTCTATTGATTGATGAAAACCAATGGTGATGATTGCCTTGTGATTATTGGTAAAAGAGAAATGCAAATTAGCTACAATACATGTGCAATACCCACACACACTAATGAAGATTGAAAAGCTTAAATGCTCAATTAATCAGCTTGTTTATAAAAAAAAATAAGCACTAAACAAAAAAGGTTCAATTGCACCTTAACCAAGCTCTGATACCAATTGTTGGGAATTGAAGTGGGTGCAAGAGCTCAAGGGGGCTGGAAGATAAAGGTAGCCATAGATAGCACACACACACACACACACACACACAGAGATACACGCTTGCAATAAAGTGACTCAATATACAAAATGTACAATAATACATTAGGATAGCAATATGTACAACATAGCCTTTACTTATAAGGTTGGTTGAGCCTTTGACTTACATAAAAACATACAAAGATATAGCATAATATCTTGCCACACAAGCACTTATCCTCTACATATACATTTACAACTAAGAGTTATTGCACAGACACAGTCAAACGCTACTTATGCTAGGGGAAAAGCTATATATGCTAACACATGGATTCTACAACGTAAGCACAGATTGGACTAGGGATAGTGCACACCTTGTGTTGGTGCATAGGCCAAATAGCATATGCCCAACAAGCAAGACAGATTTATGGTTGGCACATTTAATGGGAGATCTGGACAAGGGTCAACAAACTCCAGTGTTGCATTTTCATAGTGAGAGTGTCATTGTTTTGGCAAAGAGTCCCGTGTTTCATTCCAAAACGAAACACATGGAGGTGAGATATCACTTCATACAGAATGTGTTAGCAGATAAGCAAATTGAGCTTGTCAAAGTCCATACAGATGACAACCCTGTAGATGCTCTTATGACTCCAAAGAGCTTAGCTTCATAGCGGTTTGCACATTGCATAGAGTTGATGGGTGTGAGGTGAAGCCACTATCATGCTTCACAATTTTACAGGTTTTTGTACATAGTTTTGTTTTACTCCACTTAGGCCACATTGGTCATTAAGTGGGAGAGGTCGTTGAGGTAATGAAAAAACTATGGCCGGTCGGACAACCACACATCCATACTAACAGCTAACCTTAATCAACCTTATCATAATAATAAATAAGGAAATTTGTGGCGTTTCCTACTATGCAACTCCAACCACATCCTTGTATCTTCTTCTTCTCCATAGCACAATACGCTCCTACGCATGTACTCTACAACTAATTACGTAAATGAAAGAAAATCTTCCAAGCTAAGAGGGACATTGTATAATCATGTTAATATACCACGTGAGTTTAGCAATAGGGTTATTTTTTTAAATTTGAGCAATTTAATAGAGATACACTAACAAAAAGGGTTTTTTTATCCATTCTAGAAAAAAACCCATTATTTCGTAAAAAAGAAGGGGTCATTCTATTCATGTCAACATTCTAACAAATGGATTTTTTAAGAAGGGGTCATTCTATTCATGTCAACATTTTAACAAAGGGATTTTTAAAGTACCCTACAAACGCTCATCGTATACGTGTGTTCTTCATATTGGAACCTCCAAGGCTTTCATATGCTTTTGCCTGGCTAGAATCATGTTATCAATTGAAAAGTTTGTTTCATTTTTATGAATTCGAATACCTATTGTTATGTACATGAAGATAAAAAATTATTCTACTTCTAAAAGCTCTACCTAAAGCATATGATCACATAGTCGGAGTACATGAAGAAAAACAAGCAGGACCAAACTTGCAAGCTCCAATCAACTCATTGCAAGAAGCAGAAAGGCAACACAAAAGGGAAGCACGTGCCTCTTCAAGGGGAGGGTTTCATCTAACTTCATCATCCAAAACAAAGTATTACAAAACGTAGGGCATCCAGCTAAAGAATGTTACAGAAACAAAAAATGCACTCATTGTGGAAGTGGTCCACTTGTTAGATGTTATTACAAAGATCAACCAAAGAAAAAGACCATCAACAAAAACAAGTAGACACAAGCTGAAGCCAATGTTTTAGAAGGACGACATGAAGATGATCAAGGCAACACTCACTTTTCCTCGCTTGATTCCAACTGACATTTTGTAGAGCACATTATGATTATCCTCTACCTCCATCTTTTGTACTATTTTGGAGATAGTCAATGGGAGAGCTTGATCTTGGTTATAGTCATCGGTGTTTCAAGGGAGGGTCGTATGAGTCATTATGGTATGCATGATTATGAGCCACTCTAGGCACCTATAAGTATGGGTCATGTTTGACATGGCAACTCTGAGTAGGAGCCATCTCGACATATGATTTTCATATTTTTTCATAGTCTAAACCCGAAGGATAGGTTTTTCAAGATGAGATTCATGAGATTACATGAGATGATATGGCATGAAATGAGATGAGATTATCATTTAGTGCATTGCATGTACTTTCAAAATTGAGGCCCTACGGATGTGGGTTGACTCCTTTTCCTAGGGATGCCTAGTGGATGCTTCTAGCTTCATTTAGAGTTGTACTCAATTGTTCTAAGCATGAGATGCCTAGCTCAATGCTATAAAGAGAGCCCTCTTGTACTCACTTTTTCTCCTATTTCAATGATGGTTTTATTCCCATTTCCATCATCTTATATGTGTGATAGTAATCATGAGTAGTATCCCTCAACTTATCAGAGCACACACATGAATTTGCAAAGACAACTTCTCTTTATCGTCAACTTGAGAAAGGCATATGTAAGAATCAAAGTTACATCTCAGGTTTCCACTTATCTCTTGCTCCTTGGATCTAGAAGACTTGTATGCCAAACTTCATCTAGACGTGCCACTGTTTGATAGGTGAGTTTCCTTTCCTAAAATCAGATGTAGACTCAATAGTCCTTGATTAAAAATATGGCTTTTTCTCAAGGAAAAATTTTAAGGTTCATCTTATATAAAAAATAAGAAAGTACAAAACTTTAACCCTAATATTTAAGTGTTAGTAGCATTGAGTTTTAGGCAAAGCAAATGACTACAACCAAAGCTTCTCCCTAAACAATCTCCTCTTTCTTATTATTCCCTTCACTTAAGTGTGAGTTAACCCCTCTCCTCTTCTTCCTTTTGATCCTCACCGTTGTGGTCTTGTGTTTCTTCTCTTGCTCTGTCTCATCTTTACTAATGAGAGGTTTCCGAATAGAAAGTACACAACCCTTCACAAATCCTTATCGTAAGGTTTCTATATATCTAATCTTGCCAACAAGCGTTTGAAACACATTTTGTTCTTTTGATTCCATTCACTCTTCAAGATATCCAGCTTGTCCTTCATTTATGCATTCCCCTTAACAAAATTTTGAAATTTCTTCTCTGATTTTTTCTTGAAGTGCTAGAAACCAAACATCCGCTTAAAGTGCACCTTAAAAGTCGTTTATGGCATAGCCACAACGACACTCATATGAACTTTAATCGCATACTGCCACCAATCATTACAACACTCACCTCTAAAGATGCAACCAACACTTGATGAATTTCTTCATTTTGCAAAACCTACTTTGCAACAACCTCAAGTGGATGTATTCTTCTTTTCAACACTTCATTTTCTACCAATAAAGCAATGTTAGTCTCGCCGAGTGTGGTCTCTTGGAGTTCATTGATTGTCCAACAGGGGAAAGGCTCATCAAGGGCCTCTTTTTAGATGGAATAGCCTATGCATGCATCTCAACGGCATGCAACATTATATGAGATGTGGCGATGAGCAGAAAAATTCATGACTGGATTAATACAAGAGGACGTTGGAGAGTGAAGTGAGACTATATGGATGGATAAAAGTCATAATTCATTGTAGGTAGTGGAGGAATTCATGAGCTAGAGCATCAATGCAATAGAGATACCCAATCTCCCACACTTACATGAGAGAGAATATACGAGTTTCATCTTCTTATTCACACACACACACACACACACACACACACACACACACACAATATTGCCATGACAATTAGCAGAGAACAACGACAATCTTCTAGTAGTGACGCTTTGTTGATGTATTACAACAAGTCCGGGCCACCAACCTAAGGTATGCAGATGATGGGCTGTCCCAACAATCATGGCAACGTTGAGGTTAATAAAGGTGCGATCAAGATATGCATATGGAGCCCTTCCTCTCTCCACACTAGTGGTATTATTACACCCCTTTCCCATTCTCGCACTTCCTTCTGAGCTTATTAGATTTCCACACCGTCCTTCCCCTGTTTATTTCAGTCTGGCAGCTTGCCAGCCTTAATAAATGGCAAAATTCTCGCTCACCTGAAATGGCATCTGTTGAGCTAGTAATGGGAGTGGCACTCCCATTTCCATTTGAAAGCAGCTCCTTGCACATCACATCTTTTTCAAGACTTGCAAGGGACTCCACTGTGTCGCCATGCTTGCATTCCCTTCTGTAATCGACCGTGATTCTATGTAGCTCGCATCTATCAAGTATCTCCTGTGGCACGCTCTAAAACACCAAAGAAAACACAGTGAGAAACGACTTTGTAATCATAGATGCCATCCAGAAGCTCCGCATTCACTTGGAAACAAGTAATACCTCCAATATCCAACCAATATAAGTAACATTGTTCACATGCTGATTCATATCCAGATCACTGCGCCGTGGCTGCGGTACATCAAATGGCAATAGAGAATTAGGACCTGCATTAAACATAGACTTCATTCACACTCTAAGCTCAAAAGTTGCATGCATCAAGCAATAACATGCATACCATGAGACCAGATACCACATGCTGAGCAGGGTCGTCCAGCTTTGGGATCTTCTTCAAGCTACTGCTGTTCTCCTCAGGAAAAGCATATCTATACATGGAAGAAAATTGGGTGAACAGCAGAATAAACCTTGAATCTGTTCGATTGATTCTATTCAATCGCTATGACAACACACACCTAGGTCTAACAGGAAAATATTGACTTAATTCATCACGGACATCGTCAGTGACCCTCGATAACCGTCGTGTGTCTTGATTCATCATGACCCATGTGCTGCAAGAAAGGACAACTATTTCAGACCCATATGCACCACGTGCATACATGCAGAGATAATTTCTGGCTGTACGCAGAGACAAAAAGAACTAGGCACCTCGTTGCTCGCCCAGTGACCCGGCCCGTAGCCACATCTGTCAGAAGCCAGTCTCTCCTTGTGCCAGCTCTCCCTTCACTTTGACACCAGGTCTCTATTTGAACAACATCACCCCTGCTGACACCCACCAGCAAGAAGTTCAAAAGGAATTTAAGTTCTTAATAACGGCACTTAGATGTTGGAGAAATCATTGCCGGAACTATCTTACTTGCTTGGCATATCCATGTTATAGGAAACATACAAGGCACAGTATCTTGATTACCAACAAAACACTTTATCCAGCAAAGTACGCAATCGCTATCCTTCCAACATCAACATGATAATTAGCACTGGAGGAAAGCAAAGATGCACAATTGTTAATGGATATAATTCCCTTTTCCTGGCAGCAGTTGCTGCTACTTGCGAGTCATCACCTGAGACCCAGCTAACCGACCCATGTGCGAAACTTACTGTAAAGACTGCACGCTGCAAGCCATGGGAACACTAGGTGGATTGAGCCAATGCATCAAGGAGCTCTCTCTCTCTCTCTCACACATAGGGCCAATATGTGTGAGGGGTTTCCTGAGACTTGGAGTACATCTACCGTTGTACCACTACTTGAGTCTTGAGATCCGACCCTAGAGAGAGAGAGAGAGAGAGAGAGAGAGAGAGAGAGAGAGAGAGAGAGAGAGAGAGAGAGGGTGTACGAGCTTCGGGGCAGGCTGGATTCACAAGGGAATTCTCTACATTTGATAGCATCTTCACACTTAGAGCAATCATCGAGGAGGGCAGAGCACATGGGAGGAGGATTTGCTGTAGCTTTGTGGATTTCCACAAAGCTTTTGGCACGGTCTCAAGAGCCAGATTGATACGAGGACTAACCACAGGAGCTTGTATGGAGTATCGCGGCACTCAACGAGACAATAATAGGGAGAGTATGGACAGCAGATGGTCTTTCAGAGCTTGGTCACTTTACTATTGGGGTAAAGCAGGGACCCAATTTCTCTGACTTTGTTTGGATTGTATATTGATGAGATTTCAGACTATATTGAGACTGTAGAGAATAGAGGGGCACAGTTGTCAGGTGCATGGATACCTCTATTGCTTTATGCCGATGATATTGTGCTTATTTTAGACTCTCCAGAAGGTATGCAAAGACATCTAGATGCGTTACATGCTTATGCACATGATAGTGGGCTCTCCATCAACCTTGGCAAAACCAAGGTGATGGTATTCATTACTACAGCACAGTGGGTTTGGAGATCACACCAACTTTTACATATGGACAGGAGATAGTGGAGTATGTAGAGCCCTATGGTATTGTACTCAATGGACCTACTTTCTCTGTGAGAGGTGCTGCAGAGGTAAGATTAAGGAGGGGATATGCAACATTAGGAGGACTAGAGAGGATATGTTCACAGGTGCAGTTTTAGGAGCTGCACACTAAGCTGTGGCTATTTGACACTTTGGTCACTTCTACCATGCTTTATGGAGTGCATATATGGGGGCCTAGCCCAGATCATCATAGTAGATGCGGGATGGAGATCCATGGATGGAGATCCATGGAGAGACCACTTGTATCCATGATCTGCAGCTGATCCAAGTGGAAGCCTCAATGCCACATGAGACTATCAGAGCTGAGATGAGTGCACCATTGATTGTAGTGGAAACTCTTTCTAGATCAGTGTCTTGCATTCATAGCACATGGGAGCTCCCACGCGACAATTGTGCTCTAGGTGTAGTGGAAGATTGAAAACACGAAGAATTACCATTGTTCTTACCATTCTGTAGTTTGACAGCATCATTGTAGCCAGTGGATCGTAAGACTTTCACGTCGTATTTGATGTACTCGTCCAAACCAAAAAGGAAAATCTCCTTGTGATCCTCATCCGACTTACACAATTGAACACCTATCTACAAAATACAACTAGAAAAAGACATATCGGGAGTGCCATTTTACTTGAGGCCTTGCCAATCCTCTTTCAACCGACCAAGGTACTGCGGTGGCATAAAGCGAGCCTTGAGCTTGTCTTGGAAGTCGGCCCAACTGTAAGACAGTAGTGCGCCATCTGTGGCATGCTCAAGATGTTCAACCAACTGTGCCTATTGCCAGGCTTGGTACCAATTAGTGGCATCACCCGACAGATATGTGGCAGCAGTCAAAACTAAATGTTACTGTTTTTCTTGTTAGTCGCAAAATAAGCATTAGATTGATGCAACCAAGAATAAATCACAGAAGCATCCATCTTACCATCATACTTGCTGCAAGTCAACTTCTCAGTGACGGGATTGTTGGAGTCGTCATCTCTACCTGTCCTACGTGACGACTCACCGCCCTCCTTGAATGGATCGCTCTTTGAGGAGAGCACTTGCAGGACCAAGTCTTGTATGCATTGGTCTCGTAGCACCTCACGCTCTAGCTCCATAGGTACCCTCTTTTCTTCAGCCGCTATGCATTGAGCTTCGCGTGCCTGCTCCACGGCGGTCTGTTGAGCCTCTTGTTGTAGCATCATCCCCATCATAGAATTTACCAAAGCCTCCATAGAATTTGGTGCAATCCGTGGCGTAGATGGAGACGGAGGAGGATTTGGAAACCGTCCTCCTCATGTAGGGACTTCTTCTTCTCTAATTCCACCTCATCAGCTTTATGCAAAGCATTCATCTCGCTTCTGGTGATGACCATGCACTGAGTACGGAGGTACTTGGATTCTTCGTGTAAGGTGTGAGCTTTGTACTAGAGTACTAGAGTATGAGTCAAGGAGAGGAAAGGTGGAATTATCCCACATGCAGTGGTGCAAGGTTGTAGAGCTACTTAAAGCTCATTTCATCAATGAATAAACCAAGTCTGTTTTGCATTACATCTCTCTTGTTTATGGTGAGCTTGTGATGGCTTAGCAACAACTCAAGATCGTGTTTTTGAGTCCGAGTTAATTGATCTTGGAACCTAATTCGCTTGAGTGATAATCTAGCCAACACACACTCACTTGTGTGCACAATGTTTCTCTTTTATCCACCCTAGCTAGCACGATCCCATTCCCATCAAGTGGTATCAAAGCCATGGCAGGTTAGCTAGGGTTGATTAGGACTCTCATAAACTTACTGGAAAAGTTTTTTAAATTGTGCATCGGGAGAGATTCCATGTAAGGCTCATATTTACTTACCTTCCCTCTATTTATATATGATACGCCCTATCATGTCTCATTGGGAATGTGGGAAAAATGCTTGACGCAAGGTTGCAGCACAAGTCCTCATTTAGCCGTTCGAAAGGTGCCATTCGAAACGCTTAACATCCTTCTTTTTTCCGGCAATACTCTCACAAAAGGTGAATGCTTTCCGTTGTGTCGATTTGGATCACACATCACCCCGAGGGAGTGCTGGCTCCTTGAAGTATTGCAAAAGAGCAAGCAACCCCATCAGGAAGTGTGTCGTTTTTGGAAGAGTTGAAGAGGGAAGCATCAGCACGGATTCAAGTTTCACGCGTGGGAGCTAACCCTAAAACAACCTTCATCAAATTTAACTCAGATGCACAAGTTCTTGGAGTTAAGGCAGTGACGAGCTACTTGTGTTGCCACAGCATAGCTGGTTCTTTTGCATAGCTTGCGAACTCTGCAAACCTCTGCAGCGCAGGACTAAAAGCAACTCAGTCTTCTCAAAAGCTCTGCTCCGGGTTGACAGTAACAAGCAGTGGTAGGCGGAGGAGAGGCAAGCAGAGAGGCAGCAGTTGAGTGGGACAAGTGGTCAGAGCTCTTGGATTCGACCCTCTCCTCTTATAATGTAGATGACAAGGCCTTTACACAACAGCAAGAGGAACTGCTGGAGGCAATGCCTGCAAGAAAGCTGAGAAGGAGAAGCATTGTCAAGTTCAGTGACGAGGAGTCAATGACCGCCTCACGTTTTTCAAATAATTAAGGGTTCTTAGCCACACTCAACTCACCTACCGGGCCACCGCCCTTGACCTTGGGACATTCTCCCACCGCCGCCCTCGCCTGCAAGTCGTCATTCCCTTTTTCATTTTCTTTTAGCCTTAAAAGATAAAGTATCCAAATAAAAAATACTAGAGTTGAAGTATTTATCAAAGCTCACACCTTACTCTAATAAAAAATACTAGAGGATTGTAAGGTGTGAGCTTTGTACTAGAGTACTAGAGTATGAGTCAAGGAGAGGAAAGATGGAATTATCCCACATGCAGTGGTGTAAGGCTGTAGAGCTACTTAAAGCTCATTTCATGGATGAATAAACCAAGTCTGTTTTGCATTACATCTCTCTTGTTTATGGTGAGATTGTGATGGCTTAGCAACAACTCAAGATCGTGTTTATGAGTCCAAGTTAATTGATCTTGGAACCTAATTCCCTTGAGTGATAATCTAGCCAACACACACTTACTTGTGTGCACGATGTTTCTCTTTCATCCACCCTAGCTAGCACGATCCCATTCTCATCACTTGGGGGTACTTGGGTACTCGGGGTTCTTGGGGGTACTTGGGTACTTCGGGTTCTTGGGGATACTTGGGTGGGGTTCTTGGGGGTACTTAGGGTACTTGGGGTGCTTGGGATACGTGGGGATATTTGGTACTTGGTATTGCTTGCAATTTGCGTTTAAGAAGGCTTTTCTCTTACCAAAGCTCAACTCCTTCCTGCGGGTGCACCCCTTGGTGCGCTCACACCAAGGTTGCTTTTTCCCACCTCGCGTCAATTGGTCTGCCGCAATGTGCAAGGTCCGCTCTCAATGAGTGGAAAAGAGGAACGAGGAGAGGCTCGACAAGCCCTTCTTTTTTGGTTACCTGCCACTCTTCAAAAATAAAGATTAGAGAGATCGACATGCCCAAGTGGTCTTGGGTTACGTGTAATCTCAAACAAGCAAAAAAAAAAAAGTGATTTTTATGGCTTAATGCTCTTAAGACAGAGCGATGAAGAAAGGAGAGCACCCGATGCGCGATAGACAAAGAGTGGGAGTGACTAATAAGTCCGGGGCAAGGACACAAAGCTTCTTTCAGAGAAAAAATCTGAGAGAGATTCTTTAGGTTCTTTTCTTAAGTTATGAAACCGAACATTGCCAAAGAGCTCTGATACCAATGTAATGTGTAGAGGAAGTGATTGATGGTGAATGCTCATGATGGGTGCTCAGTGCATCCGCAAGGTTCCTTTTACTGAATGAGAGAGTTTCTTTTACTTCATGAGAGATGTGCAAAGACGAGAGAGAGAGAGAGAGAGAGAGAGAGAGAGAGAGAGAGAGAGAGAGAGACACTAACACCAGATGGAGTCCCAAAACCCCCTCCAAGGGTCCCCCTCTCTATCGCTAGAGAGGTATTTGCTTTAGATTGTACAAATGCTAATACAATGGTCCTAGATGCTGAGATGCTAATGGGACCTTGCGGTAGATGCTTGGATCTACAAGGCCAAGGGCTGAAAATGCAAAACGCTGTAGGGATGCCGAATGGGATCTGCAACTGCAACGAGGCTATGGGCTGATCTGCTACCTTCGATGTTGGCAATGAGCTGAAAACTGAAAAACGTTGGCTGATCTGAGGGCTGATGAAAACGCTGGCTGACATGATGCTTGGGCTGAAAACATTAGGCTGATCTTGTATTGCGGGCCAATGGTGCTGTTACTGAGGGTACTAGCTTATCCTGGAGAAGTGACCCCTACGGTCACACATATAGGGAATTGAAGTCTCGGTCAGGCAATGCCAATAACAACCCACGGTTTCTAAAATGATGCTAAAATGTCACTTATTAAGAAGTTTAGAAACTACTAATAAGAGGTGATTCACATGCTGATAAATACCTAGGTTGGATACTAATGCAACTGTATGGGAACACTCCCCAATGCCTACACCTAGCAGACATTGGTTGTGCTCATGTGCAATCACAGGGTATGCAACTAATCTAAAGTGCCTAGACATGCAAGTCTTGCGTACAGGCTCACAAGGGTGCCAAAACACGTCCTAGGCTGTCCTAAACCCTAGAAATAGGAAGTAGCTTGTCCACATGCACATAGGGTTAATTGTGCACGTGAAGGGAAAGATACGTAATGTCACAAACCGTTAATGTCTCAAGCGACTGAAGACCCGAGATGACTTGCAGATCGTGGCCGAAGGGCCTAAACCCTAGAAGTTGTAAAAGAAGAAGAACTTATGGGACCCCGTTTGATGAGGTCCAGGGAAACTAAAGACAATAAATAAATCAGGACACCCTCATAAAGACCCAACATGCCCAACTGATGATGTGGCAATTGTTGTACGAACGCTTCGCAAATTGCATTGCTGGGCTGATGACATGGCAGCTGAACGGCGTCCACGAATTGCGCTGCAAACTGTAGACGTGGTATCAATACGGATTTTTGCGTTTTACACTGATTATAGATTTTGGGTCCAGATGCTTTTAGAACTTGAATGCTTTTCATGTAAATTGCTTTTAGAGACCAAGGGCCTTTAAATATGACCCATGGGCTCTCCATCTGGCAGTCTGCCCACGGGAGATGCAGAGCTGAGCCATGGGAGTTGTACCCTGTTGCTGCAATATAAAGACATACCGAAAGGGGCACTAGGGTTTGGGGCCAGTGCTCTCTTGGGGTGGAGCTCCGTCGCCCCTCGTCTCGTCTGTCGTGCATCTTTTTCAGTTCAGTGTTATTTGAGGTGCTTAAAGTTGTTCGGTCTATTCTTTTCCGTTGGCACGCGGTGCCTGTCCCGTTATATGTAAGGTACGGTACGTATTTGGTGCGTCCTGTACATAATATTGAATAAATTGAGTTGTTGGGTACAAAAAATTCGTATGTTTCTTTTTAAAAGCCAAAAACCTACAATACGGTCCGTACTTGATAATATATTCATAAGTATCACTCTAGGGATGTTAATTCATTGTTCTACAAACCAAGGTTTCCATAACTAGACAATCTGAGGCTTTCATACGAATACCAATGAGTCATGGCAACTTGTGACATCCAACATTCAAGAACGGATACAATTCAAAGCTTTAGTTCTCTCTGAAATATACATAACCTAAAATTTAAAATTTTAACACAAACTACCAAGAACTTCATATTGATCATGATTTGTAGACTATGCGATAGACGAGACTCGAGAGGCCATACAATTCATAAAAGTATTGATATGACAGATGGTAAACTGTAATCTCATCAAAATACCAAGTGTAAAGTACAGAACCGTCTTGTACAGACGCACCGTACCATACGGATCCGTACGTACGTTCGGATACATCCTTGCTAATTAGCAACATTATCAGACATGATCTCATCCAGCTGGAAGCTAGATACTAGGAGGAATGGGTTGTCTCTGTCACCTAAGTTGGGGATGAACATGGCTTTTCATCGAGACCATCTTCTTCGCACGACAAATTATGGGTTTATCTCACGATCTAGGTATATACCTAGATAAATCCAGGAATAGCACAAATTCACCTATGAAGGAAAGTGCAGCTATAGACTATTGCCAGTCATCCATAAGACAATATAACCATCAACTACATCATGCATAGTATTGAATAAATACTACAACATCCCCACTAACATCTTTAGTGCCCAAAAGTGGGTGTAGAACTAGGTACTAACATATGCTCCCAACACAATACACCACATGCACACACACATGGGTATACATCGACACAAAGTTCACCGTACTGAGTTTCTGTCATGACTTCAGAGATCAAGGGCGGACTCTGCCATTATGAAGCCTAGCACTAGAAAAAGTAATAGATAGAAAGAATCACTGCCACAAACGACACCCACCTACCTATATGATGGCATTAGATGTGTTGTTGAAGCTACTCACTTAATCTCACCGATTGGTTATAGAGACTTGCCGATACAGAGGTATACCCCTAGAGTAGAGATTATGCAAGGTTTGCCAGAGAGAGCGAGAGAGAGAGAGAGGAGCATTATATCTGCTGTGCACAGCATATAATGAGATCCTTGGGGTTTTCATTGCTTATTCAAAGAGTGCTTTGGCTCCTTATCCCGCATCATGGATGTCACAAAACGGGAGCGTACACGAGCACTTGAAAATCTGAAAATTAAATAACTTTGCAAATGTGAGAGAAAGGAGAAGATCGACACAGTATTGGGGAGCAGAAGATGGGCTGGTCCCCCCCCCCCCCCCCCCCCCCGTCAAGAGTATTCTTTATTCAGGGAGAGTCGTATACAAGCACAAGAACCCGAGGAAACCCCTCCGTTCTGTAATCTTAGACCCGAGGGTCGTTCTTTCCCGCAAAGGACTTAGGCACGAGGCTGTACTTTCCCGTAAGGGACTTAGGCGCGAAGCCGTACTTCCCGTGAGGGACTTCTCGTAAAAGGGAGATTCCTGCAAAACAAGCCACACAAAGCAACAACTCGCAATGCGTATCGACAAATTATACCTGTCGCTCCTTGCTCCGAAAAGCGACCTCCGTACTCTGTCGTCACCCGAACACTCGCAGATTCCCGTCGTCAAACTTTGCTCCAAGACCTCAACGCTGGCACTTCCTGCTACTCCTTGCGATCTCCCCAACTTGTTGCCTTTCTATAGGCTCTTGCACCCGGCGGAAATAGGGCACAAAAGCAGAAGCTCTGGCGCTTCTAGAGAGAGGAGAGAGAGAGAGATCGTTGTTTTCAACCCATCCGTACAACTTGCGTAGGTTTTTTTTTTACGTAAGGATTTGGGGCTGCTTTATTTTATTAATAAAAGGGACAAGTCACTTAAAAGTGGCCGGCCACTTTTAAAATAAAGTGTGAACCTGTTCAAACTTTTAAAAACCACTCCGTGAGTTAAAAACTAATGCTACACAAGCACATTCCAGGCGTCCCCGGGTGCAGAACACGACACAGATGCAATGCAAACATAGCTTCCTCGCGGGAAAGCATCTACCCTCCCGCAAAGGTTCTTGCTTTTCGTAAAAAGATTCTTTGAACCCATCTTTATTCTTGTGCTTGCGTTCTTACGCGTATTTTCTTACTCAGTTCGGATTTCCTCCTCAGCCTACGGAATGCCCCCTTTCT
Organism: Adiantum capillus-veneris; assembly: GCF_014529385.1. Lineage (NCBI taxonomy): Eukaryota > Viridiplantae > Streptophyta > Polypodiopsida > Polypodiales > Pteridaceae > Adiantum > Adiantum capillus-veneris. Next base: position 10,959,265 of record NC_140934.1, read on the forward strand.
AATGCACCCGTCACCCATCATGTGGCGCATTAGGGGCACTCGTAACCCGGCCCTTTCCACCGAACTTACGCAAACTCCTTCGCGATGTTTTACCGTCACCCATCAAATGACACATCAGAGTTGTCCGTTCTTGATGGCATTTCATGTAGCTACAATCTTTTAACAGTTCTTAGTGTACACAATAAAATATCCTAGAAAAAGAAATTAATCATTAAAAATAAGAAAATAGTCCAAATAGCAACATCCCTCTGGCTTCTAAACAGTTGACCTCAACTGTAGTGCTTGGATATATACCTCCAGTATCTCGGGATAAGCTGTTAATTCCTCCTGCATCATCCACTGAGCATCTAAATTCGAATAGTTCTTAAGCTTAACCAAATACTTCCGTGTTATTTTTCCGGACTTGAGGGGCCGCTCCTGATGACTTACTATCTGCTCCAGTTGAAGTATTTCTTCTGTTTCCTCAACCTCAGGAGGTTCCTCAGCACTAGGCTGACTCGAAGGCGGTCCCACATACGACCGGAGTAAACTGACATGGAAAGCATTATGGATCCTCCAATTAGGCGGTAGCTCTAATCGGAATGTGACATCATTCACTTGCTTAGTGATCTTAAACGGCCCATAATAACGGGTAGAAAGTTTTACCACCTTCCCCTTATGAGACGCTTGTTTCTTAAGTCTTGCCTTCTCAAACTTGAGTAAGACTAACTGTCCGACTGTTAAGTCTAGATTCCTCTTGTGCTTGTCTGCAGCATTCTTATGCTTTTTCTGAGAGTGTAGAATAGCTCTCCTAACTTGCCCGTAGGCTGCGTCCAAATCTCGGACAAATTCATCTGCTGCAAAGATCTTATCCTTAGTTAAAAGGATCGGTGGAAGCAATGGCTTACCATAGAGAATCTCAAAAGGTGCTTTCCCCGTCGATGAATGTATGGTATTGTTATACGCATACTCGACAAGGGGCAAATATTTCTCCCAGTCAGATTGCCGGTCTGACACATAAGCTTTTAACATATCCAATATTGTGGAATTGGCTATCTCACTTTGCCCGTCCGTTTGAGGATGGTAGACATATGAAAAATTCAACTTCGTACCAAGATTATCCATCAAGGCACGCCAAAAATTTCCTGTCATGCGAGGATCTCGATCACTCACAATAGACTTAGGCATTCCATGATGCTTAAAGATCTGTGCCAGAAAGACCCTAGCCATATGATCTGCTTTGATCGTTTTCTTGACTGGTATAAAGTGTGCTTGCTTGCTAAACCTGTCCACAATGGTCCAGATCGCGTCATTTCCAGTCTGAGTTCTAGGGAGGTCCATGATGAAGTCCATGGCAATACTTTCCCAAGGTTCATTAGGCACAGGCAATGGTTGTAACAACCCAAGCGTCTTATGCCGATCATACTTCACTTTTTGGCAAACCAAGCATTCCCTGACATACTTATCAACGTCTGCTTTAAGGCTAGGCCAAAAGAAATATCTTTCCATTGCTAAGGTCGTAGGGAGAATACCCCGATGACCCGCATAAGGCGAAGCGTGTGCTTCATCCATGATCTTCTTTCTTAATGGTTCCACCACACATATGGCCTGATGGTGGTAGAGATAACCGTCCCGAATGGAATAGGGAAACTCATTCTCTCCACGATGTAGCTTTCCCCAAACGGTGGAGAAGTCTGGATCATTCGGATACAAATCCGGTAGTGCTTCTAATTCTTGATGATACACCGAAGTGAGAGCGTTCACCCTTGGCCGCCTAGACAATGCGTCCACGACCACATTCTTACTCCCAGCCGTGTGAAGGATCTGGAAGTGAAACATAGACAAAAAGTTTGCCCATCTCATCTACTTCTCAGATAGTTTCCTTTGCGTAAGAAAATATCGCAAACTCTGGTGATCAGTCTTGATCACAAAATCCGCTCCTAGAAGATAGTGCTTCCAGTTGGATAAGGAGTGAATCACAACCGTAAGTTCCTTTTCGTAGATTGATGCATGTAACTCTACATCCTTAAGCCGTTTGCTTTCGTAGGCCACTGCATGGCCTTCTTGGTTTAACACTGCTCCGATGCAATCGCTTGAAGCATTGCAGTGAACCTCAAATGGTTTCCTTAAGTCACGCACCATCAAAATAGGTCCATGGCTTAGCAAGTACTTGAGCCGATCAAAAGCTCCTTGTTGTCTCGATCCCTATCTGAAAGAAAACATATTCTTTGTCAAATCATGAAGTGGTCTTGCTACATGGGTAAATCCTCGGACAAACCTTCGATAATATGAACATAATCCCAGGAAGCTACGTACATCATAATCTTAGACCCGAGGGTCGTTCTTTCCCGCAAAGGACTTAGGCACGAGGCCGTACTTTCCCATAAGGGACTTAGGCGCGAAGCCGTACTGCCCGTGAGGGACTTCCCGTAAAAGGGAGATTTCTGCAAAACAAGCCACACAAAGCAACAACTCGCAATGCGTATCGACAAATTATACCTATCGCTCCTTGCTCGGAAAAGCGACCTCTGTACTCCGTCGTCATCGCCAGTGTGTCGCCAAACTTTGCTCCAAGGCCTCAACGTTGGCACTTCTTGCTACTCCTTGCGATCTCCCCAACTTGCTGCCTTTCTATAGGCTCTTGCACCCGGCAGAAATAGGGCACAAAAGCAGAAGCTCTGGCGCTTCTAGAGAGAGGAGAGAGAGAGATCGCTGTTTTCAACCCATCTGTACAACTTGCGTTCTTCTTGCCTTCCACATGCACAATCTGAAAATGGAACATGAACAAGATATTTGCCCATCGCATATGCTTCTCAGATAACTTTGTCTGTGTCAAGAAGTATCGCAAGGTCTGATGATCCGTTTGGACAACGAAATCTGCACCTAGCAGGTAGTGTTTCCAACTTAAGAGCGCATGAATCACAGCCAGTAACTCTTTCTCATAGACCTGCATGGTCATCTCTGGCCCTTGCAAAATTCTGCTCTCATAGGCTACTACCCTGCCATCTTGCATTAGCACACCACCAATGCTACTACCGCACGCGTCACACTGGACCACAAATGACTTCCTAAGATCTGGCAACACAATGACTGGATCTGAAGTCATCTTTTCCTTTAAGAGATTAAAAGCTGAAATCTCTTTCTGTGTCCATCTAAAGGTGACTCCCTTCTTTTGAAGAGCATGTAAAGGTGAAGCAATCTCAACGAAATTTCGGATAAACCTTCTGTAATAGGAGCATAGTCCCAAAAAGCTTCGGACATCATGCACCGTCTTCAAATTTGGCCATGACTTGATCGCTTCAACTTTTGCAGGATCCATTCTGACACCATCCTTTGAGACAATGTGTCCCAGAAAGCGAATCTCTTCCAGAAAAAACTCACTTTTCTTTGCATTGATGAGCAACCTATGACTGCGTAGCTCTTTGAACACAATGGCCAAGTGATGCCTATGCTCCTCTTCATTCTTTGAATAGACTATCATGTCATCAAAGAATGTACCAACAAACTGCTGGTGTGGACGGAAAATTCTGTCCATCATCCTATTGAACGTAGCAGGAGCATTTGTGAGACCAAAGGGCATCACTAAAAATTCGTAAAGGCCAAACGTTGTTCTAAAAGCAGTCTTGTGCACATCCTCTGATCTAATGCGGATCTGATGGTACCCACTCTTTAGATCTATCCTGCTAAACATAGCTGCTCCTTCTAATTTGTCCATAATATCATCAATTCTAGGTATAGGAAACCTATTCTTGATGGTATTCTTGTTCAGTGCACGGTAGTCGATGCACATACGCCATGAGCCATCCTTTTTCTGCACCAACAATACTGGAGAACAGAATGGAGATGAACTGGGCTGAATCAGCCCCTTTTCTAACAACTCCTGTACTTGGCCCATTATCTCTTTCTGTTGAGCCGCACTAACCCTGTACGGAGGCTTATTTGGTGGGCTACAGCCTAGCACCAAATCTATCGCATGGTCCTCGGGTCTCTCTGGCGGTAATTGAGACGGTAATGAATCGGAAAAACAGTCACTATACTGTTGTAAAAACATTGACCTTTCTTTATCTAGCATAGATAAATTTGATTCATCACAATCTGACACTTCACGTGCAAAAACCAAGTACGCAGAAAGATGCTTTTTCATTACAGAAGTAATAGCAGAAGCTGATACAGTAGGAATAGACTCCCCTTTAAGCTTTGCATCCAGAATGTGAGTCTTTCCCCTGCTCTGTACAGTGATCTTTTTGTTGTAGGCATCCATGATTCCCTGTACACGAAACAACCAAGGAATACCTAACAACACATCACATCCGTCCAGTGGCATGATGTAAAATTCTTCAGCATCTACATAGGACTGGATATGTAGACGCAACTTTCCAATGATGGGTGTCACAGCCTCTGTATGGCCAGGACATGCCAAACCTGCCTCTGCTGTATACCCCATCTCTTCAGGTCTGATTCCCAACTTTGAAGCCAATTCTGGGAAAATAAAGTTGGCTTTGGCACCTCGATCAAAGAAGATAAGCACTATTTGATCCTTGACCTTTCCCCATGCTCTGCAAAGCTCACTTGCATCTGAATTTGGCTTGTCGCCCACCATATCTAGCACTAGACCAGCCATGGGCTTCTTTCCCTTCCTGTCCTCCTTGTCTTCAGAATCAGCTGGCCTTTTCTTTGTAGGACAGTTGTAAGCAATGTGGCCAGGCTGCTCACATATAAAGCATTTGTTCTCTGTCCTCAGGACCTTCTTTTGCTCTTCTGACTTGCGAGGAAAACTTCTTTTCCATTTCTTTGCTGGTCCTTTTTCTGATTCAGCCGTAGCTTTGTCTTTCCCTGCATTGGCTGACTCCTGAGTCCCTTTAGGAGCCTCATTGGGAACGTGCTTCTTGGCTGAATTTTTCTTGCCTGATCCTGCCTTGACGCCAGTGTTAAATTCACAATCTTCTCCCTTGAGCAAACCATTGCCAATGTTTGCTACCTCGATGAGCTGCGTCAAAGTAGTGACTTTTGTCTTCGTACAGTACTTTCTCAATCCTTTAGGTAGGCCACAACAGTATTTTTCAATCTGTTCTGTCAATGGCACAAACCTATAGGAAGTTACTGGAAGTAGAGCTTTCCAAAACTTCCGATTGTAATCATCCAGATTTCTGAAAGTGGCAGCATTAAGCTGGTGCCATTCTGTCATGATATCTGCTTCGAAATCATCAGATAACCATGCTGCTGCAAAAATCTGCTTGAAGTAAATCCATGTGGACGTAGCTTGCCCTTGAAGCAATAAAGTTGTCCACCATTGTCCCGCATTCCCTGTCAAGAAAGTGGCTGCCTTGCGGACCTTTGAAGCCTCTGTAAAATTTCCCCCTGCATAGGCCTTGTCAAACTGCTGGAGGAATGAAAGAGCCTTCTTCCTGTCATCAAACCCTGTAAAGGTCGTGAATGACACTCCTTTGCCACCTTCTTTGTACGGAGTTGGCCTCTCCAGCGGCGTTAAATTGTCATATGGAAGTGACTGAAACATGGGAACACTATTAAGGTTCATCTGTGTTCCTTGGCCGCTATTAACTTGACCTGGAAATGCCATATTTGGCTGCTGATTTGTAATTCCAGCCATACCAAAATTTGCTTGTGGCATCCCAAATTGTCCCTGAGTGCTTTGAAACCCTGGTTGCATACCCATGACACTGTACATGGGGTTAGGCATCATCGTTTGAGCACCCGCAAACACTGTTCCTGGCGTATAAAACTGATTTCCAGGTGCATGACCAGCCATGCTCTGGAATACCGATCCACCTCCAAAATAGCCAGGGTGTACTGAAGGTGGTGGGAAGACTTGTTGCATAGCCTGTAGGTTGCTTCCCTGCCCATTAGAACCAGCTATAGGCTGCTGAAAGGTGGCGGGCTGAATTGGTACAGCTTGAAAAACTGGCATCTCAGCCACCTGTTCTTGCACCTTAGGTATACGTTGTGGAGACTGCATGTTCTCCGTCAAGTGTACAGGTGTTTCCATTGACTGTGCGGTATGAATCACCTGTGCTCGAGCCTTAACAGGCTTTTGAATATGATCCAGTGACCCAACTTGCTGAGACGGAACAGGAGGTTGCAGAAAGGCTAAAAACCTCGGATTCTGCATTACTTGTGTGAACATAGCCACAGCAGTAGCCAACTGGGTCCTGAATATATCATCATCAGTCTATGGTGGTCTTGAGGACTCACCCACTTCATGTGTCTGTTGACCCTCTGAAGAGGAAACCTCTTCAGTCACATCATCTGGTCTGTCAGCCATAATTGCAATTCCCTGTGTCTGGTCTATGATCCCTTGTGTCTTCAAGCCCAAAACTGACCAAGGCTCACTTCTATGGGAAAAAGTGATTTAATCCCGTCGATGGAACCATGTAAACGGCCTGTTCAATCCAAAAAGGGCGGTAGACTTTACTTTAAACCTTGATTTAGCTTTCACCCATTATTAGTCGTCTATTTTACCTGTACTTTCAATACACAACAAAGGGGAGAGGGATACAGGCTGCTAGATTGCACCTGTATGAGTAGACAGACACCAGATTGGCCCCTAACTTAGGCGCCCCTTTCGGTATTTCTTTATTGTTCAAAAGAGGGAATAAACGCTGTGGTTCCCTACAAGCTGCCCTGCACAAACTCGGCTGAATTTCCACTGTTCCAGCCCGATTTCGGCAGCATAACTGTACTAGAACCCTTCACGGTCAGTATTCCCACGCATTGACTGACTTTCCCGACGCATACGGGCACTTTGCAAAACCTGGCGAGAATCTGCAGCACGCTGAATTCTCTGTTTTCAGCCCTGAAAATGCGCCAGATCGCCTGTACAGCGGTCCCCTTGCGTCCCCGAACCTCCTGGGGGTATTAGGGTCCGTTTAGGGCCAAAACCCTAAACCTGCAAAAATACACAGCAGGCTGTAATTCACTGTTTCGGGCTCCGTTTCGCGTGCCGGTCGCATCCCTAGCAAGTCCTCGAGCTCCCGCACCTGTAGGGCTACTTGCCCTTTGAATCGGACGAGATTTCTGGCGTGAAACCTCTCCGAATTCACCTGTACCTGCGGGGGGATTAGCTGCTAGCTAATCCAGTACCTGTGCAAGAGGCTCTTGCCTCGGCAATCGCGCATGAACCCACACAACTGTACATTGGTCAAATGAAGAGCCCACTAGAGGGGCATAACATACTGCCAAAGGGGAGAGAGAGGGCAGTGCGTAGCGTGCAGCATCACTCCTGGCACCGCACTGTGCATAAGAGGGAAAGCAAGCACTCCATAGCTCTTAACCTGTGACAAAATCTGAAAATGAGGCTCTTCCCTCTTCAAATTCAGCGCCACTTCTTGTTGCATAAGGCAAGTGCACCAGAATGTGCCACTTGGCACATTTACAAGCATTTTCCCGTTTCGGGGTTGCCGCCTAAAAATATCCCAACCGGTTGCCCAGTTGACTTCACGGCAGAGTAAGAAAATGTTCCCTTTGTCATTCCGGAGGTAATGACGTCAACACATTTTCAGGTCCCAAAATAGCAGTTCCCTAAATTTTAGGAGATGCTGCCATTGTATCTTTCTAGGTCATCCGACCCTCTTTGTACACTGCGGCCACATCCAGAACTGAAATGTAGCCTCTGTAGCAAAGGATTCCACTTTGGCTAGTCAATGACCCCACTTGGCTAACCATAGTCCTTGTCCAACCTTAGTGCTCTCTTGCCCTCAGGCCTGGACTCCCTCTGGACAGTTCCACACTAGCTATGCAATGCAGGGCAGTTAGATTTCCCGAGGGGTGTTTCCAAAAAGTGAAAGTAAATAGATAATAAGAAAGAAATCAACAAAAAGGATAGATAGTAGTCACACGCTGGTGACAGCTGCTTTATTTTATTAATAAAAGGGACCGGTCACTTAAAAGTGGCCGGCCACTTTTAAAATAAAGTGTGAACATGTTCAAACTTTTAAAAACCACTCCGTGAGTTAAAAACTAATGCTACACAAGCACATTCCGGGCGTCCCTGGGTGCAGAACACGACACAGATGCAATGCAAACATAGCTTCCTCGCGGGAAAGCATCTACCCTCCCGCGAAGGTTCCTGCTTTTCGTAAAAAGCTTCTTTGAACCCATCTTTATTCTTGTGCTTGCGTTCTTACGCGTATTTTCTTACTCAGTTCGGATTTTCTCCTCAACCTACGGAATGCCCCCTTTCTGATGCACCCGTCACCCATCATGTGACGCATCAAGGGCACTCGTAACCCGGCCCTTTCCACCGAACTTACGAAAACTCCTTCGCGATGTTTTACCGTCACCCATCAAATGACACATGAAAGTTGTCCGTTCTTGATGGCATTTCCTGTAGCTACAATCTTTTAACAGTTCTTAGTGTACACAATAAAATATCCTAGAAAAAGAAATTAATCATTAAAAATAAGAAAATAGTCCAATTAGCAACAATGGATTACTATGATTACATGTGCCTAGGTCTCTTCTTGCTCAAGACCCATAGACTCAGAGAGGATAGAGAGCACAGCATATTATGAGATATGTGGGCGTTTTCATTGCTTATTCAGAGAGGGTTGTGGCCCCTTATCCCACATCATGGATTACCTATGATTAGATGTGCCTAGGTCTCTCCTTGTTGGAGACCCGTAGAGTCAGAGAGACTACCCCTAGGAGCAGAGGACCTACACAGAGGATCCATGCAGAGGCAGATCATTACTTTTTACAAAGGGACTACTCAGAATTGCCCACCACAAGTTACCCAGTCACAACCTCATGGGGGCATCCTTCTTGATCGAGCCATCCATCTTGGCTGCTCACAAGAGGAAATGAGGATCGTCCCATCGTAGACGAGGTATACATCACAAGTTACAAAGCATCGTTGAGCGAGATCGAGTAAACCCCCCCCCCCCCCCCCCCTTCCAAGAGAGCTGACTATGGAGGACATTGAGGCCATATTGTAGGCTGCAGAGACCCATGAGAGAGTTCATGGCTTGATCACCATTGTATACTTTCTCCATTGTATAACTCATTAGCCCTCATGTGATTGTATCCCTCTCCATATGTTTTGAGATGATGATAATGAGGATGTAGGGTAGGCTTACATAGTGGATAGGTACCCTCATTTTTATTATTATTTTCATGTTCCCAAAACATTGCATTAGAGTCACACATGGATTTAGCATTTTGGTCTTTTGAAGACGTTAATATAGCATTTCATATCTCTCTCTCTCTCTCTCTCTCTCTCTCTCTCTCTCTCTCTCTCTCTCTCTCTCTCTCTCTCACACACACACACACACAGTGTCTAATCATATCGATTACCAAAAAGAAATGTACATGCTAAAATGACCTATCAAACAACAAGGTATAAGGCTAGAAGACCAATATTGGACATGAAAATGAACAGCCCATAGCCACAATGGCAAATCAATCATGCTAGAGAATTAGGCAAAAAAAGACAGTCACAGAGAAGATGCCATCTTTCCAATATCGTGCATTGGCCAGAGAAATGACCCCAGCAGTCGTGAGCAAAGATGTATTCTGAACCAAAATGCCTTTCAATTGAAATACTTTTTTTTGTTTTAGCACCACTTTCAACATCAAATATAAGGGAATTCTTGGTGGTTCAATTATGCCAAAAACCCAAATAACGATGCATATCCAATAGCAGCTAGAAAGATAACATGCATGAGAATACCTTCTAAAAACGATGTCGATTGTCTAATCTGTAAGTGGGGCAAGAGAAACACGCGCCAACGGAAAGATAGTGACTACGCACACTTGCTGCCAATGCAAGCCCTCATACCGCTGTCGGGGGATTTTATGTTCGCGAGCTGACCCGGGTCAGCACCGAGCTGCTCGCTGTGGGAAACGGTTAGAGAGAGATGCACAATGCCAGAGGTTATGGTTCAAAAAATACTATGAAACCTTAAACTGATATACTTATTGAACTCAAAATCTGAATACAAAGACTTGACCGTTGCAATGGCACACAGTGCTCTTAAAACTATCGAGATCTTGAGCGGTAGCATGAACACCAAAGCCTTAATTGCTTTAGTTCCCTTCCCTTGCTCTTCCCGACCACCTTCACGGCGAGCACAAACTTCGTTGTCGCTAGCTTTGGTCTTCTTTGAATTGAAAAAAATCTGTGAAAACTTTCTCGTGCTTGTAATCTCCTTCTCAAAATCCGAACACGTTGACGTCTTTTCTTAGGTCGATTATAAAATGCTTGTCCAGCGTGGACACGTCCTGAAGGGCAACTTGGTTATTGTAAGGGTGAACGACCAATAGCAAAAACGCTCACCTTGCTCCCTACCGACTCTCCTAAAAAAGCCTCCACATGCCAAAAACCTCTTTTGCTTTCCAATCTTAAAATTTGATAGAGTGTACTTCTTCAATTTGTTTTAATTGATTCCGTGTGGAGAGTCGCGTGAGAACGGATCTCTTTTTGGCACTTGGTACTTGGAACTTGCACGCTGCTCTCAATCTAGGTACTTGCACGCTGCTCTCAAACTCCAATAAAACACCGCGTGGCCCTCTGCTGCTCATCGACCTCGTCTATAGATGCCCTCGTTAGCTTTTTCTCCTACACGTAGCGCGCTTTTTCTGACAGCGCTCCCATGAAACTGCGCGCTCTTTGCCTTCACTTGCCGACCTGCAAAACATCGCTTGCTCGTAAGCTGCACCCGCCTCCTCTAGTCTCCCTGGCTTGTCGGAGGCTCCTCCTGTCTTTGCTCGTTCTCCTGCTCATGGGCGGCCCCCCCCTGCTGCTCCACGGCGACTCCTTTGCCTTTTCTGACGACGCCCTCTTCTTTGCTCGGCTTGCTACTCTTGCCAAAAGCTCTGCTCCTTAGCTACAACTCGAGGGCTCTATCCCCCTTGCTGCTCGACTACATCCTCGTCTTCCTGCTCGACGGCGGCTCCCCTACCACCTCTTGGTTGCAAAACTTGTCCTCGTGCTGCACTATATACAGGTCTTATGTTGCTTGTGGTCTTTGGCAGCTTTTGTCTGCTAAAGCCGCTTCCTCCTTTGTCGACCTCCGCAACGTTCACTCTGCCAACCCCAAACCTCGGCACGTCTCCTCCCTTCTTTGCCATCCTCCTTGGTCTGGCCCTGTGCTCCTTAACACCGACGGCGGCTTCCCCTCCTGCTTTTCTACTCACCACCTTATTCCCCATTGCCTGTTATTTTTGGCAGCATCATATAAGCTAGCTGAAACTAAAATTAAAGCAAAATGGTAAGCGGTCATTCCCATGTCGGCCGTTCACATTGTTCTTGAATGTCGGTTAAAATATTGTTGATCTCCACCTTCAAGGCACACGTATAGGTGAATGCATTAAAGAGAAGCCGTCCCTTTGCATCCAATAGCTCCAAGCTTTGCTAAGCCATGTCGCCAGACTGATCTCGGTGGGCAACAACCTCCTCAAACACATTTTAAGCTTCTTTGAAGTACATCACATTGGAATACTTGAAAACTGAAACATCACATAGCACTTCTTTTGGTTTACATATCAACCAAAGAATCTTCGAGCACATATCGACTCAAGTATCCTTGCCACCGCTATGTTGGCCGCACTTATTGCTCTCTAAAGTACACTGCAGTAGACATATGTATCAACCATGGATTTGTCGAGCACAACTCCACATGCAATATACTTCAAGGGATGGCAATTAGTAATCCGTCTAAGCAATAATAATACCTAAAATCTTATGTTCTGTCAAAGCTTCACCTTGTGGATGCAGAGCGTCACGACGTCCACCCCCTCTGAACCTGCACATCCCCCGGCATGTGCCAACCATTCTAAAAAACTGTAAGTATAAAACCAGCCGACATGCAAGCAGCGGTCCACTGTAAGCGTGCTACCAATAACCATCAGAAATTTGACTTCAGGCAGTCATAAGCCTCTAGGATAAAAGGGATAACTCAAAAACGTCTTGTAAGTGAAGTGTAACCATCCAAAAGCCCATAGACTTGTTACATCATAATAAAACCTGTAAACCGATTGCCATAATGTGTAAGCCTCTTGAACTCTACCAGGATCATATGGCATATAGATCAACTGCCATGGGGCAAATACATAACCATGTCCTCCTGGATCAAATGGCATAAGATACTTTACAAACATGCTCATCATATCTTTGTAACATCCCATTTAACCAAATGTATTACTGATAGATAGAAGATCATCAAACTGAAGCAAATAGGTAGTCACCTCAATCTCTGGCATAATTGGTACTGAATCGATATCACCCCCTCTGGCATGGGACATATTAGTATGCAACAAGAAACCATCGTTATCCATACCATCCGAATATACCTGAAAAACTGTAGGCAAGTCATCTCTCATAAGCTTGAAATCCTCGAGAGCTTCATCGAGTATCTTCATGAGTTCTCTATCAACTGCTTCTTTTCGTTGCTCTAAGTTGCCTATGAAATGTAAGCCTCGAACGTCCTTCCCATATGGAACAGAAAACTCTCTTAAAGCATCATCCAAAAGAGCAATAAGCTCTAGATCTTTCTCAATCGGCAAAGAATCTTGTAAAGATTGTATATCTTTGTCCACATAAACCTATAAACTCCGTGTACCTTGATGTAAATAAGTATTAACATGCATAGAGATCATCGGTTTGGTAAAACACTCTGCATCCCTTTTACTCTCCATCAAATATTCTTCAACTGCATCAGCACAAGATCTCGCATGCATTTCAAAGATGTCATTAATCTTCCTAGTAAGAGCATCATCATAATAAATTGGGTTAACAAGAGCATTGTATGACTGCACAACACCTTCTTGCACCCCCTATGAACTGATACTAAGCACCGAGTAATCTGTATACTTGGGTGCTTCAAGTTCACTTACCATCGGTTGAAAGTCAAGATCACAAAATATGTATGCATCAAATGGTGGATCTAGCCCGTCATCCATATGCACCTGTATATGATTGTAATTATGCACTTGTATGCGTCCGTCCACTTGTGGAGCTTCATCTGGTACAGATAAGCCATGAAAATCTTCAACTTCATCAAATATCTCCTCTCGCACAGCCAAACCATGTACATCTGTAGCTTCAATAGATATCTGACCTAGCACATCCAAACCATCTGAATCCTTATGTATCTGTATCTGTAGACCCTGTATATCGTCATTCTTATCCGCTGCCATAACTGGATTTACAGAATATGGAATCCCAAGCTTTACATAAACCATCTTTGCAATTCCTTGATCATCTGCAATCTGCAATAACTTGTCATTTTCAAGCAAACACTCGTCTACAACAGCTTCAAGCTTAGTTCGGATTTCTTTACAAACATTTGCATAGGTAGGCACGTCAGCATTATCTCTATCTTCATTTAAATCCACGCAGGAATCAATGATGAAAGTAGCTTCCAGGCGAGTAGGCTTTGAAAAACTTTCACCAATGGTTTTATAATGGAATTCATTATTTACCCATGTTAGGTTACTTTAAGCATGATCCTTTGCGATGAAATCTGGTACTTGCAAAGATGCATCTGCTTTAGCTTTACTTCTTACATGAATTTGCTCCCAAAATTCATCATAGCTGATTGTCTGCAATTGATCTCCATCACCTTTACTAAAAGTAACCTGCTTCTATTGAGTCATCTACTCTATTTCTAGGGCTATGTGCCGGTCACCCACCTGTACAACTGCTTCTTCAAATTTTGCCTAGTTATCTGCATATATATCGATAAGCTTCTGTATCAGATCACATAATTCTGGAGCTACTAACCGGTCAAACTCCTTGATCATATGCTTAGTTGGAATACCCATAAGCTCCATTTCTGACCTATAGTATGCAAGATATCCATCACTATCATAGCCATCAAAAATACCTCTTTCAGCATAGACTTTAACCAATGCTTCTTCCACTGTTGCTTGCTTCGTCTCGCCTTCATCTGGTTGAGCAAATCCTTGTAAAAAATCTTCTTGGTCCAAACCAAATTGCTTATAAGTAACCTGATGTTGCTGCAAGAAAGCATCAAATAGCTACATCATCTGCTGCATCATTTCTACTTGAGACGTCGTCGTCGTCCTCTCTGCCAAAATTTCCCACCCCGGCTCACTTCGCGTCAGGTTCACTAAAGATGTCGGGGGATTTTATGTTCGCGAGTTGAACCGGGTCAACATCGAGCTGCTCACTGTGGGAAACGGTTAGAGAGAGATGCACAACGCAAGAGAATATGGTTCAAAAGACACTATGAAACCTTAAGCTAATATATTTATTGAACTCAAAATCTGAATACAAAGACTTGACCGTTGCAATAGCCCCGGCTCACTTCGCGTCAGGTTCACCAAAGATGTCGGGGGATTTTATGTTCGCGAGTTGAACCGGGTCAGCACCGAGCTGCTCACTGTGGGAAACGGTTAGAGAGAGATGCACATCGCAAGAGAATATGGTTCAAAAGACACTATGAAACCTTAAATTGATATACTTATTGAACTCAAAATCTGAATACAAAGACTTGACCGTTGCAATGGCACATTGTGCTCTTAAATCTATCGAGATCTTGAGCGGAAGCATGAACACCAAAGCCTCAATCGCTTTAGTTCCCTTCACTTACTCTTCCCGACCACCTTCACGACGAGGACAAACTTCGTTATCACTAGCTTTGGTCTTCTTTGAACTGAAAAGAATTTCTCGTGCTTGTAGTCTCCTTCTCAAAAGCAGAACACGTTGCCGTCTTTTCTTAGGGTGATTATAACATGCTTATCTAGCCTGGACACATCCTAAAGGGCAACTTGGTTATCGTAAGGGTGAACGACCAGTAGCAAAAACGCTCACCTTACTCCCTGCCGACTCTCCTAAAGAGGCCTCCCCATGCCAAATGTCACAAACTGGTGACGTGGCTGCCCAGTACACACACACACACACACACCCTTCTTGACATGAACAAATCCCATGGAGAAAAGTGGCTGAAATGCTGACGTGGTTGGCTGTACAGCAGGCCCCAAAAAATGCGGCGCAATTTGCGGAAATTGCCACCTAGCAGCATGTACGAAGGCCCGCTTTTTACGGAAGCTGAGGGCTGCTTTTTGGCTACGCAATACTGGCTGAAAAATCTACGTTGGGGCTTTTTGGGATTTGCTTTATTTTCCACTAAGCGAGAGAGAGAGAGAGAGAGAGAGAGAGAGAGAGAGCTTTACTAGAGAGAGAGAGAGAGAGAGAGAGAGAGAGAGCTTTACTTCTTTTCAAAGTGCTTTTAAATTTTGAAGCTTTTGGGGCTCTGCTTTTAGCATCCCTTGTAAATCTTTATATTGGTAGTTTGGGCTCTCACTTCTCAGAGCATCTGGATGCAGAGTCTGAGAGTGAGTCCCAACTACTCGCTTGAACTTTTGAGTTGCAGATTAATACAAAAAGAAAAACCGAAAGGGGCGCCAATCTTTGGGGCCTATCTCTAGGCACGGAACTCCGCCGGGCCAGTGTCGAAATCAATTGTGAACTGTGATGTCGCGGTAGATTCTCGACTTGGAGTGTCCAAGTCTGTTACAATGGTATCAGAGCGCGGCCAATTTCTCTTCTACCGGGAAATCCGATCCTTTTTTACGCGGCACTTATGGCTTCAGACAGAGATCAGTCGACTCCCTCTGCATCCGGAGATGCGGGAGGAGAGCACGAAGAAGATTCACGCGAGGAGTACGGCCCACCTCGGTCTACTCCAGCGGAGCTTGAAGAGATGGAGCGTCGACGATTGATTGACGACGCAGAAAAGATGATGTTAAATTTTGCGAAGCACCCGAAATTTGCAAAACTTATGACTCAGACCTCCTTCGACCAGGTGTATGCACAGTGGCAGCACACTACTGAACCACCCCCCAAACCAGTACTCAAGAAACCTCCTACCCCAACGATGTTTACTGAGCAGGAATTAGAAGAGGTGGTTGATGCACGGATTTCTCGGCTTCTTGACGCGCAGAACAAAGCAGAAACGCACGACAAAAAGCAGAAGAAAGGAATTGACTTCCCGGGTTATTTGGGTCGTCGGTCTACTTTTGCCTCTGTTAAAAAGCAGAAGAAACGTGTGCGGTTTGAAGGATTACCTAGTTCTTCTCCCTCTTCTTCTTCTGAGAGTTATTCTAGCTCTTCCGATTCGAGCGAAGAAGACAAAAAAGGCAAAAAGCGAAGTAAAAAGCAAAAGGGCAAGAAAAAGGCAAAGAAGTATAAATCTCGCCCACTTTCGGACAATTCTTCAGAGGACTCATCTTCGGATAGTTCAGACTCCGATGATCGCAGATTCTATTGAAAGAAGAATTTTTACAAAGCCAAGCACTATGACTTTCTGGAAGATAAAAGCAAGAAAGTCGGAGAGTTCAAAGAAGGTGGACAGTTAGTTAAATTCAACACGTTCTCTGGTTTTAGAGATGCTTCGAAGGCTTTGGCCTTCATACAACAGTTTGACATAGCTTTCTCTGGAGGGCGTTACTCAGAGCACTCCAAGATTCGGAGGGCTATTTCCTACTTCAAGGGAAATGCTCAAACTTGGTGGTCCACGCTTCTATTGAACAGGAAAGCGCCACATAAATGGCTAAGAATTAAAAGGCTTTTTATTTCTTCTTGGCTAACTTGAGAGTACGAACGCGACATACGAACTGCTTGGAACCATCTTCGGATGACCAAGAAGGATACTTTGGACGCATATTGCGAGAGATTCTAGAGCTCTTTTCTACCAACCTCTTCATTTAAGAAGATCTTGTTCAGAGAGCAGATTGAGCGGTTTACCTTGGGTCTTCCTACAAAGATCCGAGATCACTGCTTAGAGCAAAACTCAAATTCCATTCAAGAATTGATGAGTCATGCGAAACGAGGTTTTGCCATTCACTCTGGCAGTTTGACCTACCCCACATGAAATAATGACACAAAGGAATGAACAGACTTCGAACAATGAGAGTAGAAAGAAGAAGAGTAAGGATGCACGACCCAAGCTTACTCTTTCACAGAGAGCTCTTTACATCAAAGACGGGAAGTGTTTCAAATGCGGGGAAACTGGGCATATCTCCGCAAAGTGCCTTAAAAAGGCACCCAAAGAACAGAACGACAAGGATGAAGACAGGCCAGAGTTCGAGAGCAGCTAAAGACTGTGGACGAAAAGGCAAGATGAAAGCAGGACTGGTTACAGATTGCATGGGTACTGACCCAAGCACGATTGATGAGAGTACAGAACTTTGTCGAGCTTGGGGCAAAGTGAAAGACCAAGAAGCCCAGATTTTCTTTGATGAAGGAGCCAAGGCCAACTTCATTGAAAGGTAGTGATGTCCTCTTGGGAATTCCCTGGTACCACAAGGACAATGGCGTGGTCCACTACCAGGCGAGAAAAGCGACTTTGATCACAGAGAAGGGCATCAATGAAAAACTTAAGGGCGAGTCTACCCCTATTGTAATAGCTTCGGCCATTTTAAAATTAATGAAATCCAATCTGTTTGTTTACTCGATCTTCTTAAGAGAGATGAATGATGAGAATACGACAAATATGTCTGAACTTGATAAAGAACGCCAAGATTTTCTCCACACTCATGCCAATTGCTTCTCAGAGGGCCTGCCAGGCGAGTTACCACCAGCTCGTTCTGAGGATCATACCATTGATCTAATACCTAGGAGCACACCACCGAACCAGACACCTTATCGTGTGAGCCAAGCCCAGAATAAAGAAAATATGAACCAAGTGAAAGACCTCTTGGAAAAGAGTCTTGTCCAGTCTAATACTTCACCGTATTGCTCTCTAGTGTTGTTGGTTTTGAAGAAAGACGGATCTTGGAGAATGGGCATCAATTATAGAGCTCTCAACAATATCACCATCAAGAACAGATTTCTGATTCCTAGGATCGATGATATACTTGACAGATTACAGGGATCGTCGTGCTTTAGTAGGATCGATTTGAAGAGCGGATATCACCGGGAGACTCTACAAGACAGCCTTTCGATGACTTTTAGGTTATTTGAGTTTTTGGTAATGCCTTTTGGCTTAACCAATGCTCCTGCAACATTTAACCGGATGATAGACAAGATTTTTCGAGAGTACAGACTATTTGTTGGCACTTTCTTTGACGATATCATTGTTTTTTCCAAGGGTGAGGCAGAACATAGAGAACATCTGCTTCAGGTCTTTCAGGCATTACGAGATCACAAGTTGGTCATTAATGCGAAGAAAAGTGAATTTTTCCTACCAGAGATACACTTTTTGGGACATATTGTCTCGGCAGCAGGAGTGCAGATGGACCCGGCCAAGATAGAGACTATCAGTGATTGGCCTGATTTGAAGAATGTCCATGAAGTTAGAAGCTTCTTGGGCTTGTGTTCGTACTACAGGCGGTTCATTAGAAAGTTTGCAGAGGTTGCTTCCCCTTTGCATATTTTGACACAGAAAGGAGTCCCTTTCTCGTGGGGACCCACAGAGGTGACTGCCTTTCAAACTTTGAAAGAGAAGCTAACTACGGGACCAGTTTTGACTTTGCCATACTTACAGAAGTCATTTGAAGTATATTGTGATGCTTGTGGTCGTAGTCTGGGTGCGATCTTAATGCAAGAAGGCCATGTCATTGCTTACGAGAGCCGATTGTTCTCAAGGCCGGAATTGACAACACAGATTTATGAGAAAGAGATTTTGGCCGTTATCCATGCTCTTACTCAATGGCGGCACTACCTACTCGGAGAGGATTTTACTCTCTTTACAGACCATCATAGTTTACGCTACTTCTTGTCACAGAAGCAGCTATCGGAAAAGCAGATGAGGTGGGCGAACATCTTGTCACAGTTTCACTTCCAGATTGTCTATGTCCAGGGATAGAAGAATTTGGTGGCAGATGCTTTGTCTCGGAAGCCGTTGGTTCTGGCTATTTCCGCGATACATCATAGGAGCTTCGAGGATATGGTCGATCAGTATGCCACAGATACAGATTTGCAGACATTTTCACACGGATACGGGATGGGGAGACAATAGCGGGATATTCCATTCGGAATGGCTACTTAATGAGGAAAACCATGTTGTACGTTACACAACTGTTGAGGGAAAGGTTATGACCGAATGCCACTGTCCACCGTTTACGGGTCATCGCGGCATTGCTACCACCTTGAAGGGGTAGAGATACTTCTTTTGGCCGACACTCGAGAAGGTTGTGGACGAGTTTGTACACAAGTGCTTGGTATGCCAGAAGGTCAAGTTTGACAGACATAAAGCACAGGGATTGTTACAGCCTTTGCCCATCCCCACCCGCCCCTCGGAAAGTATTGCAATGGATTTCATTTTTGATCTCCCAAGAACACAGAGTGGTCACGATGGTATTTGGACTGTTATTGATAGGTTTAGCAAGCAAGCTCATTTCATTCCAATGAAGAAAACAGTCAAGCCGGATCACTTAGAGAGATTGTTTGTGGCCCAGATCTTCAGATTACATGGCATGCCGGAGACGTTTGTCTCCGACAGGGACCCCAGATTTACGAGTTTGTTTTGGAAGGCAATTTGGGAGAAGATTGGCACGCGGTTGCAGTTCTCGTCATCTTTCCATCCGCAGACTGACGAGCAATCTGAGATTGCCGATTCACTGGTTCTAGATTTATTGAAGTCTTATATCTCAGATCAGAAGACTCAATGGGAAAAGTATTTACCTTTGGTGGAATTTGCCTACAACGACACGGTACACTCGTCGACGAGGAAAGCGCCATTTGAGATTATTGAAGGTGCTACGAAGGTTCCACCCTTCCTAAGCACAAAAGATAAGATTTTTGAAGCCGATGAGTACACGCGCGACTTGGACAAGGCTTTTGCCAAGGTCCGCAAGGCTTTGCAGAAATCTCAAGAAAGACAGAAAAAGGCAGCAGATCGCTACTGTCGCGATTTGAAATTGAAGAAGAACGATTGGGTGCTCTTACGTTTTGAGAACACACGCCTGAGAAAGAAAAAGGGAAAGGAGAGGCTTTTTCCAAAGCTTAGTATGCAATACTACGGACCTTTCCAGATCTCCGAAAAGATAAATGATGTCTCCTTCCGACTGAAGCTGCACGAAACATGGAGGATTCACAATGCTTTTCATGTGAATCTCTTGAGGCCTTTTCAAAGCGATGTGCAGATAGGTCCTCAGATTGTGAAACTTTACCTTGAAGCTAGCCCGGAAAATGCAGATTTTAGCATCTGCGTTTTCAGCGCGTCGTCGTTGCATTGTCGTCATCGCCGTCGTCATCGACATAGAGTCAAAATTCAGCAGATAAAGATTTGCAGATTTCAGCCATTAGCGTTTTCAGATTTCAGCCCGTCTCGTCGTCGTCCTCATCGTTGTCGACATCGTCGGCAAGTCCAAAGCATTGTAGAGATTTGTGCAATCAATAGTAGACCGCTCTCGCCATAGAGAGTGGGGCCTTCGGAGGAGGGTTTGACAACATTCTGCTGTCGTATTCTTCTCTCTCTATCTCTCAGTCTCAGCACCTTCATTCACACTGTTCACCACTTTGTTTGTGATCATTTGCACTCTCTCACTAAAGGAATGGAAGGCTCTCCCTTCCGTAAGTAAAAGGAACCTTGAGCACACTTCGGAGCACTCATCTTGAGCAAAGTTCAACATTCACTTCCGATGCACTTTACATTGGTATCAAAGCTTTGGCAGTGTTCTGTATCGCTCAAGGAAAGAACCACAAGAACCACACACAAAAAAAAAAATTGCTTGTTGCGGTCGCACGTAACCGAAGTCCTCTTGGGCGTGTCGATTCCTAATCGTGTTTTTGAAGAGTGACAGGAAACCCAAGAAAGAAGGGCTTCTCCAGTCTCCCCTTGTGTCTCTTTTCACTCATTGAGAGCGGATCGTGCACTTAGTGGCCGCCCAATCGACGTGAGGTGGGAAAAAGCAACCTTGGTGTGAGTGCAAGGCCATCAAGGGGTGCACCCGCGGAAAAGAGCATAACTCGAATGAAGAGAAGATCCTTCTCTAACACAGATTGCAAGCGAAAGAAGAACCTCAAGAACCTCAAGACCCGCAAGGACCCCTAGAACCCAAGCACCCAAGACCCACAAGAACCCAAGTTCCTCGTGAACTTAAGAACCCAAGACTTCAATGGATGGTCGTTACCCGAAGCGGAATGGATACTTCGCATGGAGGTGGTGAGCATGGGAGTGGCGAAGAAGAGTTTTCCCCACTAGGAGGTTTTTTCGACCCTCCCCCTTCCCCATCTACGCCAAGGATTGCACTAACGCCTATGGAGGCTTTCGACGAGGAGATGATGGACAGGAAGCTAGAAAGCGACGAAAGATTGGCCGCCATAGAGCGTAAATACAAAGAGAGAATGGCAGCCATAGCACGTGAACGCAAAGAAAGAATGGCAGCAATAGAGCGTGAGAACGAGCAAGCACGCTTGGAAGCCAAAGAAAGACGAGCCGAATTGGATCGTGAGCGCAAAGAAAGAGAAGCAGAATTTGATCCCGAGAACAAAGCAAGAAGAGAGATGAGCGACCAACACATGAACGAGTTGTTGCGACTGTTTTCTAATGTGCAGGTGCAGTTTGAAAAGGAACAGGAGAAGGAGACTCTTTCAATCTTTTCTTCTTTTCCAAAGCATGACACACATGATTTGCATGATCAAGATGTAATTATTCACGAGTATGATGATTTGCATGATCAAGATGTGATTGTTCACAAGGATGATGGTTTAGTTGATGCTTATTCTAGTGAAGCTAACCTCATTGCAGATTCGATCAATCACGAAGAACAGATCTTGGCTCTCGAGTCAAGGTCCAAAGAACCCTCAGAAGAAGATTCGATCCATCACGAAGAACCAATCTTGGCTCTCGAGAGTCAAGGTCCAAAGAACCCCCACAGGAAGTATTATGTGTACGGATGATTAGTCAGAGCACGCATTGTCAAGTGTTTCATTCGTGATGCTTTCCTGTATTTTAGTCACCGTCCTTATGTGATCCCTTTTCATAGGCATGACATATTGTACGATGAACACGATTCACTCATGAATAAGCACGAATATATACGGATTCCTCATGAAAAGATGAAATGTTTGCATTCAAGGAATTCACATTCCATGTCTCTTCCTTGGCATGACACAGTATCCGAAAGAGCACAAGAAGGATTGAGCATCAAGCATAGGCATTTCCAATGTGTTTTGCCACATTTGATTGATTTAGATCAGAAAGACAAGTTTCGACTCCGTTGTTTGCATATGTTTGATGAACGGTTTTGCACTCTGTCTATATGTTCATCTACATTGCATGCACATTTTTTTCGAAGGAATATAGAATTTTTCCAGTCACTTTACATGGAATGGGTATGTTCATGTTTTTGTGTTGGAAGTGCTTTCGGGAATTTTCATCCTCGGAGATTCTTGAAGAAGGTAGACGCATGACTATCAACGAAGTTGAAGGATCGAAGGAGACTTTGTGTCGCTTTTGGCGCGGCCCAAAGAAGCAAGCGTTGCAAACCTTTATGAAGTTCAAGTATCGCATGACCCACGCATCAAAGTGGGCCGGCGAAGAGTCCTTTCCAGGATTCCAGACGATGTCCATCTCCCTCGATGCCATACAGTTCGGTACCAGTACCTCACTTTGAAAAGGAGGGGATGTCACGTGACACATCTAAGCTTATGTGTACGTGGACAAGCTACTGCATGACAAGGGTTCAGTTTAGTTCAGTTCAGTCAGTCTAGAATAGGAAGTGAACTGGCACTTTCGTGAGTCTGTTCGCAGACTGTGCATGTCTAGACACTTAGAGTAGATGCATATCCTTTGGTTGCACACAGCATGATCATCAGATTTCCATCAGAACCCATTAGGAGCATTTTTACAGTGCATAGACCTATTTTCCCCATTTTTGACATTTTTCACTTATTATTTTTAAGTGACTTTTGTTGGGAACTAGGTAGGGCAAATTTACTAAGCATGTATATAAGAAACCTAGCGCTAGCACTTTCTGGTAGAAGAGGCAGTAAGAACTTCGGTTCAACAATTTTATTTCTTCTTGGCTGACTCAAGAGTATGAACGCGATATACGAGCTGTCTAGAGCTCTTTCCTACCCGCCTCTTCATTCAAGAAGATCTCGTTCAGAGAACAGATTGAGCGGTTTACCTTGGGTCTACCTACAGAGATACGAGATCACTGCTTGGAACAGAAGTCAGCTTCTACTGAGGAGTTGATGAGTCATGCGAAACGGGGTTTTGCCATTCACTCTGGCAGTCTGACCTACCCCACCAATGAGGTCATGACACAACAAACCGAACAGACTTCAGCAAATGAAAGTAGAAAGAGAAAGAGCAACCCAGAAAAGAAGGATGCACAACCCAAGCTTACTCCTCAGGAGAGAGCTCGCTTCATCAGGAAGGGGAAGTGCTTTGGATGTGGGGAACATGGACATATCTCCACCAAGTACCCTAAAAAGGCACAAAAAGAACAGAATGACAAGGACGACGAAAGGCCTGAGACTCCTAGAGCAGCTGAGGAACGTGGAAGAAAAGGCAAGATAAAAACAGGACTAGTTCCAGATTGTGTGGGTACCGATCCCAACACAATGGACGAGACTACATAACTTTGCCAAGCTTGGGGCAAAGTGAAAGACCAAGAGGCCCGGATCTTCTTTGATGGAGGAGCCAAGGACAACTTCATTTCACTGAAATTGGCGGCGCGGCTCGAGATCGCTCTCGATCGGATGGGACCACTTGCAGAGGCAATTCTAGCGGCACCCAACAGGGACGTAGGCATTACACTTGTCATTGGCAAACTTCAGTTGCATTGTCAGGGGTATTTGGGGCATGAGGACTTTTACATAATGCCTTTGGAAGGTTGTGATGTTCTCTTGGGAATTCCCTGGTACCACAAGAACAATGCCGTGGTCGACTATCACGCTAGGAAAGCGACATTGATTACAGAGAAGGGCAGAACCATTGTACTTGACATTAAACTGAAGGGCGAGTCTGTCCCTATTGTATCAGCTTCGGCAATTTCTAAATTAATAAAATCCAGTCAGTTTGTTTACTCGATCTTTATGAAAGAGTTGATTGATGAGGATAGGACAAATATGTCTAAACTTGATAAAGAACGCCAAGATTTTCTCCACTCTCGCACCGACTGCTTCTCAAAGGGCCTACCAGGCTAGTTACCACCTGCTCGTCCTGAAGATCATACCATTGATCTGATTCCTAGAAGCACACCGCCGAACCGGCCACCTTACCATGTGAGCCAGGCACAAAATGAAGAGATTATGAACCAGGTGAAAGACCCCTTGGAAAAGGGTCTTGTCCAGCCTAGCACTTCACCGTATTGCTCTGCAGTGTTGTTGGTTTTGAAGAAAGACGGATCTTGGAGAATGTGCATCGATTATAGAGCTCTCAACAAAATCACCATCAAGAACAGATTTCTGATTCCTAGGATCAATGATATACTCGACAGATTACAGGGATCCTCATGCTTTAGCAGGATTGATTTGAAGAGTGGATATCATCATATCAAAATCGCACCGGGAGACGTCTACAAGACAACTTCCGGACGACTTTTGGGTTATTTGAGTTTTTGGTGATGCCTTTTGGCTTAACCAATGCTCCTGCGACATTTAAACGGATGATCGACAAGATTTTTCCAGAGTACAGGCTATTTGTTGGCACTTTTTTCGACGATATCATTGTTTTCTCCACGAATGAGGCAGAACATAGAGATCATCTGCTTCAGGTCTTTCAGGCATTACGAGATCACAAGATAGTGATTAATGCAAAGAAAAGTGAATGTTTCCTACAAGAGATACAGTTTTTGGGACACATTGTGTCAGTAAACACGAGTGCAAATGGATACAGACTATCCGTGATTGGCCCGATTTGAAGAATGTCCATGAAGTTAGAAGCTTCTTGGGACTGTGTTCGTACTACAGGCGGTTCATTCGAAAGTTGCTTTCCCTTTGCATATCTGAACACAGAAAGGAGTCCCTTTCTCATGGGGACCCACAGAGGTGACTGTCTTTCAGACATTGAAAGAGAAATTGACTACGGAACCAGTTTTGACTCTGCCGGACTTGCAGAAGTCTTTTAAGTATATTGTGATGCTTGTGGTCGTAGTCTGAGTGCGGTCTTAATGCAAGAAGGCCATGTCATTGCTTACGAGAGCCAATTGTTCTCAAGGCCGGAAATGACAGCACAGATTTATGAGAAAGAGCTTCGGTAGATTCTTGACTTGGAGTGTCCAAGTCGAATCAAGGCAAGACATAAATCCTTCCAAATCCGTAGAAAGCAGCACATAAATGATGACAAATGGGACGTATTCAAGGGTGCATCTATGAAGATGAATTATCTAATGGTTGGGCGCCACTGGGAATATCTAGAGATCCAAAACGAGGAGAGGTATGTGACAAAGCATGTTGCAGAAACTGATTCCAAGGCTCTCTCTCTCTCTCTCTCTCTCTCTCTCTCTCTCTCTCTCTCTCTCTCTCTCTCTCTCTCTCTGTGCAATAAAAGTGGGGCTTTGACCCTTTGCATTACATAAAATCGACCATAGGCCCAAGGGTACATATTTTTTACAACCTCTTAAATCTCCTAGCATAAATAACTCTATCGAATACAAGAGGTGGAAAGCTCTTCTCATACAATGACAAAGCTAGAGGAATATCATCTCATACCATAACTATACAAAGGGGAGATGACATGTAACATGCCAGCACGCTCCATAGGGAAAGGAGGGGGTACAGCATCCAAAGAAGTGTGTACACCAGAAGACTCGCTCAAAGCCTCCTGCATCTCCTAGATTCTCTATTTGCTCTCCATGCTCATGCACTATCCTGCGAGTGCATTAAGCTGCCATATATTGGCCAGGTCTCCCACAATGAAAATAATATCCAAGAAGCCCAATGAAGGAGGCTCTCCGCCATATATCTCCCCCGTGAATAAAAAGTAGGAGAAGCGATGAATTGTGGAAGACCTTTGGAAGAGGGGAGTTAAGGATATGTCCGTTAGTGGGGGTCCCACCTCAATGGTGCAGTGTCACGTACAGCAGAAGGGTTTAAGAATTTTAACTCAAATCTACTACTTCGCACAAACACAAGGTTACTTTACTTCACTTGAGAGGAAAACTAAACTAAACACAGTGAAAGAGAGAGGCAGAGAGAGAAGAGAGAAGAGAGATGACACCATGTCGGGTCCCAACCACCATCAAGGGCCCCCTTGCTATGTTGCTAGAGCAAGTACTTGCTTTAGATTACTTGTAGAAATGTTGATACAATGGCTAAATGCTGAATACTAAGTACTAAATGCTGACGAACTGCAAAACGATAGGGCTGAATGCTGATGCAAAACGCTAGGCTGATTTATTGCAAAAACGTTGGGGCTAAAGCTGATGCAAAAATGCTGGTTGATCTGCTGCAAAAACGTTGGGGTTGAATCTGATGCAAAAACGTTGGCTGATCTGCTGCAAAACCACTGGGGCTTAATCTAATGCAAAACGCTAGGGCTGACCTGATGCTGAGGCTGAAAACGCTGGTGTTGATCTGCTGGTGTTGAGGGTACTCATGATGATGGAGGTACTGGCAATGGCCGTGTTGGCAGGTGTGCCCCCTCGAGGGTGTGTTGTGCACACACACACACACAGAGGTTGTGTGTGTTGAAGGTTGTGGATTGAATAGTGCGGAGTGAGTGTGCTCATTTGTGTTGTTGCAGTGAGTGAAGAATCAAAGTAATGAAGTAAACTCGGAGCAGTAAACCAAACTTTCACATATCAAAGTAATGCACAGAATTTAGTATACTCCGATTACGGTTAAGCACCCTTCAAGCAACCAATAAATGGAGCAAAACCCAGTAGTAATGCAACCATCCTGCCACGCTCCTTTCCTTTCGTTTTCTTAGGCGTGCCTTATCAAAACGTAAGAGCACCCAATCGTTCTCCTTTAATTTCAAATCGCGACGATGTCAACCTGCTGCGTTCTCATGTCTTTCCTGAGATTTCTCTAAAGCCTTCCGGACCTTGACAATAGCAGAGCGGTGTCCACGTTCCGCGTGTACTGGTCGGCTTCAAAAATCTTATCTTTCGTGCTTAGGAAGGGTGGAACCTTCGTAGCACCTTCAATAATCTCAAATGGCGCCTTCCCCGTCGAAGAGTGAATCGTGTTATTGTAGGAAAATTCCACCAAAGGCAAAAACCTTTCCCATTGAGTCTTTTGATCCGAAATGTAAGACTTCAGTAAATCCAGCACAACTGAATTTGCAATCGCAGATTGCCCATCTATCTACGGGTGGAAAGATGACGAGAACCACAACCGTGTACCAATGTTCTCCCAAATAGCCTTCCACACAAACTCGTGAATCAAGGATCTTTGTCAGAGAACGATTGTCTCAGGCATGATGTAATCTGAACATCTGAGCAATGAACAGTCTCGCCGGCTTGACTGTTTTCTTCACTAGAATGAAATGAGCTTGCTTGCTAAATCTATCAATAACAGTCTAGATACCGTGGTGCCCACTCTGTGTCTTCGGGAGATAAAAAATGAAATCCATAGCAATACTTTCCCAGGGGCGGGTGGGAATGGGTAAAGTTTGTAACAATCCATGTGCTTTATGCCTGTCAAACATGACCTTCTGGCATACCAAGCAATTGCGTACAAAATCGTCCATGTCCTTCTTGAGTCTCGGCCAAAAGAAGTATCACTCCACAACTTTCAAGGTGGTATCAATGCCGCGGTGACCCGTAAATGGTGGACAGTGGCATTCGGTTAGAACCTTTTCCCACAACGGCTGTGTAACGCACAACATCGCACTACTACCTCCCCATTCTGTATTCGATTGAATACATCAGAAAAATCTCGATCTGTGGCGTACTGATCGACCATGTCCTCGAAGCTTCAATGGTGAATCGTGGAAATAGCCAAGACTAACGGCTTCTCGGACAAAGCATCTGCCACCAAGTTTTTCCGTCCCTGTACATGGACAATCTGGAAGTGAAACTGTGACAAGATGTTAGCCCACCGCATCTGCTTTTTTGATAGCTGCTTCTGTGACAAGAAGTAGCGTAAACAATGATGATCAGTAGGTAATGTCGCCACTGAGTAAGAGCATGGATAACCGCCAAAAGCTCTTTCTCATTAATCTGTGCTGTCACATCCTTGAAAACAATCGGCTCTCATAGGCAATGACATGGCCTTCTTGCATTAAGACCGCACCCAGACTACGACCACAAGCATCACAATATACTTCGAATGACTTTTGCAAATCCGGTAAAGTCAAAACTGGTCCCATAGTCAATTTCTCTTTCAAAGTCTGAAAGGCAGTCACCTTTGTGGGTCCCCACGAGAAAAGGACTCCTTTCTATGCCAAGATATGCAAAGGGGAAGCAACCTCTGCAAACTTTCGTATGAACCACCGGTAGTAAGAACATAAGCCCAAGAAGCTTCTAACTTCATGGACATTCTTCAAATCGGGCCAATCACGTATAGTCTCAATCTTGGCCGAGTCCATCTGCACTCCTGCTGCTAAGACGATGTGTCCCAAAAAGTCTCTTTCAAAGTCTGAAAGGCAGTCACCTTTGGGGGTCCCCGCAAGAAAAGGACTCCTTTCTATGCCAAGATATGCAAAGAGGAAGCAACCTCTACAAACTTTCGTATGAACCACCGGTAGTAAGAACATAAGCCCAAGAAGCTTCTAACTTCATGGACATTCTTCAAATCGGGCCAATCAAGTATAGTCTCAATCTTGGCCGAGTCCATCTGCACTCCTGCTGCTAAGACAATGTGTCCCAAAAAGTGTCTCTGATAAGAAAAATTCATTCTTCTTTGCATTGATCACCACCTTGTGATCTCGCAATGCCTGAAAAACCTGTAGCAGATGTTCTCTATGTTTTGCCTCATCCTTGGAGAAGACTATAATGTCATCAAAGAAAGTGTCAACAAAAGATATGTACTCTCTGAAAATCCTGTCCATCATTCGGTTAAAGGTTCCTACCAACGCTTTTTTTGCGCCGCCATTTGCGGAGGGGTCCGTACAATAGTGCCACGTCATCTTGCAGCGCAAAACCCGGGGGTTGCTGCCACGTCATTGCCATGTCAGCCTTTCACGGGGTGTGTGTGTGTGGATGAGTCTTCTGCTGCCCCACAATGTCCAGGCATGACATGTGACCAATTTGTGACATACCCCCCTCTTGAAAGCATTGTAATCGCCCTCGATTACGCCTGCAAAACAGACAGAAGCCATAAACTGTCTTAGCAGACACTGACTGTTAGTACCGACGCACTAGGAAAAACACATCTAGCACATGTACCAATCGACAGTCACATCACAGGACATCACATGACAAATCACATTCAAAAATTCATTCGGATCTCAGGCCATGATTTATCGGCAACGCAATTAGCAATCGCATCTAGATCCACTCATGACCTCATAGACGCCCTATTGACTAATCCCTATTGCAACCATGTCTATCAAGATCATTTAGACCAAAATGCTGCAATCATTTCCTCTATCAATTCCTGCACTTGAACAAGTCAAGAACAGATCAGTATCATATTATCGGGAATTCCAGTTCATAAAGTCATTATAGCAAAATACTGTCAGCTCACAGTATCCCTAAAACTCAAAGAGACATCAATGACTTTAGTATCAAAAATCGAGGCAATCCGTTGACAAAGGAGTGGAGCGACTCCCTCTTGTGCATACCCGCTGCACCAGATTCCGCCCTAGCTGAGTTCAGGGTTCCATTTAGAATAGACTATGCTAATCCAAATGCTTCGAGGTAAAGATTCACAATCTCAGGCGTATCTGCTAGGTCCTCCTCCTCCATCCACTTCGCATCCAATGCATGATAGTTCTTGAATTTAACCAAGAACCACCTTATCACTTTACCCTTAATCTTTATGTCTTTATGTGCCAATATCTTTTCTGGAACAAGGATCTCCTCGTTTTCTTCCACTTCGGGTTGCTCATTAGGCTCCCCATCTTCGGGCACATCCAGTGTCACCATGAAACGCGTTTCGACAAGTCAAGGCAAGTGAAACGTTTTGGGCCTTTAAACGTTTCACTCACCAAGTGAAACACAAGCCGTTTCACTAACAACAAGTTACCAAAGTTTTAGTTTCAAAGTCGCTAAACGCACGTTTCAGTCTCACGTTTCACTGTGCTCTAATTTTGGTCTGAAACGTTTCGTGGTGAAACGTTTCGCGATTACGTTGGGCACATTGCCTTTAAAAGGCTTCAGGAGACTCACATGAAAAGCATTGTATAAATCCTCCAAGTTTCGGGCAGCTTCAGTCTAAAGGACATCATTTCTCTTTTCAGAGATCTGGAAAGGTCGTAGTATCGCATACTAAGCTTTGGAAAAAGCCTCTCCTTTCCCTTTTTCTTTCTTAGCAAGCCTTCTAACGTAAGAGCACCCAATCGTTCTCCTTCAATTTCAAATCGCGACGATGGCGATCTGCTGCCTTTTTCTATCTTTCTTGAGATTTCTACAAAGCCTCGCGGACCTTCGTAAAAGCCGTGTCCAAGTCACGCGTGTACTCATGGACTTCAAAAATCTTATCTTTCGTGCTTAAGAAGGGTGGAACCTTCGTAGCACCTTCAATAATCTCAAATGGCGAGTGTATCGTGTTATTGTAGGCAAATTCCACCAAAGGTAAATACTTTTCCCATTGAGTCTTTTGATCCGAGATGTAAGACTTCAATAAATCTAGTACCACTGAATTGGCAATCTCAGATTGCCCGTCAGTCTATCTCAGATTGTCCGTCAGTCTGCGGGTGGAAAGATGACAAAAACTGCAACCGCGCGCCAATGTTCTTCCAAATAGCCTTCCAAAACAAACTCGTAAATCTAGGTCCTTGTTGGAGACAATTGTCTCGGCCATGCCATGTAATCTGAGGATCTGGGCCACAAACAGTCTCGCTAAGTGATCCGGCTTAACTGTTGTCTACACTGGAATGAAATGAGCTTGCTTGCTAAATCTGTCAATAACAGTCCAAATACCGTCGTGACCACTCTATATTCTCGGGAGATCAAAAATGAAATCCATTGCAATACTTTCCCAGAGGCAGGTGGGTATGGGTAAAGGCTGTAACAATCCCTGAGCTTTATGCCTGTCAACTTGACCTTCTGGCATACCAAGCAACTGCATACAAAATCGTCCACATCCTTCTCGAGTCTCGGCAAAAAGAAGTCTCTCTACCCCTTTCAAGGTGGCAGCAATGCCGCGGCGCCCGTAAAAGGTGGACAGTGGCATTCGGTCATAACCTTTTCTCTCAACGGTTGTGTAACGCACAACATGGTTTTCCTTATCAAGTAACCATCCCGAATGGAATATCCCGCTACTATTCACCCATTCTGTATCCGAGTGAAAATATCTGCAAAATCCGAATCTGTGGCATATTGATCGACCATATCCTCGAAGCTCCTATGATGTATCGCGGAAATAGCCAGAACCAACAGCTTCCGAGACAAAGCATCCGCCACCAAATTCTTATGTCCCAACACATATACAATCTGGAAGTGAAACTGTGACAAGATGTTCGCCCACCGCATCTACTTTTCCGGTAGCTGCTTCTGTGACAAGAAGTAGCGTAAACTCTGATGGTCTGTGAAGACAATAAAATCCGCTCCGAGTAGGTAATGCCACCACTGAGTAAGAGCATGGATAACCGCCAAAAGCTCTTTCTCATAAATCTGTGTTGTCAATTCCGGCCTTGAAAACAATCGACTTTCGTAGGCAATGACATGGACTTCTTGCATTAAGACCGCACCCAAACTACGACCACAAGGATCACAATATAGTTCAAATGACTTCTGCAAGTCCGACAAAGTCAAAACTGGTCCTGTAGTCAATTTCTCTTTCAATGTCTAGAAGGCAGTCACCTCTGTGAATCCCCACAAGAAAGGGACTCCGTTCTGTGTCAAGATATGCAAACCTGGTTGACTCGAGAGTACGAATGTGACATACAAATTGCTTGGAACCATCTTCGGATGACCGAGGGAGATTCATTGGACGCATATTGTGAGAGATTCTGGAGCTCTTTTCTACCAGCCTCTTCATTTAAGAAGATCTCGTTCAAAGAACAGATTAAGCGGTTTAACTTGGGCCTTCCTACAGAGATCCGAGATCACTGCCTAGAGCAAAAGTCACATTCCATTCAGGAATTGATGAGTCATGAGAAACGACCGAACAGACTTTGAACAATGAAAATAGAAAGAAGAAGAGCAACCCAGAAAAGAAAGAAAAGGATGCACGACCCAAGCTTACTCTTCAAGAGAGAGCTCTCTACATCAAAGAGGGCAAGTGCTTTGGATGCGGGGAAACGGTGCATATCTCCGCGAAGTGCCCTAAAAAGGCATCAAAAGAACAAAACAAGAAGGATGAAGACAGACATGAGGGTTCGAAAGCAACTGAGGAACGTGGATGAAAAGGCAAGATGAAAGCAAGACCGGTTCCAGATTGCACGGGTACTGACCCAAGCACGATTGATGAGAGTACAGAACTTTGCCGAGCTTGGGGCAAAGTGAAAGACCGAGAAGCCTTGATTTTCTTTGATGGAGGAGCCAAGGCCATTTCACTGTATTGGTGGCGCGGTTCAAGATTACACCCGATCGGATGGGACCACTAGCAGATTCAGTTCTAGCGGCACCCGGTAGGGAAGTAGCCATTACACCTATCATTGGGAAACTTCAGTTGCATTGTAAGGGGTATTTGGGGCACGAGGACTTCTACATAATGCCCTTGGAAGGTTGTGATGTCCTCCTAGGAATTCCCTGGTACCATAAGAACAACGCTGTGGTCGACTATCGGGCGAGAAAAACGACTTTGACTACAAAGAAGGAACGAACTATTGTACTTGATGTGAAACTTAAGGGCGAGTCTATCCCTATTGTATCGGCTTCGACCGTTTCAAAATTAATGAAATCCAGTCTGTTTGTTTACTCAATCTTTTTGAGAGAGCTGAGTGATGAGAATAGGACAAATATGTCAGAACTTGATAAAGAACGCCAGGATTTTCTCCACACTCATGCCGATTGCTATTCAG
This sequence comes from Adiantum capillus-veneris, assembly GCF_014529385.1. Taxonomy (NCBI): domain Eukaryota; kingdom Viridiplantae; phylum Streptophyta; class Polypodiopsida; order Polypodiales; family Pteridaceae; genus Adiantum; species Adiantum capillus-veneris. Next base: position 10,992,198 of record NC_140934.1, read on the forward strand.
AGGGCCTGCTAGGCGAGTTACCTCTAACTCGTCCTAAGGATCATACCATTGATCTGATACCTTGAAGCACACCACCGAACCGGCCACCTTACCGTGTGAGCCGAGCCCAGAACGAAGAAATTATGAACCAAGTGAAAGACCTCTTGGAAAAGAGTCTCGTCCAGCCTAGTACTTCACCGTACTGCCCTCCAGTGTTGTTGGTTTTGAAGAAAGACGGATCTTGGAGAATGTGCATCGATTATAGAGCTCTCAACAAAATCACCATCAAGAACAGATTTCCGATTCCTAGGGTTGATGACATTCTTGACCGACTACAGGAATCCTTGTGCTTTAGCAGGATTGATTTGAAGAGCGAATATCATCAGATCCAAATCGCGCCGGGAGATGTCTACAAGACAGCTTTTCGGACGACTTTTGGGTTATTTGAGTTTTTGCTGATGCCTTTTGGCCTAACCAATGCTCCTGCGACATTTAACCGGATGATGGACAAGATTTTTCGAGAGTACAGACTATTTGTTGGCACTTTCTTTGACGACACCATTGTTTTCTCCAAGGATGAGGCAGAACATAGAGAACGTCTGCTACAAGTCTTTCAGGCATTACGAGATTACCTTCTTCCTTGCATAAAATCTGCGGTCATCGGAGTCCGAACTATCCGAAGACGAGTCCTTTGTAGATGTCACGTGACACATCCAACCCTATGTGTCTCTGGACAAGCTACAACAGATCAGCCTGGCAGTAGCTAAACAGCAAAACAAGCCTAGCGATTTTGCATTGCAGATCAGCCCCGGCATTAGCAGAAGCATCAAATCCATAGCGTTTTTGCATCAGAGACAGAAATCAGCCCTAGCGTTTTTGCATCAGCAAATCAACTCAGCGTTTTGCAGATTCATCGCGACAGTACCTAAGTTAGCATCAGCGTTTTCAGTTTTCAGCAAGTCAGACTCTACAGTAGAACCCCCGAACCTCACAGATCTCACCTTCCCGCAGCAGTTCCTCGCCGCACGGTCAGTTTCCGCAAGGTTTACAATTTCAGCCCGGAAAACGCAGATTTCAGCATCTGCGTTTTCAGCGCGTCGTCGTCACATCGTCGTCATCGACATCATCACCGACATAGAGTCAGAATTCAGCAGATAAAGATTTGCAGAATTCCGCCATTAGCATTTTCAGATATCAGCCCGTCTCGTCGTCATCCTCATTGCCGTCGACATCTTCAGCAAAGTCCAAGCATTGTAGAGATTTGTGCAATCATAAGTAGATCGCTCTCGTCATAGAGAGTGGGGCCTTCGGAGGAGGGTTTTGACAACATTCTGGTGTCGTATTCTTCTCTCTCTATCTCTCAGTCTCAGCACCTTCATTCACAGTGTTCCCCACTTTGTTTGTGATCATTTGCACTCTCTCATTAAAGGATGGAAGGCTCCCCCTTCCCTAAGTAAAAGGAACCTTGAGCACAGTTCGGAGCACTTATCTTGAGCAAAGTTCAACATTCACTTTTGCTGCACCTTACAATAGAACTGTCCGAAACTGGGCGAGATTTAGACTTCTTTGCCTTTTTCTTGCCCTTTCCGAAGCTTTGCTTTTTGCTTCGCTTTTTCCCTTTTCCGTCTTCTTCGCTCGAGTCAGAAGAGCTAGAAGAACTGTCAGAAGAAGAACGAGGTAATCCTTCAAACCACACACGCTTCTTCTGCTTTCTTGCCGAGGCAAAAGTAGATTGACAACCCAAATAACCCAGGAAGTCAGTTCCTTTCTTCTGCTTTTTGTCGTGCTTTTCAGTTTTGTTCTGCGCGTCAAAAAGCTGAGAAATTTGTGCATCAACCACCTCTTCTAGTTCTTGCTCAGTAAACATCCTTGCAATAGGAGGTTTCTTGAGTATCGGTTTGGGGGGTGGTTCTGTAGTTTGCTGCCACTATGCATACACCTCGTCGAAGGAGGTCTGGGTCATAAATTTTGCAAATTTTGGGTCCTTCGCAAAATTAAGCATTATCTTTCCTGCATCGTCGATCAATCGTCGACGCTCCATCTCTTCAAGCTCCGCTGGAGTAGGCCGAGGCGGGCCGTACTCCTCACGTGAATCTTCTTCGTGATCTCTTCTCGCATCTCCAAATGCAAAGGAAGTCGACTGATCTTTGTTTGAATCCATAAGTGCCGCGTAAAAAGGATCAGATTTCCGATAGAAGAGAAATCAACCGCACTCTGATACCACTGTAACAAACTTGGACACTACAAGTCAAGATTCTACCGCGACACAGCAAAGATTCACTTCAAAACAGTTCAAAGTTCACAATTGATTCGACACTGGCCCGGCGGAGTTCCGTGCCTAGAGATTATGGCCTCAAAGACCAGCGCCCCTTTCGGTATTTCTTTTTGTATTAATCTGTTGCACAAAGTACACGGAGTGGCTGTGTCTCACTCTCAGACTCTGCGTCCAAATGCTCTGAGAAGTGAGAGGCCAAGCCACACTTATAAAGAGTTACAAGGTGTTGCCAAATTGGCTTTATCTGACAGAAAAATAATTCTAAATGAATTATTGGATTTATAAGTGAGAGGGTTTTCTCGCTTGGAACACCAAGGAAAAATAATTCTAAATGAATTATTGGAATTTTAAGTGAGGGTTTTCCTCACTGGAGACATCCGAGTACAGAATATTCCTAGTGCGTCATTCAGAGTAATGACGGGAGCACTATAAAAGGGAATATCTGTAAGGCCACGAGGAACGGGTACTTCTAATGCGTCACATCGGATGGGTGACAGGGAGCATCGGAAAGAAGTATCCGACCATCCGGGAACAGACATCTCTGATGTGTCATAGGATGGGTGACATAGAGCATCGTGAAGGAGATTGTACCGTAAGTTCGATAGGAAAGGACTAGGTGATGGGTATTCCTGATGCGTCACAAGGTGGGTGACGGGTGCATCGGAAAGGGAATATCCATAGTCGGGAGGAAATTCCGAACTGTGTTAGAATTGTGTACAAGGAAAAGCAAGCACTTGAATGAAGATGGGTTCAGAGGAAACTTTGAGGAAAAACAGATGCTTTCTGAGAAAGCGGGATTCCTTTTCGGGAAAGCAGATGCTTTCCCACGAGGAAGTCTATGTCTGCATTGCAACTATGCATGTGATTGCATCCAGGGACGCCTGGGAAGTGCTGTGAAAGCATTGTTTTAACTTATAAGGTTTTATTGAGTTTTTGGGCAGGTTCAGACTATTTTTAAAATACGTCGGCCGCCCACTTATTAAGTGGGCAGCCATCTGATAAATAAGGCAACAGATCAGCCAACGTTTTCTCTCTCTCTTTTTCTGGCAAAAATTGAAAGGAAAATTTTTTTTTAAAAAAACGGCCACGACCTCGATGCGAGCAGCTATTCGTGCCCGTGGCTAGGAGCTATAAAAGCATCACATGCCCTCACTCAAAGAGAAGGACCAATCTTTGCGAGGAGATGCTACTACAGATTTCAGCCGTAAAGACGACGTTGCCAGTGATGCCCATGGCTGCCCCAAGTGTACCAGATGTCGCCAAGACCCAGTGCGCGAGTTCCCTCGCGAAGAAGTGCCTACGAAGCGTGTTTCCATCGCAACAAGTTGCTGTTTTTCTTTGTTTTCAGCCCATAAACGTCGTAGACGGGGCTGATTTACGAGAAGGAACCCGAGAACACACCTCTTTTGTGTGTAGGATTGGAAGAGAGGATTTTTCTATGTAAAGATCTCTTCCGGGGAATTGCTTTTCGAGAACGGAGTTGCGTTTCGAGCGTCGAGACTTTGAAGGTAACGTTTTTCATGTTATGATCTTTGAGTATTTGATTGCAGGTGTACTTCCTCTTCGTGAGGGAGTAGGAGCAGAGGAAGGCATGAGCCTCTGCAGGAGAAAAGCGCTCTGAGGAACTGGAGCCAGATCAGCCCAAGGGTTTCGTACCCGAGTTTGGGAAGAAGATCCACGCATCGGAGAGAGGTAGTCTCTCAAGTTGCGATCCAGAAGTTGGGATTCCCAAGTAAGGACTTCGTGTCCAGGAAAGCAGAGTTGTTCTGCGGGCAGAGGACTCTGGAAAGAGAGTTAGAAAGAGTTGCAGGGATGTCATGCCCCGAGTCTGGAAGGTGAGATCCAGAGGCGAGAACCTTGGTTCTCAAGGATTTGGAATAAGGAACGGAAGTTCCTTGGAATAGGTTTTGCCCTAGGAATCGGAAGCTGAGGCTTCCGGGAACCATCAAGTCTTATTCTAGAACGAACGTGGTAATACGTTCGGTTCAAGTGCTTGTATAGACTTCTCCTCAGTAATAAAGATACTATTACGGGGGAGGACCAGCACATCTTCTGGTCCCCAGTACTGTGTCGATCTTCTCACTCTCTATCTCTCTCTCTATTTATTTCTCTCTATATCCTCTGGCTTCAGTAATAAGTGATAAATCTTATTTATCCGAATGTATTTTATATTGTTATGCGCTCCCGTTTGTGACAAGGGATACCAAACGAAGAGCCCAAAAAGCTGCCCATAAAAAGCTGCCCCAAAAATAGGCCTACCAAAAATAAAGCAACTTTCAAAGGCTTCTAAAATAAAGCAATTTTAGCATTTGCGTAGAGACAAAGGCTGCTTTTCCGTACGCTGCCTGCCAGCGCTTTTTTTGCGCCGCCCTTTGCGGAGAGGTCCGTACAACAGTGCCACGTCATCCTATAGAGCAAAGCCCGAGGACTGCTGCCATATCAGCCTTTCACGGGGTGTGTATGTGTGTGGATGTGAAACCGGCCTGTTCAATCCAAAAAGGGCGGTAGACTTTACTTCAAACCTTGATTTAGCTTTCACCAATTATTAGTCGTCTATTATACATGCGCTATAGTGACACAAGAGAGGGGAATGGGATACAGATGCTAGAATGCACCTGTATAGGAAGACCGACACCAGATTGGCCCCTAACTTAGGCGCCCCTTTCGGTATTTCTTTATTGTTTAAAAGAGGGAATATACGCTGTGGTTCTTTCCAAGCTGCCCCGTACAACCTTGGCTGAATTTTGACTGTTCTGGCTTGATTTCGGTAGCATAACCCTACTAGAACCCTTCACAGTCAGTATTCCCACGCATTGGCCGACTTTCCCGACACATACGGGCAATTTGCAAAACCTGGCGAGAATCTGCAGCACGCTGAATTCTCTGTTTTTAGCCCTGAAAATGCGCCAGATCACCTGTACAGCGGTCCCCTTGCGTCCCCGAACCTCCTGGGGGTATTAGGGTCCGTTTAGGGCCAAAACCCTAAACCTGCAAAAATACACAGCAGGCTGTAATTCACTGTTTTGGGCTCCGTTCCGCGTGCCGGTCGCATCCGTAGCAAGTCCTCGAGCTCCCGCACCTGTGGGGCTACTTGCCCTTTGAATCGGACGAGATTTCTGGCGTGAAACCTCTCCGAATTCACCTGTACCTGCGGGGGAATTAGCCGCTAGCTAATCCAGTACCTGTGCAAGAGGCTCTTGCCTCGGCAATCGCGCATGAACCCACACAACTGTACATTGGTCAAATGAAGAGCCCACTAGTGGGGCATAACATACTGCCAAAGGGGAGAGAGAGGGCAGTGCGTAGCGTGTAGGGCATCATCACTCCTGGCACCGCACTGTGCATAAGAGGGAAAGCAAGCACTCCATAGCTCTTAACCTCTGACAAATCTGAAAATGAGGCTCTCCCCCTCCTAAATTCAGCGCCACTTCTTGTTGCATGAGGCAAGTGCACCAGAAGGTGCCACTTGGCACATTTACAAGCATTTTCCCGTTTCGGGGTTGCCGCCTAAAAATCTCCCAACCGGCTCCCAGTTGACTTCACGGCAGAGTAAGAAAATGTTCCCTTTGTCATTCCGGAGGTAATGACGTCAACACATTTTCAGGTCCCAAAATAGCAGTTCCCTAAATTTTAGGAGATGCTGCCATTGTATCTTTCTAGGTCATCCGACCCTCTTTGTACACTGCGGCCACATCCAGAACTGAAATGTAGCCTCTGTAGCAAAGGATTCCACTTTGGCTAGTCAATGACCCCACTTGGCTAACCATAGTCCTTGTCCAACCTTAGTGCTCTCTTGCCCTCAGGCCTGGACTCCCTCTGGACAGTTCCACACTAGCTATGCAATGCAGGGCAGTTAGATTTCCCGAGGGGTGTTTCCAAAAAGTGAAAGTAAATAGATAATAAGAAAGAAATCAACAAAAAGGATAGATAGTAGTCACACGCTAGTGACATACCCTCCTCTTGAAATCTCAAACGTCCTCGTTTGCATCTATGTCGTAAATGCTTACTGTCAACACTAATGTATTCAACACCTGTCGACACATATACGACACATACATGCTCATTGTCAACCCTAGTGTATTCAACACCTCGTCGACTCATGTATTGCCTGCGTGTGAACCCTGTCCCAATGACATAGTGGTAGCTTCGCACTCTGCCATTGCTTTGAGTCACTAACTGTCCAATAACAAAATGGTAGCTGCACATTTTGCCACTGTCTTATAGTACACGTTGGATCCCCTAACACTCTCGAGCAGACCCAAACCGACAGTTTAAGAATGCAGTTACACATGTACTCTTCAATAGAAGCAATCACTGTATCCTTGACAAACTAACAAGAAATACTCACTTCTATAGCACTAACCAAACTTTTAGACATTCCATAAGAGCAATTGCCAAACTGACAATCTGTACAGCTCTAACATTCATGTAACAGGTATTTGATTTGAGCTCACTTTAAATACCATGTACATCATTTGTTTCAAAAGCCATTGTCACACTGACAATCCATGTAGCTTTGAAACTCAAGGGGTCAAGGTAGGTTGCAAATCGAAGGCTTCCAGGTAAAGTGATAACACAGTTGGTGACTCTACAAGTTCACCTTCTTCCATCCACTTAGCATCCATTGGTGGATAGTTTCTGAACTTTACCAAGTATCGCCTAGCAACCTTGCCTTTCACTTTCATTTTTGTGTGCCAAAATCTGTTCCGAGACCAAGATCTCGTCAAGTTCCTCGACTTCCGGCTGATCTTCAGCTGGCATATCTTCTGGCACATCACCCACATAGGGTCTGAAAAGACTCACATGAAACGCATTGTGAATCTTCCAACTGTCAGGCAATTTCAGCCTATATGCAACATCACTAATTATGTCGCATACTTGAAAAGGCCCATAGTAACGCATGCTGAGCTTTGGAAACAGTCTTTCCTTGCCCTTCATCTTCTTTAACCTTGCCTTTTCAAAGCGTAAAAGCACCCAATCACCAAGTGAATATACCACTTCACGACGGTGACGATCAGCTCCTTTCTTTTGCTTTGCCTGAGTCCTTTCTAAGGCCACTTTGACCTTCTTGTACATTTCATCTATGTCCTGAACATACTTATCTGCTTCAAATATCTTGTCCTTTGTATGCAGTATGGGAGGAACTTTCTTGCCACCTTCAACTATCTCAAAGGGTGCCTTGCCAGTTGATGAATGCACTGTATTATTGTATGCATACTCCACCAATGGCAAATATTGCTCCCATTTTCCTTTATGCTCAGACACATAACACTTCAGCAGATCTAGGACAGTAGAATTTGCCTCTTCTGACTGCCCATCTGTTTGAGGATGAAATGACGAAGAGAATTTGAGTGTGGTGCCCATATTCTCAAACAAGCCTCTCCAGAACAAACTTGTCATGCGTGGATCACGGTCGCTAACAATCGACTGTGGCATGCCATGATACTTGAAAATATTGCTCATAAACAAGCGTGCCATCTGATCTGGCTTTATCTTCTTCTTGACAGGAATAAAATGAGCCTGTTTGCTAAATCTGCAAATAATGGTCCAAATACCATCGTTTCTTGTCTGCGTTCTCGGAAGATCAAAGATAAAATCCATAGCAATACTTTCCCATGGTTTATTTGGAATAGGTAGTGGTTGCAATAACCCTGGTGCCTTTTGCCTGTCAAACTTGACCTTTTGGCATATTAGGCATTCTCGCACAAAGGCATCCACATCCCTTCTCAATGTAGGCCAATAGAGGAATGTCTCAACCGCTTTAACTGTAGCATCGATACCACGATGCCCTGCATACGGTGGGACATGACTCTCTTCCATAACTTTGCGTCGCAATGGCTTTGTGACACACAATTTGCCATGCATCATCATGAACCCATCTTTGAGAAGACAGTGTTCATGACGTTGTCCATCCATTAACTGCTCGAAGACCCTTGCAAAATCTTCATCATTTGCATATTGTTCTCTCATATCATCAAGTTCATGATGATAAGGAATTGACACAGCTGAAATTTGGGGCTTCCTTGACAAGGCATCAGCCACAACGTTCTTCTTGCCTTCCACATGCACAATCTGAAAATGGAACATGGACAAGATATTTGCCCATCGCATATGCTTCTCAGATAACTTTGTTTGTGTCAAGAAGTATCGCAAGGTCTGATGATCCGTTTGGACAACGAAATCTGCACCTAGCAAGTAGTGTTTCCAACTTAAGAGCGCATGAATCACAGCCAGTAACTCTTTCTCATAGACCTGCATGGTCATCTCTGGCCCTTGCAAAATTCTGCTCTCATAGGCTACTACCCTGCCATCTTGCATTAGCACACCACCAATGCTACTACCGCAGGCATCACACTGGACCACAAATGACTTCCTAAGATCTGGCAACACAATGACTGGATCTGAAGTCATCTTTTCCTTTAAGAGATTAAAGGCTGAAATCTCTTTTTGTGTCCATCTAAAGGTGACTGCCTTCTTTTGAAGAGCATGTAAAGGTGAAGCAATCTCAGCGAAATTTCGGATAAACCTTCTGTAATAGGAGCATAGTCCCAAAAAGCTTCGGACATCATGCACCGTCTTCAAATTTGGCCATGACTTGATCGCTTCAACTTTTGCAGGATCCATTCTGACACCATCCTTTGAGACAATGTGTCCCAGAAAGTGAATCTCTTCCAGAAAAAATTCACTTTTCTTTGCATTGATGAGCAACCTATGACTGCGTAACTCTTTGAGCACAATGGCCAAGTGATGCCTATGCTCCTCTTCATTCTTTGAATAGACTATCATGTCATCAAAGAATGTACCAACAAACTGCTGGTGTGGACGGAAAATTCTGTCCATCATCCTATTGAACGTAGCAGGAGCATTTGTGAGACCAAAGGGCATCACTAAAAATTCGTAAAGGCCAAACGTCGTTCTAAAAGCAGTCTTGTGCACATCCTCTGATCTAATGCGGATCTGATGGTACCCACTCTTTAGATCTATCCTGCTAAACATAGCTGCTCCTTCTAATTTGTCCATAATATCATCAATTCTAGGTATAGGGAACCTATTCTTGATGGTATTCTTGTTCAATGCACGGTAGTCGATGCACATACGCCATGAGCCATCCTTTTTCTGCACCAACAACACTGGAGAGCAGAATGGAGATGAACTGGGCTGAATCAGCCCCTTTTCTAACAACTCCTGTACTTGGCCCATTATCTCTTTCTGCTGAGCCGCACTAACCCTGTAAGGAGGCTTATTTGGTGGGCTACTGCCTGGCACCAAATCTATCGCATGGTCCTCGGGTCTCTCTGGCGGTAATTGAGACGGTAATGAATCGGAAAAACAGTCACTATACTGTTGTAAAAACATTGACCTTTCTTTATCTAGCATAGATAAATTTGATTCATCACAATCTGACACTTCACGTGCAAAAACCAAGTACGCAGAAAGATGCTTTTTCATTACAGAAGTAATAGCAGAAGCTGATACAGTAGGAATAGACTCCCCTTTAAGCTTTGCATCCAGAATGTGAGTCTTTCCCCTGCTCTGTACAGTGATCTTTTTGTTGTAGGCATCCATGATTCCCTGTACACGAAACAACCAAGGAATACCTAACAACACATCACATCCGTCCAGTGGCATGATGTAAAATTCTTCAGCATCTACATAGGACTGGATATGTAGACGCAACTTTCCAATGATGGGTGTCACAGCCTCTGTATGGCCAGGACATGCCAAACCTGCCTCTGCTGTATACCCCATCTCTTCAGGTCTGATTCCCAACTTTGAAGCCAATTCTGGGAAAATAAAGTTGGCTTTGGCACCTCGATCAAAGAAGATAAGCACTATTTGATCCTTGACCTTTCCCCATGCTCTGCAAAGCTCACTTGCATCTGAATTTGGCTCATCGCCCACCATATCTGGCACTAAACCAGCCATGGGCTTCTTTCCTTTCCTGTCCTCCTTGTCTTCAAAATCAGCTGGCCTTTTCTTTGTAGGACAGTTGTAAGCAATGTGGCCAGGCTGCTCACATATAAAGCATTTGTTTTCTGTCCTCAGGACCTTCTTTTGCTCTTCTGACTTGCGAGGAAAACGTCTTTTCCATTTCTTCGCTGGTCCCTTTTCTGATTGAGCCGTAGCTTTATCTTTCCCTGCGTTGGCTGACTCCTGAGTCCCTTTAGGAGCTCATTGGGAACGTGCTTCTTGGCTGAATTTTTCTTGCCTGATCCTGCCTTGACGCCAGTGTTAAATTCACAATCTTCTCCCTTGAGCAAACCATTGCCAGTGTTTGCTACCTCGATGAGCTGCGTCAAAGTAGTGACTTCTGTCTTCGTGCAGTACTTTCTCAATCCTTTAGGTAGGCCACAACAGTATTTTTCAATCTGTTCTGTCAATGGCACAAACCTATAGGAAGTTACTGGAAGTAGAGCTTTCCAAAACTTCCGATTGTAATCATCCAGATTTCTGCAAGTGGCAACATTTAGCTGGTGCCATTCTGTCATGATATCTGCTTCGAAATCATCAGATAACCATGCTGCTGCAAAAATCTGCTTGAAGTAAATCCATGTGGACGGAGCTTGCCCTTGAAGCAATAAAGTTGTCCACCATTGTCCCGCATTCCCTGTCAAGAAAGTGGCTGCCTTGCGAACCTTTGAAGCCTCTGTAAAGTTTCCCCCTGCATAGGCCTTGTCAAACTGCTGGAGGAATGAGAGAGCCTTCTTCCTATCATCAAACCCTTTAAAGGTCGTGAATGACACACCTTTGCCACCTTCTTTGTACGGAGTTGGCCTCTCCAGCGGCGTTAAATTGTCATATGGAAGTGACTGAAACATGGGAACACTATTAGGGTTCATCTGTGTTCCTTGGCCGCTATTAACTTGACCTGGAAACGCCATATTTGGCTGCTGATTTGTAATTCCAACCATACCAAAATTTGCATGTGGCATCCCAAATTGGCCCTAAGTGCTCTGAAATCCTTGTAGCATACCCATGACACCATACATGGGGTTAGGCATCATCGTTTGAGCACCCCCAAACACTGTTCCTAGTGTGTAAAACTGATTTCCAGATGCATGACCAGCCATGCTCTGGAATACCGATCCACCTCCAAAATAGCCAGGGTGTACTGAAGGTGGTGGAAACACTTGTTGCGTAGCTTGTAGGTTGCTTTCCTGCCCATTAGAACCAGCTATAGGCTGCTGAAAGGTGGCGGGTTGAACTGGTACAGCTTGAAAAACTAGCATCTCAGCCACCTGTTCTTGCACCTTAGGCATAAGTTGTGGAGACTGCATGTTCTCCGTCAAGTGTACAGGTGTTTCCTTTGACTGTGCGGTATGAATCACCTGTGCTCGAGCCTTAACAGGCTTTTGAATATGATCCAGTGACCCAACTTGCTGAGACGAAACAGGAGGTTGCAGAAAGGCTAAACACCTCGGGTTCTGCATTACTTGTGTGAACATAGCCACAGCAGTAGCCAACTGGGTCCTGAATATATCATCATCCGTCTGTGGTGGTCTTGAGGACTCACCCACTTCATGTGTCTGTTGACCGTGTGAAGAGGAAACCTCTTCAGTCACATCATCTGGTCTGTCAACCATAATTGCAATTCCCTGTGTCTGGTCTATGATCCCTTGTGTCTTCAAGCCCAAAACTGACCAAGGCTCACTTCTATGGGAAAAAGTGATTTAATCCCGTCGATGGAACCATGAAACCGGCCTGTTCAATCCAAAAAGGGCGGTAGACTTTACTTCAAACCTTGATTTAGCTTTCACCCATTATTAGTCATATATTATACCTGCGCTATAGTGACACAAGAGAGGGGAATGGGATACAGATGCTAGAATGCACATGTATGAGAAGACCGACACGAGATTGGCCCCTAACTTAGGCGCCCCTTTCGGTATTTCTTTATTGTTTAAAAGAGGGAATATACGCTGTGGTTCTTTCCAAGCTGCCCCGTACAACCTTGGCTGAATTTTGACTGTTCTGGCTTGATTTCGGTAGCATAACCCTACTAGAACCCTTCACAGTCAGTATTCCCACGCATTGGCCGACTTTCCCGACGCATACGGGCAATTTGCAAAACCTAGCGAGAATTTGCAGCACGCTGAATTCTCTGTTTTTAGCCCTGAAAATGCGCCAGATCACCTGTACAGCGGTCCCCTTGCGTCCCCGAACCTCCTGGGGGTATTAGGGTCCGTTTAGGGCCAAAACCCTAAACCTGCAAAAATACACAGCAGGCTGTAATTCACTGTTTCGGGCTCCGTTCCGCGTGCCGGTCGCATCCGTAGCAAGTCCTCGAGCTCCCGCACCTGTGAGGCTACTTGCCCTTTGAATCGGACGAGATTTCTGGCGTGAAACCTCTCCGAATTCACCTGTACCTGCGGGGGAATTAGCCGCTAGCTAATCCAGTACCTGTGCAAGAGGCTCTTGCCTCGGCAATCGCGCATGAACCCACACAATTGTACATTGGTCAAATGAAGAGCCCACTATTGGGGCATAACATACTGCCAAAGGGGAGAGAGAGGGCAATGCGTAGCGTGCAGGGCATCACTCCTGGCACCGCACTGTGCATAAGAGGGAAAGCAAGCACTCCATAGCTCTTAACCTCTGACAAATCTGAAAATGAGGCTCTCCCCCTCCTAAATTCAGCGCCACTTCTTGTTGCATGAGGCAAGTGCACCAGAAGGTGCCACTTGGCACATTTACAAGCATTTTCCCGTTTCGGGGTTGCCGCCTAAAAATCTCCCAACCGGCTCCCAGTTGACTTCACGGCAGAGTAAGAAAATGTTCCCTTTGTCATTCCGGAGGTAATGACGTCAACACATTTTCAGGTCCCAAAATAGCAGTTCCCTAAATTTTAGGAGATGCTGCCATTGTATCTTTCTAGGTCATCCGACCCTCTTTGTACACTGCGGCCACATCCAGAACTGAAATGTAGCCTCTGTAGCAAAGGATTCCACTTTGGCTAGTCAATGACCCCACTTGGCTAACCATAGTCCTTGTCCAACCTTAGTGCTCTCTTGCCCTCAGGCCTGGACTCCCTCTGGACAGTTCCACACTAGCTATGCAATGCAGGGCAGTTAGATTTCCCGAGGGGTGTTTCCAAAAAGTGAAAGTAAATAGATAATAAGAAAGAAATCAACAAAAAGGATAGATAGTAGTCACACGCTGGTGACAGGATGAGTCCTCTGCTGCTCCACAATGTCCAGGCATGACACGTCACCAATTTGTGACACAGACCCTCAGGAAAAAACACTCGGCATGAGTGTGGAGAAAATCTTGGCGTTCTTTTTTGAGGTCAAAACATATTCGACCTTCAATCATCATCCAGTTCTTTGAATTTCATCAAGTACAATCTCTGTGCCCTTCATTTGTCAAAGTTGCTTTCTCAGCCCGATGGTCAACCACGACATTGTTCTTGTGGTACCAAGGGATTTCGAGAAGGACGTCACAACCTCCTAAGGGCATTACATAGAAGTCCTCATGCCTTAAACACCCCTGACATTGCAAACGAATTTTGCCAATGATCGGTGTAATGGCAACATCCCGTCCAGGTGCGGCTAGAACTGCCTCTGCCTGTGGCCTCAGCCTATCGGCCGTAATTCCAAATCGAGCCGCCAATTCAAGCGAAAAGAAGTTTGCCTAGACTCCTCCATCAAAGAAAATCAGGGCTTCCTGATCTTTCACTTTGCCCCAAGTGCGGCAAACTTTTGTACTTTCATTCATCTTATTCGGTGCGGGCCCCACGCAATGTGGTACCAGTTCTGTTTTCATCTGCCTTTTCTGCCACATTCCTCTGCTGCTCTAGAACTCTTTGGCCTGTCTTCAGTCTGTTCTTGCTGTGCCTTTTTGGAGCACTTTGCGGAGATGTGTCCAAATTCCCCGCAACCAAAACACTTCCCTCTTTGAGATAGATAGCCCTTTCTCTAAGAGTCTGTCGGGGACGTGTATCTTTCTTTTCTTTGTCCTAGGAACTCTCTTTCTACATTTCATTATTAGAAGTTTGTTGGGTTCGTGAGTCAAGATCTCATATGTGGGGTAAGTCAGATTGCCTGAATGTATCGCAAAAACCTGTTTCGCATGACCCATCAATTCTTGAATATAATTCGATTTTTGTTCCAAGCAGTAGCCTCGGATCCTTGTAGGAAGTCCGTAGCAAAACCGCTCAATCTGTCCCTTAAACGAGACCTTCTTAAATGAAGAGGTTGGTAGAAAAGAGTTCCAAAATCTCTCGCAATAAGCATCTAGAGAATCTCCCTTGGTCATCCGAAGATTCCAAGTTGTTCGTATATCTCGTTCGTACTCTCGAGTCAGCCAAGAAGAAAAATAAAGAGCCTTTTGAATTTCAACCATGTAATTGGAGCTTCCTTCCTCAGAAGAAGAATGGACCACTATATTCGAGCATCTCGAAACACAGAAAAGGATTCAAATTTAATTAACTGTCCACCTTCTTTAAATTCTTTTGTTTTCTTGCTCGTCTTGGAGAAAGTCATATTGGTTGACTCTGTAGAAGTGCTTCTTTTCAAGAGTGCTTGTCCATGTCTTTCTGCGAGTACAAGTTCCACTTTTTTGCACTCGTCTGTCTTTTCGGCTTTCTTCCCTACCTGAGAGGAGAAGCGATGGCCACACGCCATCTCGAGTAAATCTGATCAATCAGGTAATCCTTCACGTGTTTCGCCAATCTCTGGTCACTGGAGTACTTAATCAATCTGTTCACACATATGCCAATCTGCAGTTGACGTTTGTACTCCTTTCTGGCAAGCTTGTCCGAAAAAAAAATTTGCCCAAATCTTAATTCTTTTCTTCAGTTCCCGCGTGGGATTTTCATCTTTTCTTTGCCTTCCCACTGAGAGGTACTGTCATCTTTGTCAGATTCTTCCCGAGAACCCATGTGTAATTTGGGATTCTTTATGGCTTTAAGCCCTGTAAGACAAAGCGATGAAGACGGGAGCGCGCCTGATGCGCGATGTATGAAGGGTGGGAGTAGCTAATAAGTCCAGGGTCGAGACACAAAGATTTTTTCCCAAAAGCTGTGTGCGCTGCAAAAAAGATCGGATCCTTCGGAGAAGAAGAATCTTTCTCTACTTTGATACCACTGTAACAAACTTGGATACCCCAAGTCAAGATTCTACCGCGACACAACAGAGATTCACCTTACAACAGCTCACAAAAGACGACACGGCCCGATGTAGTTCCGTGCCAAGAGGTATTGGCCCCAAAGATTGGCGCCCCTTTCGGTATTTCTTTTTATATTAATTTTTGAGCAAAGTACAACTCCCACGGGTGCTCGCTCTTAGACTCTGCGTCCATATGCTCTGCAGAGTGAGCCCCCTTGGGTTCATTATAAAGGTTACAAGGGATGCTAAAAGCAGCGCCCCAAAAGCTTCAAAATCAAAAGCAATAGTTCCCAAAAGCAGTTATTCCCAAAAACTTCAAAATCAGCCAGTGCAGTTTACGAAAATCCGTACAACTGCCACGTGTCATGTCAACGCTTTTTCCGCCGCAAATCCCGGAAATCTATACAGATGGCCACGTCAGCGTGTCAGCATATTATGCACCGCATTTTCCGGGCTGCCACGTGTCTGCTGTCACCGCATTTTCCGAGCATACTTTGTATCAGCAAAGTATGTGTGTATCCCAGGGTTAGCCACGTCACCGGTTTGTGACAACAGTAAAACCATCAAATCCAATAAATCTAGCAGAAGCCAAGTTCCCCCATTGAAGGAAGTGAAAGTTAAGACAATGTAACCATCAATTCCATCATGCATAAGCCAAACTCATTAATTGAGGAAGGTGCAAGTTACTTATTTCATGGAGGGAGAAGAGGAAAAGTATAGCAATGAAACAAGGACAAGGGCAAGGCAAAGACACATGGTAATCTCCTACAAGATAATATAACCATCAGCTCTATTCTGCAAACCGGATGAAGCAATCATAGCCAAGTAAAGTGACCAAGTGTGTGTGTGTGTGTGTGTGTGTGTGTGTGTGTGTGTGTGTGTGTGTGTGTAATCAGAGAGAGTAGATAGACTCAATGTGAACTCAAAAATGACTCTTACAAGTGAAGTGACAAAGAGTGTGTGTGTGTGTGTGTGTGTGTGTGTGTGTGTATCTATATATATGCATTAGTGTTAAGTCACATGGTTAGTGGTTGTGTGTGTAGATATGTACACCCACACACATGAGCATATATATATATATATATATATATATATATATATATATATATATATATATATATATATATATATATATATATATATATATATATATATATATATGTTCATGTGTGTATGTATGTATGCGGGTAAGATGATGCATATACCAGCGCAACATGGTGACTTGATGAACATTTGTCTATACCAGCATAGTGGTCACACATGAATCATTTATGTTTCCCCAAGGGAACGTGCTCCCTTATAGGAACACAAACACAAGGAACATTTGCAAAAAGAAAAATGTAGAGAACTGGTTCCTGATCCACAAAACCTGTTCTGAAAAATGAGTATTCCCTTGTTCCAGCCTATGTCCCTGTGGCTATGATATGCAGAAGATTTAGAAAGAATGTAGGGCCTGAGGCACATTTTGTAGGCAATTGTGCAAAAGCGGGCTCATAAAGACTCAAAGTTCTTTCAGCCTACAGAGATGACATCTCACAGGGAGTGAAGAGCATAGCAGGGACTCACCCTTAGTACCCTGGCAAACGAGCACCACCATCACACTGGCGTACGAGGACAATATAGGACATCATAGCAGACACCTTCATGAGAGATGGCCTATGGAGATCATGCAAGTCCTCACAGAGGGCTCCCTATATATGCGATATTACAGCAATCATTTGCCTGTAGCTATGACAAAATTAGGTCAACATCTATCTAGACCAAGAGGCGCAAAAATGTTTCCTTACACAAATTATCGCATGCAAGAGCTCAAGACAAAACATACAGCATTCGAACTAAATGAGGAGTTAATGCAGCAGGAAACAAACCAGGAAGGATATTCATTAACTTCAATGTGCATCCTGGTTGTTACCCAAATCAAGCGTCTTTCCCTCATCAGTGGCGTTATTGCAAGTCCATCTGTGGAGAACCCTACACTCTGCGCATGATTGCACGCCACTTCCTACAGAGTTGGACATACATAACAAACAAGTTACTCGGGCTGTAAACAGCCACATTAAACAACCTCAAAACTGCCATATGCAAGAGCACACATTTAAGAGATTGATCATGATTCATGTGGTAAATCCTCACATAAAGCAGGATTGAATAAGAATTGTATTTCAGAGGTTTTCATGGCCCCTACAAAATCTTGACCTGCCAAGCCAAGTGAGGCAGGTAAAAGAAAGATACCTGAAGCAAATTTGCCATGGTTTCTGGGGATGCAGTACCATTCATCCCGACCTCATAGCAGCGAATTACAACCTTCTCTGTGTACGATTGCCGATCAACGTTGCGGACGCCGAGGCGAGAACTGTTAGCAATGCTTGCTGATTTAGCAGCAGGATGATGCTGTTTTTCTGAATGGGGAGGTTTAGCAAGAGCGGTGTCGGATGCTAGAGAACTAACGATACTATTGCATGTTTGCACTGGGAAAGGGTGAGGGGACGCTTCTGCTCTGGTATGAGAAGCAACATTGCGAAAGCCATTTGTTATACAGAATGTGGGTGTTGCTGTTAGCCCTGCTGAGGGCATTATATTGAAGCCCATTCTTGATAATGCGTTTGGAGCGACCACAGGTGCCAAATTAGGGAAGGAGGTAGAGCTGCCCATGCTGCCCTGTTCTTGCTGGTAAGGGAGATCGATAAGCTGCTTGCCTCAGGTGGGAAGCCCAATGCGTTTGCTTTCAGTGAGCAGGGCAGCGTGAACGTAATAGAAGACTGGAGAGGTGGCGAGGACATAGATGCAGAGAGGCAGTGAAGAAGAGTACACCTCGCCATCGGTGTTGCAGCCGTCAGCTTCAATGTAGGACAAACAGCCACAGAAGAGTACGAACGATCCTCGTCGCGCATAAAATTTTGTGTGGCATGTTTTACTCCATTGGAATAGCTGAATGAACATTCTGGGTTCTCTGAAGGCTGCCCGCGGCCTACGTTCGAAAGATTCTAGTCCGTTACCTCACGACACAAAGGCGCTCGCCAGCATAGCGTTTTTGGTCTGCCCCAAACGGTGGCCCAGTGCTCGAAAAAACCACAGTTGTGAAACAACAGACTCGCAGTGCTCGAAAAAAACCTAGGTTTAGTGTAATCCCACCTACAAATTTTGAAATTTACCTCTAAATTTAATTTTTGGAGGTGAAAAAAACCTACAAATTTTTGCAAAAATTAGTGTAATTTGGTGTAAAAACCCTCAAATTTTGTCAATTTACCTCCGTTGTTTCACATATGTAGGTTTGCCAAGTTTTTGGAAAAAAAAAAATCGGAGGTGAGAAAACCAGTGTAGAAACCTTCAATTTACCTCTGTTGCAGTGCTCGAAAAAACCTTCTTTCCAAAAAGTTGGCAAACGTACATATGTGAAACAACAAAGGTAAATTGACAAAATTTGAAGGTTTTTACACCAAATTACATTGGTTTTCTCACCTCCAAATATAAAATTTACAGGTAAATTTCAAAATTTGTAGGTGGGATTACACTAAACCTAGGTTTTTTTCGAGCACGACACTGAGGCCTCAGTGATCCCTACCCATTTTGCTAACGAGCTCGTGCAACCCGTCATAGACGGGTTGGGTCTATGGCGGGGTCGGGTTGCACGAGCTCTTCCCAACGGACACATTGCAATGGTCGAAATTATCTGTCAGTGGCTACTATAGAATGGCCGAAATTATATGTCGATGGGTAGCTAATAACCTCGCGGTTTGAAGCATCGCACTCGTGCAAGCTATGTAAGAAGTTGTATAATGGTTAGAGAAGCCCAAGTTGAGCTCGTTGGAATGGCTGCCTTCTAGGTGGGAGACACTTAGTCGAGCGCGTCCTCGTATAGGCAAATAGGTTGGGCCACATGCTTGTAGGCCGAGGCAAAGAGCGGGTACGTCAATAGATTTGGCACGTAGGGCACCACATCACGCTTGTTCACCATGTGACAACTCTGGCCATTGTCCGAGAAGGCCACCTCTCGACACCACTTGGCACAGTGTGGCCAGAGCACCGCTCAGGCTATACCCCACCCATCATGTAAAGGAGGTCGTGCACCTACATGCCAATATTTTGTAGCTCCAAGCATAGATTCTAAGAGTGGATGATGCTATCTATCACATTCTTGAGAGCCAGTTGGAAGCCCTAGTGTGCTCAAATGGCGGCGGGTGACATGTAGATGGCCTTATTGCTTGCACCATCATAGCAAGGGCCCTCTTGTTATCAAAACATATTTTCCCTTCCTCTAATAAATATGAGTAATTACGTGTAAAGATCACTAAAAATAGAAGTGAAAACATCTTGGCAATGCCCTCCTATTGCACCCATTTCAAAATACTCTCTCTCTCTCTCTCTCTCTCTCTCTCTCTCTCTCTCTCCACCATAGCATTGCAGCCATGATCCAGGCCATGTGAAACTCTACCTTGATAATAGTCAACTTCTTATGGTCGATGCCCTTGTGAAAAGGGGAAAAAGATCTTGCCATGTCTTTGGGTCTACCTTCCTCATGGAAAGGCCGAATCTGGCCAGATGTCGTCCTGGCTTAGGCGCAATAAGTTAATTAACGCCTCGTCGTGTCACCCAAGCGCGCTGAATGCTTTGTCTAGTCGCTAGCAACAGGTTTGAATATCTGCGCAGGAAATTTGTCGCAAGAGGATCCTGCATGCAATACCTAGTGCCAACAGGATTTCGTAAGGGACTGCAAAAGATTAAAGACTGCAAGAGTATATGACTGTTCGATGACTACAAACAGGAGTATATGTACACAGACCAACTGTATCTTGTTTCATCCAAAATGATGTACGACAGCTAAATAGAGATGTAGTATGTCTTTTTTAATCTGAGACAGGATGGCATAGTATGTACAAGAACATCTCGAGATTCAAAAAATTCTATCATGATCTGATTCACAAAAGTCCAGAGCCAATACTCAGTTGTTGAATTGTGGTTCTATTGATGACATTTGATAGTCTTGTTATCAGCGCATTTAGCTTATTCAACTGTGCTTTGAAGCTTGAGACTTCATTGCGTAGTACATGGATTTGCTCTTCACCCCTAGAAAGCTGTACGTCTGTAAGAACAACTTGATAGCTTTCGATTACATCTTTTAAACTTTGTATTGCCGTCAGTATTTCTGATCGAAGAGACAAAGAGTCAGTAAGGTCGGTGCTGCGCAGCTCATGCAAAATTTCGGTTGTCATTTGCTCTATGTTGTTCAGCCGTGGATCCTCGATGTCATCCAACAGGTCATCTGGTTGTGTCTCGCCCATTGTAAGCATCAGCTGGTTGTCTTCCATCGTACCACTGCACATGTAAAATGACATTGTCACAATGCTTGTGTTACCAATCAATAAACTAGCAAAAAATAACAATATTTGTAGATACATTTAGTCATGCAACAGTTGTGACCCCGATTTCATGGACAATCGGTATGTACTCATCGCCGATTTGAGGCATGTGTTCTATCTGACGTGTATCTTCTTGACTATCTTCATGCCCATCCTCAACAACCACGACTAGAGGGCTACATCCAACATTCTTGCAAATCAACATTCACCTACAACACATTGTTCATTGAATACAAGTCTATACCTACCTCTCAACATGTTGCCAGCGAGAGTGGAACCAGTCAGCACGCGGATGAGATGTTCCATACATCTCACTATTGATAAAAATACTAACGACATCCTGATAACTTGTTGTCGACGGATGCACCATACATCTCCAAAGCGCCTTCGTCTTTCCCAACTCCATTCCGCGTCCTTGGTAAGGTGTGACCCATGACGAGGAAGGATAGTACTTCCCAGTTTTAAGCATTTGGTGTAACGTCGACAAGAAGTCATTGCCTAGTGGATGTTGCAATTTAAATTTCCAGAACATAAATGCTCTATCGAAAATATTGATTGGTGTCAAACAAACTTTGTTTTTCAATTCATCGGCACCGTATAAGGTATATAATTCAACCCCTTTGTTCACATTGTCTGCATTGATATTGTGCATCAGCATCCGAAAGTGAGGTTCACCCTGGTCCTTTAGGCAATACCCGATCATGCCTTCAAACGTGTGCATGTTGCGTTGCTTTAATGCCTGACAAAGCACAATAGCTCCCGGTGGCAACAATCTATCCCAGCCCAAGTATTCCTTTATCCTTTTGTTGGTAGCTATCAAAGACGTAGTGCACAGTCGAACCACCATTTGGAAGTGTAGGTGAAAGACATTCCCTCCCCTTTCAACTGCAAAAACTCCAGCCAATGTCTCATTTTCAAGAAACAATTGCATAGATGGCAGCAGCTCTAGGTGTATGTCAGTCCCTCCCATTGAAACAGTCACACTAACTTCCATGATTCTAGAGAGTCTTTGTGCCCTCTTTGAGGAACTCACCTGCTCATCTCCTTTCGACCGGGCTTTTGCCTTCAGTCGCCCCATCTTAAATCGCAACAGAACAGTGCATTGATGCACACAATTGAACACAGTTAGCTACTGCAAAACAAGAAACAACACTCTGCTAGTGCACGCCCAAGCATTCTGATGATGCAGTGCATACAAAACACCAGAGATTCATGTGGTGGTCCATGCTTCAGACTGTTATCAACGCCTACTGCAGTACAGAACATCGAATCGAAACATAGCACTGCACTTACCTCTACTGCTGCTCACTCCTCCAGGCGTCAACGTAACTGTGAACCTCTGCCAGCGCAGAAAAAAGAGCTTGCCAATCTTATTTCCCCGGACACCTGGCTTCGGCCATTGCAACATGTGTCTGCTCAATTTGATTTCTCTTCACAAACCATTTTATTTCTCTTGACAAACGAGCGGATCTTGCTGGATTCCTCCTAAAACAACCGTTGGGACCAGCTATTGGTGCTCATTTAATTTGAGCCTCTTCATGTGCCAATAAAGCAATGTTAGCCTTCCCAAGGAGTGTCAAGCTTAAAGCATGCTTACATTATTTAAATTCTTTTAAGTTTTCATACATACAGTGATGCAAACTTGAGGCACAACCATATTTGCTAACCCTTTTTCTTATCACTCTACACAGGTGACAACACTACAATTCATATTTGCATAGAACCTAACTTTTTCCACCTCTCGATCTGACAGGCCTCATATAAAGATTGCCAGATTTCTTTTAGTCTAACATGCCATGGGCCTCAATATTAATGCCACCATTAGAAGCAAACACGATTGCTCTTAGCCCACAACCACAATTCGACCAAGCCGAGCAGTGCAAGACCCAACACTGAGCAGACCGTGTAGTGGGCCCCATTGAGTGAGAGAGAGAGAGAGAGAGACCATCACCCTCGTCTGTGCCAGTTGTGAGTCCTTACATTATCTCCGATAGCTCACCACAGCTTTGTGAAATCCCACCTCCACTATGACGCCTAATTGTCCTGTGCAAGTACCATGTGGACTCACATGGTGCAAAAGGACATTGACCGAGAGTAGAGCAAGGTTCATTTTGGGGTGAGGCTAGACTCTGCAGCAGAAAAACAAAATGGCACAGAGGGCTCTCTCTCTCTCTCTTGCCCCCCCCCCCCCCCCCACCCCCCCTTGCATGTGCTCCCTCTTGATCTCTTGAGTGTTCAGGGCCTGTGGAGTCTCTTCAGTTTCCTCACTCCACCAAGTCGACCACCAAAAAATTCGTTCCAAATGGCGCAAGCCTCTTTCCACCTCGCTCTAAGCCTCTTTCTGTGCCATGTGGTAGACCTAAAAAGGGCTTTGCTTTATAGAGTAGAATAGATGGTAAGATGCAGCTCAAACTCTCAAATTTGCAAGGGTCATATTGTGTATATGTGAAGAGACCCAATACCCCGCCTCACATTGAAGAGAGTAGGAGCTAAGCTCGATTGTTGCTGGTATGGGGATAAGCGTACAATGGAGTATGGTTTCTTCTCTCAAAGAAGTTGCTTTTATAATTGGCGACAATGCTCATGCTACCAATTTTTTCCATCTGGACTCAATTGACATTGTAAGAAAGCATCATTCATTGTATGGTCTAGAGATGTATCATGAAGCACATGTGTTGCATTTCATGTTCCAAACCACTTCTTCATTCCTTGTACGATTCAATCCTAAGCTTAATGACTTTCAAGCTCAAAGGTTTTGTAGTGCCACTTGGCGAGCCTAAAAATGGCCCTCTTTTATAGGATCAAATAGATTCTATCTATGCCAAGTCCTTTCTCCCTCCTCTCTCTCTCTCTCATACACACACACATATATTGATCTACTCTATGTTCAAGGTTCTCGAGATTGATCAATAAAACTCTATCATCAAGTAATATGTGTCTTTTAAGCCATCTTTGAATTTTTTTGCGAGGAACAATTTTGATGCTAAGTTGCTATAAGGGTCACTCTTTGAAATATGATAAAGGGTCACTCTTTGAAAATAAAAAGGCTTCAAAAAATTTTAAAAACTTCATTTCTTATGTGATACTTTTGTCTGACCTACATGAATAACATTTTACATCAAAAACAGTAAATCAATAGCACACTACCCACTCACTCCCAAGATCAATCATTCCACGAGGAGAGAGACCTCTCCCCAGACAAAGAGAAAAAGAAAGGGGATTTTTTTTTGGAGATTATGGACATACTCAAAAGAAGTCCATTCATGAGATAAGGTAACAATGAAGAGACCAGGAGAAACGCTAATGAGAGTGTAAAAGATGAGGGAAATGTGAAACATGAAAACTCAAAAGATAGAGTCCACAACAATTCTTATATAAAGAGTGAAAGGACTTTTGGCTTTTTAAATACTAGAGCCCTTTCACTTTCCTTCCCACTACAAAGAACCTACCTTTGACTTTTCAATTGCCATGTCAAGCTTTTTCATTTCCCTTGGTGAATTGATTTAATTTTTTGGGGGTGGTGGGGGGAGGGGGGGGGGGGGTGGTGGTTTGTTCATCTTCACTTGGCTTGTTTTGAAAGAATTTTTATATTTTTACTGGTAAAACGGCGCCGCTTTTGGTGGCGGCATGGCCCCTCTTATCTTTCAGCTCTAGTGTTGTCCGACTATCATAGCATCGCTTGCCCACCCTCTCAAACGCACCTATATTGCCTCCACGCTCTCTTTGTTTGAGTTTTGCTCTGTGCCCGTGCCCTTAGCTAGTTGAGAAAACCCTACTCATATTCTCTAGATTTGTCATTTTTTGTACCTATCGCATTTGCAACTCACCATAGCTACCACCCTGTCCCCGCCTTGCTTTGATCACATGCTTACCACCGTACCAATTTACCCTTGCTTGTTAAGAATGGCTTCAACTCGTCACAACCGTGGAGCAAAAGTACCTGGTAGTAGCACATTAGATAATGGGGATGGAGTTGCAGAATCTGTGGCAATTTGGGAGGGAAAAGTACCCAACAACCAACTGTATGTAGCAAGGCCGTGTTGAAGGAAGCACAATGCCTTCAGGCGGAGAGAGGATCGGATACCAAGGGAATAGTGGATAATAAGAGGGGAATAGTGGTGTCAGCCTTATCTTTAGAGGCCATCTTCTCAGTTTAAGGTCGAATTAAAATTCTCCCAATGGCACTGGCATGGCTGTGGCACTTCTCTAAATTCTTGTGGGCTCTGATTCTCCCAACGGCACTGGTGTGGGTCCTCACAAACCTTGAAGGCATTGGTGTTGCTATAAATTCTGGTGCGCACCCAACGGCCCCTTCTCTTTGTCTGTACCCTTCGGCTCACAGCTATCGACACATGGCAACGATCTCCCAAGCTCTCTCTCTCTCTCTCTCTCTCTCTCTCTCTCTCTCTCTCTCTCTCTCTCTCTCTCTCTCTCTCTCTCTCTCTCTCTCTCTCTCTCTAGGCGCAAGCCTTTTTTTTCTCTCACTGAGCGCGTTGAGTGCAGGGCACACTGCCGGAACTGTTGGAGCGAGGAGGCAAACGACACGTGTCCGGGGAGGGAGCCGCAATCTCTCCCCTTTTATAACAGTATAGATATTCTTCCCCAAAATAGAGCCCCTCATGTCCTGTAGGTTGTGCTTCAACTCTGAAAGTTGAAGCGAGAGGGCGAAATAGAGCAGGCATGTATTGACTTAGAGACAGCGATCGCCAAGCGAGTCCGCCCTTGGAACTTGGAGAGTTCAGGACCGTTGGAGTGCTGGCACAAAGTCACCGGCTCACTGAGATCCACCCAGCCTCTTCCCTGTAGTATGCACGCACTGCTCTCGATTGGAAATTTTGAAGGCTTTATTCCTCAAAAACGCCATGCAGTACTGATTTAATCTCTGATCGGAAGAGGAGATGGCCACCCGCAATGCTTTGCTTTGATCTCGATAGCAGAACCTCCCTCCCTCCCTCTCTCTCTCTCTCTCTCTCTCTCTCTCAAGCTTAGCCTGTCGCTCTCTCTTAAGTGTCAATGGCCACTGTCATGGCTAGATCAGAGAGGACTCTCTCTCTCTCTCTCTCTCTCTCTCTCTCTCTCTCTCTCTCTCTCTCTCTCTCTCTCTCTCTCTCTCTCTCAAGCACCATTGTCATGGCCGGATCCCAGTGAGCAATCTTAAGTGACCTTACAAAAGAAAGACTTATTCTCTTCCCCTCCATGTTTGCTTGTGTAGCGAATATTGCTTCTTTCTCGGCATTGCTCTATGATCACAAAATTATTGTGTAGCAAATATCGTTGCTCTTTCCATGTTTGTTTGTGTAGCGGATGTTGTTGCATTCTTAGCGCTGCTTTGCATTAATGAAACCATTGATGCTTAGAGAGAGCACATGGGACCGCTACCCAAAGCCTACAAACCTGCTCGAGAAAACACAACTGGCGAGTGAGACAGAGCTTTCTTAGCGTTGCTATGTATTAATGAAACCATTGATGCTTAGAGAGAGCACATGGGACCGCTACCCAAAGCCTACAAACTTGCTCCAGAAAACACAACTGGCAAGCGAGACAGAGCCCATGATTGGCGTCAATGAAAAGAGTCCTCAGAAGGGCAATTTTCACCACTGTATAGGCGTTGGGCTTGGGCTCGTGCGCACGATGTCCTCTATTTTGAAAATCGCAACCAGCTAGGTGCGTGGGCCTTGAACAATCTACATGTCTAGCAAGGCAGTGCCAAGCACAACTTTTTCTTTCATCAACCCCTTGACTAACCATAGCATCGCGATATGCATTTGGAGAGATGCCCTCTCTTTGCGTATGCTAAAAACAACCCAGAGCTTCTTGATCATGCATGTCGACCGAGGCAATACCAAGCACACCATTTTCTTTTAATAACCCCTGTCGAACCATATCATCGTGAATTCCTTTGCCCATCTTGATCATGCATGTCGACCAAGGCAATACCAAGCACACCGGTTTCTTTTAATAACCCCTGTCGAACCATATCATCGTGAATTTCTTTTCCCATATTGTAATAATAGCTTTTTCTTGGGCAAATTATCAAAATACCCCTCTAGATTGTGCAAATTCCCAAAATACCCCTTAAATTTGAAAAATCCCAAAAATAACCTTGTATCTATTTTGATTAGATTGTTCAAGATTTCTAATCTTTATTCGTTTCTGACAATTAAGATCCGTTTTTGAGTGCACAAATTTGTCACAAATTATCTCACAGAAAAAGGCAATCATGTCTAAAAATAAGGAAGCAATTCATCTCCAAAGCCTACATAACCATCACTCACGTCCCACTCTCTCCGTACTGAAACACTCTCTCTCTCTCTCTCTCTCTCTCTCTCTCTCTCTCTCTCTCTCTCTCTCTCTCTCTCTCTCTCTCTCTCTCTATATATATATATATATATATATATATATATATATATATATACGCGACGTTCAAAACTTAAAACTATCTTCTTTTTCTTCTCTCTCTCTCTCTCTCTCTCTCTCTCTATATATATATATATATATATATATACACACACGACGTTAAAAACTTAAAACTATCTTCTTTTTCTTCTCTCTCTCTCTCTCTCTCTCTCTCTCTCTCTCTCTCTCTCTCTCTCTCTCTATATATATATATATATATATATATATACACGACGTTAAAAACTTAAAACTATCTTCTTTTTCTTCTCTCTCTCTCTCTCTCTCTCTCTCTCTCTCTCTCTCTCTCTCCGCCTAAAAATGATTTTACCCAAACGTTGTTGGCGAGAGACGCAGCCTGCGAGATAGGGCATGGATTTCTTTGCAGGCTGGGCAAACGCAATGCCTTGCTTCGTAGAAGGAGGCGCTCGTGTGGAGCCCGACCGTCTCTGGAGGCTGCACGACTGCATTGACCCTTCTCTCTCTCTGTTTTGCTCAGCGCCTCAGATAACACTGCCTGAGCGTGCTGGAAAGAGGAGCTTATGACGCATGGCGGGGAGGGGGGGAGCCGGAATTCCCTCCCCCTTTATCTATTAGTATAGATAAGATTGGGGAGACCTAATGACTAGAGGAAACAAAGACTAAGCTAATAACAACCCAAAAGATGAGCACACCAAAGAGCAATCACGCTTGCCACACCAATCGATCATAACTCCGTTTATTTTGTATAATCTAAAGTCGAAGACTAGCTTTGTATCTCACAACTAAAAAAATCTAAATTTAGTGCAATCCAACCTACAAAATTTGAACTTTACAACTATACTCAAAACTTGAAGGTGACAATACGTACGAAACTAAGAGAAATTTAGTTTGAAAACCTTCATATTTTTATTTTTGTATACAAAGGATGTAAACTGAGACATTTTTCAAAACCATGAGAAATTTCCTAAACAAATCTTGACATCAATCGGCCACCCACATCGCCAGGCAGGCGACAATCCCAAATCCCCTATAGAATCAACATGATGTCGTCCCCTCTATAAATGCATGTCCTATTGCCTCAAAGGCTGAGGATATAGGTGGTGGTGGGGACTGTTGGGATTAAAGCCCAAGTGGCCTCTTATGCGGATATGGCCGGCCGCCCGCCTAACTCACTTACCTCTAACTCTTTGTATATACTAACATATTCTTTGTGAATACTAAGGAATTGGGAGATAACCCTTCTAACAGATCTCTGCGTACTGTACTGTGTAAGCTCACTGTGTGTGTGTGTGAGAGAGAGAGTCGACCCACGCTCCGCTCCGCGACTTCAATTGGTATCAGAGCCTTGGTTCAGTGCGGATTTGCGCAATTGCGCGCGCGCGCACTTTTCCGGCAGATTCTGGATCCGGAGTTCGAAAATTCACACTCGGCGTTCCGGGAGCGTTTCCATCAGGCGACCTGGGGTTTTACCCCCCTTTCGAAGCCGTTTATGCCCTCAGAATTTCGTTCTGAGCACTACAACAGAAGATAGATTTCAGCCGCAAAGAAATCCGTCTTGTGTAGATTGGCAAGCAGGAGGTGGTCGACATCAATATCGACATCGACATACATCACTTATTCGTCTTCAGAGCATCATCTATAGACCAGGTACACATATATATCATCAGATATATATATTGCAGTCTGCATTGCTACTTCTTGTGCTTGCCAGGTTCCAGGGGAGGTGTGGCCATACGACGGCTTGACATCACTGGCATGTATTGCAGATTGATGTACTGTGGTTGTGGGTCTGCTAGTTGTGAGTCACGCTAGCAGACAGACCGCCGCAGCGGTCATAGGACAGTGATTGGTCTATTATAGGATGTATGCTAGTTCTGGGCAGTTTGCTGAGCCATCTGAGAGGGTCGTGTGTGAGGTTTTTTGAAGCCAAGCACTGAGGGCTGGGTTACCCAGTGTGAGGTGGATTAGGTTGCTGGAGTTCCCCTCTACACGCATCCTCTTCGGCGACTTTTATCCCTTAGGATGTATGACTTTGTGTAGACACTGGATTGCATCTTATGCGTCAGGCCGTTGAGGCATTGTTCAGGGCTCAGTCTTGAGACAGATACAGGTTCTGTCATCGCCCAGAGAGGAGACAGTGTATGCTTACAGGACAGCATATTACAGGGATTTTTTAGATTTGTCATTGGTCAGCTATTTATGATTGTTTCTTGAGCTATCTTTTGGTTCCCAGAGCTCAGTTTACAGGGGAGACTCTGTCAAAAATTTTCAAAAATACTGACAGTTTCTGAGGAGAGGTGTTCAGCTTGTTGATTACAGCTTGTTTACTGTGTACAGAGGCCAGTTTACAGGGGAAACTCTGCCGGATTTTTCTCAGGAGTAAACAGTTTGGCAGATATGGCATCTTCTCACAGTGAGACTCTTTACAACATAAAGAAGCTGGATGGCACAAACTTTCCATTCTGGAAGAAGCAGATTTGGCAGGTTTTGGTGCAGAAAAAACAAGTGAAGCCACTGAAGCTCAAAGGGGAGAGACCAGAATTTATGGCTCAAGATGAGTGGGAAGAGCTTGACGAGTTAGCTTGTTCCACAATCATGCTGACACTGACAGAAAATGTTTACTTCAACGTAGCAGAAGAGACTACAGCGTATGGCGTATGGCAAAAGCTATGTGATATGTACGAGAAACAAAGTGCTGCTTCTCAGATTTACTGGCTCAAGAAATTGGTGGATTTGAAGATGAAGGAAGGGACAGCCATGTCAAATCATCTGAATGAATTTCACTCAATTTTCAGCCAGTTAACAGCACAGGAGATAGTCTTTCCAGATTCAGTGAAGGCTATGTTTCTCTTAATCACTTTGCCAGACAGTTGGGATACTTTTCGTACAGCGTTAAGTAATTCTGTCGCGCCAGAAGGTCTTACAAGTGCCAATGTAGAAGGCAGCTTGCTCACAGAGGAAGTGAACAGGAAGAACATTGACAAAGGCAAAGGCAATAGTGCTTTGGTCGTTCGAGGGAGACAACAGTTTAAAGAGAAGAAGGGTAAGAAGGCACAAAACCGAAGTAAGTCTCGTGATTCGAAGTCAAAGGATGACATAGAATGCTACCATTGTGGCAAGAAGGGTCACATGAAGCGAGACTGTACGAAGTGGAAACAAGAAAAAGGCAAAACAAAGAGTTCTGAGCAAGATGAAAAGAAGAGTTCAATGAAGATTGAAGAGGTGAATGTCACAGGATCTGGTTCAGACAGTGATTCTGGTATAGCAGCTGGTGACATCTTCCTTACAAGCAATCTTGATTCTGTTTTCTTGACTGCAGAGGATGGACATGCTATGAGTGATTGGATTATCGACTCAGGGGCATCTTTACATGTTTCTCCGCACAAAGAGTGGTTTACATCATATGTGGCTACTAAAGATTATGTCAGACTTGGCAATGAGCAGGTTTGTGACATACTTGGAGTGGGAGATGTGCAGTTGAAGTTTCAGAATGGCTCTTCTTTATGGCTCAAGAGTGTCAGACATGTTCCAGCAATCCGAAAGAGCTTGATTAGTACAGGGAAGTTGGATGATGCGGGTTATGTGACAGTTTTTGGGAACGGCGCTTGGAAGATCTCCAAAGGTTCGATGACTGTAGCACATGGCAGCAAGTCAGGAACTCTGTACACTTTACATGTTTCAGAGGTTAAAAACCATGTAATTAATGTGATTGAGCAGCCAAGTGTGTCACTGTGGCATCGTAGGTTGGGACATATGTCAAAAAGAGGAATGGAAATACTTTCTCATTATGGTTATTTGCCTGGATTTTCATTTCAAGATTTCGAGTTTTGTGAGCATTGTGTTTATGGTAAGCAAACACAGGAACCGCACAGATCAAAGAGGAATCGTAGGGACGAACGGTTAGCTCTTGTACACAGTGATCTATGCGGACCAATGCCTAGTTTGTCACTAGGGGGAGCAGCGTACTTTTGTACATTCATAGATGACTATTCTCGCAAAGTATGGGTTTACTTCTTGAAGCACAAGGATGAGGTGCTCAAGGTCTTTAAGACATTCTTGCAGCTGGTGGAGAATCAGAGTGGTCAGAAGCTGAAGTGCTTGAGAACTGACAATGGTGGAGAGTACATTTCCAAAGCTTTTCAAGACTTTTGTGAAGAAAAAGGGATTAAGCGGGAACTTACTGCACCATATAATCCTTCACAGAATGGGGTTGCAGAACGTATGAATAGGACCATACAAGAGAAGGTCAGAAGCATGTTGTCAAATGCTGAGTTGCCTGATGGATTTTGGGCGGAAGCAGTGGCTACAGCAGTCCATTTGATCAACAGGTCTCCTAGTAGGGTTCTGGATAAGAGTGCAGTGGCCGAGATGCTATGGACAGGCAAGGCACCTTCGTATAAGCATCTCAGAGTCTTTGGTTGTGAAGCTTATAGCCATATTCCTAAGGAGTTCAGAAATAAGTTAGAACCAAAGAGCAAGAAGTGTATATTTCTTGGCTACGGAGAATCGGGCGAGATGGGTTACCGGCTTTGGGATCCTAAGTCCAGAAAGCTTATTCGTAGCAATGATGTGCATTTCAATGAAGCCAAGTTTCACTCTAAGCCAGAGAAGACAGAGGAGATCAGAAGAGTTGTCTTCAGGGAAGATGGACCTAGTGCTAGCACATCAAGACAGCATGGTCAGGCTCAGGAACAGCCTATAGTGGCTAGAGAGGCAGAATCAGTTGTGGTGAGACGTTCTGAGCGTGTCTCCAAACCACCTGATCGTTATGTGCCATCTCTAAATTATGTCATGCTCACAGATTGCGGAGAACCATCTTGTTACAAGGAAGCATTACAAGTGGTTGACTCGAAAAAATGGCAGTTGGCCATGCAGTCAGAGATGACAGCTCTGCATAAAAACCAGACATGGAAGTTGGTTAAATTACCACAGGGCAAAAAGGCTCTACCTTGTAAATGGGTTTACAGGTATAAGATCACCGCTCATGATAGTCAGCCAAAGTACAAAGCAAGGCTTGTTGCCAAGGGCTTTAAGCAAGAACAAGGCATTGACTTTGATGAAGTCTTCTCTCCAGTGGTCAAGATGACTACATTGAGATGCTTTCTTGCATTGGTTGCTATATTGGATTTGGTGTTGCACCAAATGGATGTCAAGACAGCGTTCTTGCATGGTGATTTAGATGTGGAAATTTACATGCAGCAGCCAGAAGGGTTTGTTGAGAAAGGCATGGAACATTTGGTATGCCAGTTGTTAAAGAGTCTTTATGGCTTAAAACAATCACCGAGGGCATGGTACCATAAGTTCCACCAGTTTATGCTTTCTCAAGGCTACAAACGTAGTGAGTTCGATCACTGTCTATATACAAAGAAGGCTAAGGATGGCAGTTGGCTGATCCTTATTTTGTATGTGGATGACATGTTGATTGCTGGCAAACACTTGGAAGAAATTTCAGCTTTGAAGTCAAAGATGGCAAAATCGTTTGACATGAAAGACATGGGTGAGGCAAGTCATATACTTGGTATGCGCATTGAGAGAGACAGATCAAAGAAGTTGATTTGGTTATCTCAAACAGAGTATATTGACAAGGTTTTGCAACGTTTCAATATGGAGAAGGGAAAGGCATTGAGTGTTCCATTGCCACCATATGTGAAACTTAGCAAACAAGATTGTCCTGTGTCTGAGGAAGAAAAGGCTGAAATGGATAAGATTCCATATGCGTCTGCAGTGGGTAGTTTGATGTATGCAATGATTGCTACACGTCCGGATATTGCATTTGCAGTGGGAGTGGTTAGCAGATATATGTCAAATCCCGGCAAGAAACATTGGGAGGCAGTGAAAGGTATCATGAGATACTTAAAACATACAAAGAGTATGCGCATATGCTATGGTAGTCAGGATTTGAGTGTCAGAGGATACACTGACTCAGATTATGCAGGAGACTTGGATAAGAGGAGATCTACATCAGGCTATGTCTTTACATTGGCTGGAGGTGCCATATCATGGCGATCTCGATTACAAGATTGTGTTACGCAGTCTACTACAGAAGCTGAGTATGTTGCAGCAAATGAGGCATGCAAAGAAGCTATTTGGCTTGGTAGATTGGTTGCAGACTTGGGAATCAATGCAGATATGCCAGAGTTATATTGTGATAGTCAAAGTGCTATACAATTGGCAAAGAATCCAGTGTTCCATTCGAAGACTAAGCATATTGATGTGAAGTATCACTTCATTAGGGAAGTACTTGAAGACAAGCAGATACAACTGCTGAAGATCCACACCAAGGACAATCCTGCTGATCTACTCACAAAGGGACTTCCAGGAGAGGGCTTTGTGCATTGTCGTGAGTTATTGGGCATTGGATAGATGGCAGCCATGTAAATCTTTGTACATTTATGTTCATAGATTTACAGTTACTTAAAGTGCCACATTGGACTTTAAGTGGGAGGTTGTTGGGATTAAAGCCCAAGTGGCCTCTTATGCGGATATGGCCGGCCGGCCGCCTAACTCACTTACCTCTAACTCTTTGTATATACTAACATATTCTTTGTGAATACTAAGGAATTGGGAGATAACCCTTCTAACAGATCTCTGCGTACTGTACTGTGTAAGCTCACTGTGTGTGTGTGAGAGAGAGAGAGTCGACCCACGCTCCGCTCCGCGACTTCAGGGACCTGCCTCGATGTGTAGCAACGAGTTAGAAAGCACGACACACGTCATGAAGTTGGCAACGTGGTGTAGAGCTATTGTAGCCTGTAGGGTCAAAGACGGGCTGGGAATCTTGCCCATATGGTGGGCGATAGAGAGCTCAACAAAGGATGAGGTGCGTAGCTACTACTCCCGCCAAGCGGAGCCAAGCCTCGTAAGCATACAAGCATTTGCTTGTATCTTCGAGAGCACCAACTTGCATCACTTCAATCTATGAGCCTCACCTCGATTAACTACTGCGGTTGCCACATCAAGAAAAACCACGGCCCCAAGCTGAACAACGCACAGAGAGAGAGAGAGAGAGAGAGAGAGAGAGAGAGAGAGAGAGAGAGAGAGAGAGAGAGAGAGAGAGAGAGAGAGAGAGAGAGAGAGAGAGAGAGAGAGAGAGAGAGAGAGAGAGAGAGAGGGGGAAGGGGGGGGGGAACTAAATACCGGGCACTTATATGTCAACAAGCTGGTGTCGCTTTTGTCTCCTTCCCAGGTGCTCGTAGTAAATTCAACTCTCTCTTTGATCAATAGCAACTCGCCATAGCAACAATGGACTCTCTCTCTCTCTCTCTCTCTCTCTCTCTCTCTCTCTCTCTCTCTCTCTCTCCAGGCAGCTTTGTTTGTGTAGGGATCACCACATCAAAACTTGCCATTGTCACTCCTATGTCAAAGCAACCAATGTTGGCTATGTGAAGACCTTCAAAACGAGGGACAAGTACTCTTAAGTTTCAACCCATAGTCACCCTTCTGCATGTCAAAAAGCGCGCATGAGCTACATTCCTTTGAATCCCTCTTGTTCCCATATCTGCATTCATCATCGTCACCACTACAAAGATATACATTGTATCTATCCCTACAATCATTGTGCTCTTTGTGAGTGTTTCAATCATCAGCCCTGTGGCTACAATTCCCTCTATATTCTCTCATGCTCTCTTCGTCTTTCATGCCTTCTCTTTTGTCAATCGTGTCTACTGCAATATCCATCATCGTGTAGATCATGTCTATTGCAATCTACATTGGCATCTCTTTTACGACTGTTGCCATCGTGTTATGGTGTTCTCGTTTGCTATCATGTCTACCACCACCACTGCTTTTGTGTTTTCTCTCATCTTTCAACTTAGCCTCATGGTCAAGCTCCTTTTGCAGGTCTTGAGTTTCCCTTTGTTATTAGCTTCATCATTGCTAGCATATCCATTGTATCTTCCCTTTTATCATCATGCTCTATCACTATAAGAGGAAAATTACAAAACCGCTAGCATTGCCGCGGGCTAACAAAGAAAAAAGAAAGAGAAAAGATTGCGTTTGTGACAATAACAGCGGCATTTGACGCGGTAGTGGTTTAACAACAATATACATGGTAATAGATGTGGAGATATACCTGTGACTATTATCGCATGCATTGCCGCAACTATTATCGTGGCTATTACTGCTACACGCCTATTCGAAAATAAAGGTGCTCATTTGGGCCGCTCAGGTGGCCCAAATGAGCACCTTTATTTTTGACTTGCATAAAACATATGAAACATCAATTGTCTTTTTGAAAAGTATACAAAAAAAACAAAACATTGAAATTGAATATACTTTACCTTGACAATTTAATCTGTAAAAGATCAACTATTTAAAAAAGTTACAAATAAAATGAAAATAGTTGTATATACATTGTGCCACATTGGGACTTTATGAGAGTCAACCATCATTTCTTACCCCAAGGTCATAGCAAGCACAAGGCTCCAATACATGGGAAGATGCCTCTAAATCTCAGGATGGCAAATTGGGCAACTATTTGGGAAGATCACTACAACAACATTTCGGCTACGAGTACTTTACGAAAGGGTATTTCAAGGTTTTCCATATTTTTTAGGCTTCAATATTGGAAGGACTTAAAAATACAACACCTCTTGGATCCCATGTACATATTCAAGAATGTAGCCCACACCATGTGGGACCACATTATTGGCAAGAAGGACTCATTGGGGGCTTTACTACTCCACACCTCTATTGCTCCACATGCTTCCTAAAGCACCATGGATGCTAGCCAAAGAAGAATTGGACCAAGACAAGGGTACCATTGCATCTATTCGCACATTGACATGATACATGAGGTCGCTAAAGGGAGCTTTCACAAAAGCGAAGAAAGGTGGGAGCGTTCAATTGTATGGGTTGAAGTCCCATGATTGGCACAAGATGCTTCAGGTAACTCCCTTTCTCTATTCTCTCTATTGTTTGTTTTTTATGACACATATGATTTGTGTGTATGACTTTCTCTCACTTTCCCTTCCTCTAATTACATTGTAGTTCATTCTGTCGGTGAGTATGTGCATATGCCGGGACAAGAAAGTGAGGGATGCTATTTTTAAAATTGGAGAGCTAGTAAGGCACACCACAAAACTCCACTCAACTACACTTTTTTATGTACACAATAACCTCAACTAGCACTTAGTGTATTATGGTGTGTTTTCTTGCAGATTCGTGAGCTCTAAGGAAATTGAAATAGATGTTATCCTTGATGCTCAAACACTTGCAGCAGAAACTATGTGTGCCATTGAGGATGCATTTCCTCGATCGGTTCTTCTTAGTCAAATCCACCTCTTGGTTCATGTGGTTGAGGAGATCGCTATATGTGAAGTAGTGCACACACGATGGATGTTCTTTTTAGAGAGGTTTTTCAAGACTCTCAAAGATTTTGTGTGGGCTATGGTCTCAACTAGAGGTATGTATGTTTAAAGGGCAGATTGTGCAAGAGGCATTTGTTTACATCTTAGAGTATTTGGCACAAGTTGATCCCTCAATGCTTTGCATGTGGTCAAATGAGGAGGATGCAAGAATGACTTCGCACATGCCAAGTGGAAATGAAAAATTATTTAACATGGATATGAATCTATCCTGAGTGGTCAATAACTTTTGTATTCTCAATGCAAAGGTTATGACCAAGTGGGTGGACTTGTGGGCAATGGCAAAGACAAGGCGTTGGCAAGAGAGAGAAGCATGAAAACAAGTACATGGAGGAAGGAGGGTACTCCCAGTTCCTAGACACCTTTGCATGTTTCTAGATCTCATTAGTGCGGAGTGGATTCATGAGAGAATGGCCAAAGCAAAAGCGCGTGGAGAAGACATCACCGACAAAGAATGGGAGTATGCACAAGGCTGCGTACCAAAGGTAGAGTACTCATATACCTAAACCATATTGTATAGTTTTTTCTTGATTTTATCTTTGTAATTTATAAAATATATTTTCCTATTTTGTAGTGCCTTTCCTTTAACTCTATGTGGTCAAATGGTTGTCACTTTCATACGTGCCACATTGACGAGCATAGAATCACCATGGATTGTGGCATCATGTTTAACTAATTTGACACAGTGGTGAGGAAGCCAGGTACTGTGGAACTATTAAAAGGATACTAAAGGTTAATTTTAGAACCTTTCATACCTTCATCTTTGAGTGCAAGTGATTTGCAAATGTGTCTAGATGGCATGAGAATGGCCTCTACATGGTGGACTCTAGTGTGCATCACACAGGGAGGTATAACAATTTAGTTTTGCCATGCAATTGTGAGCAGGTGAGTGACTACCTTTTTTATCTATTTGCTTGTAACATTAATTATACCAATGTTACTCACTTTGAGATTCTCTTCTATAGGTCATCTATATCCCATCAATTCACCAACCAAAACTTTGGTTCGTAATTCCCGTAACACCTCGGGGGAGAACCATTTTTTCCACTAATGAAGTGGAGACCATCTTTGACCCTCTTCCACCTCCTACTTTGGATGAGGGGTAGACAAAGAAGAGGGAGATCGATGATTCAAGTCCGGCGGCCGCAAGTCTTAGCGAGGATGATTGCCACAATGATGAGATGGAGGATGACAAACTCAAAGATGATGAAGCCAACACATCCACAAACGACAATTCTATTTCTCTCTTCATTGATCTGGGAGCCATGGGCTTAGAATTGGAGGACGCTTCTCGTAGGGATATTTTAGAAGATGATTCATAAACATTTTGTCTATAAAGTTATGAATTTTTTTGGTCGTGTCATCCATTCATCTCTCTCTCCCCCCTCTTCCTTTCTCTAATGTTGTGAAGCATGATAGATTATGTTAATCAAGTGATAGTGATTGAGTTAACTGATAACAAAAGTGTAGACCACATGCACATTGCTGCAAAATAAAGCTTGAGGAAGCTAACGCAGGTGCTAACATCTCGTAAAATATGGACACACTTCACTCTATCATGCCCATGCCTCAACAAAAGATGTTGTCCATGTTTAGCTTCTCATCTCTGACAATGCTTGCTTTACGTGGGGCTGCATGCATTACTTGAGGATAGAGTAGACCCTTCGTTGTTTCATGTTTATCCACATAGCTAACTATTGTTCCATGTTTTCATATCTTTATTTTATTTTGAAAAATTCAAATAATGTTCCTTAATTTTATGAAGGGAGAGGGAAACACCAAAACAAAGGGAAACATTAAAATTTGAATGTTTAGGCGCTAAATCAAGTTTCGAGAATATACACAATAATTTTGCGGCAATAGCAGGGGCGATTGTCACGATAATGAGCACATAATAAACGCGGTAATATTTGAAATGAAAAAAAGCCCACCACCCCCCGCCCTCCTCTCTCCTCCCTCTCTATCTGATTTTGGACTCACTCTCTACAAAACGCGGTAAAAGGTCGCGACAAAACAATTAGATATTTTCATAGTGTATGTGAGTCCTTTGATCACCATCCTTGTGGCTATGAACCCTTCTATATGCATTCTCTCTATTACAATCTCTTCGCTCTCTCATGTTGATCATGTCTACCACAATCTCCATCATCGTGTCCATGATGTCTACAGTGATCTCCGTCATCATCTTGTACCCTTGTGTTGACTGCCACACTCACTTTTGCTATCATGTCTACCACCACCACTTCTTCAGTGTTGTTGTTTTTCTTTCAACTTAGCCTTATGCTCAAGCTCCTCTTGCAAATCTTTGATTCTCCTTCAGTCATTAGGGACATATATCCCAAGGAGAATCAATGCTTACTTTTGTATTCTCCTTGCCTGTAGTCACTTTTAAGGAGAACAACATGAATCTAGTATGCAAACTTATGAGTGATGGGAGTGCGATTGTGCTAGCCAGGGTGGATGGAAGAGAAACATCGTGCACACAAGTGTGTGTGTTGGCTAGATTATCACTCAAGCAAATTAGGTTCCAAGATCAATTGACTTGGACTCATAAACACGATCTTGAGTATTTGCTAAGCCATCACAAGCTCACCATAAACAATGGAGATGTAATGCAAAATAGACTTGTGTTTATTCATTCATGAAATGAGCTTTAAGTAGCTCTACAACATTGCACCACTGCATGTGGGATAAATCCACCTTTCCTCTCCTATTATCATACTCTAGGACACTAGGACAAAGCTTACACTTTACAATTATCCCCTTGAGGCTTGGACTAGGAAGAAACTGACAACTCTGGCATACCCCAATCCAAGAGCAAAAGAACATCTCTAATCCAGGAGACCATCCGCAATCCAGGAGACAAACTATCTCTAATCCAAGAGATACTCAAACACCTCCCATTGAACAAATGTATAAAACTAAGACCAAGCTAGTCCAAGTTGTCTCCAAACAAATACAACTGAAAAGGGAAAGGCAAGACAAAAAGCTAGAGAATGTCATTGTAGACTAGAAGGCTATTTCCGTCTTCTTCTTCATCTTCATCTTTGTCTTCTTCTGCAAAATACACTTTGGGCCTTGGATTTTTGATGGTGCTGCCTCTGTCCCTTTTGAAACACTCGGAAGGAAGTTGACCCTTCTTCCTACAAATGATGCAAGTCTTCGATGATAGACAGTCCTTTGCTATGCGCCCTTCTTTGCCACACTTGAAACAAGTTCTGTTGCCATAGCTAACTGCAAAAGCTCCTCCCCCTGAAGAAGCATTCCTCCCTTGCTTCTTCTCCTTGGACATTAAAGAGTTGATGACATCTTGAAAATCTAGTGTTGGATCCTTCTCCTCAATGATGGTCATGATCTAGTCAAAACTAGGCGATAAGGCTGCTAGAAGAACTACAATTTTGTCCTCCTGTGGTACTACATTGTTTACATAAGCTAGTTGTGTGGTCATACTTTTGAGGCGATTGACTAAGCTTGCAATATCTTTGTTATGTTCCATTTGCAATTAGTATAGATCTTTCTTTAAGCTTACTTTGCTCTTCTTTTTTCTAGCTCCAAAGTTTTTTTCTAGTGCTTACCATGCAGCTGATGAGGTATCAAAATTATCAATATAAAGTGTACATAATTGTCATGTAGGGTAGTGATTATGATTCCTAATGCCTTCTCGTCCTTGGCTTGATTTTGTGCACCCATAGCTCGTGTCAGTACTTGTGCACTAGTAGTGGATGTCAGATCAATGATCATTGGCTTGACTATTCCCCACAATTGCTTTTTCATTAAGTAGCCTTTCAACTTGGTTTTCCAAGTATGAAACCCTTCTCATTAACTTTTTGGCTATGACTTGTTGTTCTTTTCTTTTGGTCTTCAGTGGTTGTTACTGAAGTTGCTAGTGATAGTGTTTATGTAAGTTCCTGGTAGGGGTCCATATCACCTAAGGCCTTGTTCCCATCAAGTGCTACCCTCCAAATCACCTAAGGCCTTGTTCCCATCAACCTAAGCAGTAAAGGGCCATTCCTGATCTAAGTAAGGTGTATCAAAACTTCAAGGGCTTCAATGGGAATTCAAAGAAAGCTTTTAATTCAAGCATCCAAAGCAAGGGATACTTTGTGAAGAGGAGCTTCACAAAAATTATAGGAATTCCACTCTCCCTCTCTCTCTGTCTCTCTCTCTCTCTCTCTCTCTCTCTCTCTCTCTCTCTCTCTCTCTCTCTCTCTCTCTCTCAATAAAGCCTGAAATTTTGCAACCAAACACAACCGTTTTTGCAAATAAATATCGTTTTTCTTACTTGTGCACTTGTAAAAAGGTTGACACTAGCTAGGAGAGTCTCCTAAGCTAAGACCCCTCTATTAGTGCAATGGAAGAGAAGGGGCTTGGGAAAAATATGGATACCAAAGAGCCAATTCGGCCAAAAGTAGGTATGGATCAAGAAGATGGAGATCTCTGATGAGCAATCACAAGATCCAACACCAAAAGGAAAATAGATCACAAAGTTGCAAGCTTTTGAAACTCGTATTTGGGTTCCAAAGAAGTTGATTCAAGCACAAAGAGCTCAGGAGTTTATTTGGATTCCAAAATGGTTAATCAACTCCCAAAGTTTGAATCTCGTCCCCTACCAAGCATACAAGGGATGAAGCAAAGACCGTTGCTGACTCACACAAAGACAAGGTGGATCTCAAAGAAGTCTCTTCAAATACAAATGAAGCAGGGACAAGTATGGGTTCCCAAGTGAGTATCATCAATGAAATAGCCAGTAATCACAAAGAGGTGGGTCCCAAAGGAAACCAATAAAACTATTGTCACCCCACAATGTTGCTTGAATTGTTTCAATTCCTCCTACGGTTACACGTACTACAACTAGAAGAGAGCAAGTCACTCACTTCACCACTACATGTTGCACAAGGCTTACGGATTAGGAGATAAAGTGAATGGATAGGAAAATCTCGGAACAAAATAGCCAGAGGCAACCAAAGAGGAAGTCTAAATCTCAAACAAGTAAGCGAAAACATTTGAGACAAAGTGGATTTTACAAACGTGTATGGGTTCCAAAGAACGTGATCCGAGCACAGAAAAGTCAAGAATACATTTGGATTCCCAAATAAGCCAACCCTACAACACAGTCATGCAGACCCACTCCAAAGAAGAAGTAGCTATCAAGGTCATCATAGTGGACTCCCATATACCCATATCTTGCACAACATAAATTTTCTCCATGCATTGACTGTGTATGCATAATAGGTCTACATTACAAGACTTGAATTGGCACAATTTTTAATTTCCCAAGCATAACACATACCCTTGACGATACCCAGTTGTCCAGGAAGACTCCAAATAGGAGCAAGGGAGGCATTCTAAATGCGGACCTAGTATTATGAATATTAGAGGGCAATGTTTTGTGAGATGCATTGAATTTTTGCATTTGATTGTGATATTTTTTTTGACAAAATCAGAGTATATGCCCTCATAATAGCGTTAGAGAGGGAGTACGAGGACAAAAGCCAAATATGAGCCCCTAGGGACATGTGTACAATGTACATCGAGTTTAGAATTCTATTCAAATGATTTTTCATTTTGTTGAGCTGATTTTTGGTTTTATTTAGTTATTTTTTGAGATTTTCTTGAGAAAAACATGGAAAAAATCCATAATCTAGATGAAGAAAAGACTGAAGAGATGCATGAGCATTACAAAGAGAGGAAGGTACAGGAAAATGACAAAACTTCACGAGGTATGTCTCAAAAGCCATATGTAGAAGGCTATAATGTCAAAGGTAAGAAGAGAATGCTGATTAGTCTTCAACAACAATATGAGGCCAAAAATGATTGAGAATGGTCATAAAACTCCGGGATGGCCTACAAGGACAAAGAAATTTGGTGATGTGACTAAATGAAAGCACCCATCCAGTGTAAAGTTGCCTATTAGACGCTTCACATGATTATAATGCCATATAGAAGAAGTAGACTATAAATCTTCTATCTTATATGTGACTTAATGAAGCCTAACAAACAAAAGGGACTAACAGTACTAATAAATGAAAAAAGGGGACAAAAATGACAATTCAGTCATCTATTCACTACAAGACATCGCGCAGAAGTCGATGCAGGTACCGATGAAATAGCACTAATTTTTAAACTAAAAAGCGTTGAAATAAGCCTCAAAAGAGACGCCGGTATCGTAGCGTCGGTATGACCATCGGTGTGGCTGGCGTCGGAATAGGCCTATAAATAGGCGTCGGAATACTCAACGTAATAAGCACCGATATTATCATATTAAATTTCGACACTCATTTCGTTGGCCCTACCGACGGTGATACCATCACCTGTACCGTCGACCAAAACCTGCAAATTTTTTTTGGGCAGAGAGGGCTGGGAACTAATGCTGCATGTACTGCAGCAAAAGAAAACAGCCCGCTCTACCCAAAGGAAGAGTGCACAAGAAACCGCACTCCACCTACAAGCTAACGCTAAAGAGCGAGTGTATGGCAATTAGCAAAATTGTAAGAATAACATAACTTGTTAACATAATTAAAACATGAGTCAAAAACTGTAAAACCATAAACATAAATTGTTTGCCATATCATAACCATTACCATAACTTGCTTGTCATACCATAACCATACCATAATCATCACACGATTGCTATACCATCATAGAAAAACCATAACCATAGCACGATTGCTATACCATCATAGCAAAACCATAACCATCACCTGAACCAAAACCATAACCATAACCTTGCACAACCATAACCATAGCAAAACCATAACCATAACCATAACCATAACCATAACCATAACCATAACCATAACCATAACCATAACCATAACCATAACCATAACCATAACCATCAGATGATTGTCATACCATCATAGCAAAACCATAATCTTAAGTTGACTGTCAAACCTTAACCATACCATAAACATAACCATAAACCATAAACATAAGTACTACAAAACTGTAACTATGCAAATAATCACTGAGTGAGAAGCCCTCATGGTAATGCCTCCCAATCGACGTCCTCTTCCTCCTCCTGCAGTAGCAGCTGGGTCAAAAGGGCCACAAGTCCATGCTTGTACCCATACTTCTCCTCTTGGCGTGTCGGAAGGCGCTTCACGGCAACTTCCCTGCAAAATTATGGTTTAATCATTAGATAAATCTTCAAATAACATATATATTATCAATAATTTAAAACATACGTATAATACTGACAAACTCATGTCGAAGTGTATCGTAGCCTCCACTCCCAAGATGTGACGCTCCAACAGACTCCAAACGTGCTCTGGTTGCATCTCTCTGCTGCTGAAATCTATTGGGATTGTCTTGTGTCTCTAGTGCAATCCCAATCCACTCCTCTACGTCCAACCATGCCGGCTTGGGATCACCGTCATTGAACCTGTCTCTGGCCTTTGACCGACAGCGTGACATTGTGGACCTCACCACGCTCAAAATCCAGGCGTTCGAGACCTGATCGTACCCCTCTGTCGGCCTGTACTCTCTCTGAATGGCGTCGACGATGTAATTCTTTCTCTCAAGATTGAGATTTTGCCAAATCTCCATCACAGTGTGACCAAACTGAATCGTACAAATCAAATCCTCTGTTGCATTTCCTTTCCCACCCTATTTGCCACAACAGCCCCATCCTTGCTCCTGTACACCTTGCTTGGATCATGCTCGTGTGATCCCCAAGGTGTACGTGGTGTGCCCATCGGTGAACTATCTACTGAAGAGAGTGGTGGAGGCTCTCTCGGTGGTGTGGGCGCATCGGTAGAACCGCTACCACAGCAACAACCGCCTCCAGAACGACGGCTACGTCGTCTCGAGGATGAACCCCCCGTCGGTGTAGAGGGCACACGAGTCCTAGGCATAGGGGGCACACTAGACTGAGGTGTGGGGCCGCTCGGTGTAGGGACCACATTAGTCC
The DNA here is from genome assembly GCF_014529385.1 of Adiantum capillus-veneris. NCBI lineage: Eukaryota > Viridiplantae > Streptophyta > Polypodiopsida > Polypodiales > Pteridaceae > Adiantum > Adiantum capillus-veneris. The sequence continues at coordinate 11,036,567 of NC_140934.1, forward strand.
CGGGCGTAGAGTCAGCCGTAGTAGGTCTAGAGGTACCTACACCTGCACCCCAAAGGTGATGTGCCATCGCGATCTGGTGTGAACTGAGACAAAAACAAGCCTATCTGCTCGGGTGACATGCCAGCCGGAGTGAATGGAAAACTAAAACTAGGAGAGTAGCTCATCGTCATCGTCCATGGCTAATCATACACAAACAACACCCACAAAATACGTTAGTTACGTAAGAAATGCTTAATCAATACAAACAACAAATCAATGAAACTGCTACACAAATGAAACAAATCAACGAAACTGCTACATAAATGATCAAAATCTAAAGTGTATTGTAGACTAATAAAAAGAGCTTTACAAAAGGTTTCCTAGCAAAAGTCATTAGTTAATCTCTCATCCTCTATGAGATCTGATGTACCAAAGATGTCTATCTCAATCTGTACTTCTGCATCTTCGTCGCTGTCCGCATCAGCTTCACTATTTGACACCTCATCTCTAGGTTCAAACAATTGCTCAATGCTGACATCCACCTCAAAATCTAAACTTAAAGTTGGAGTCAGTCCCGCGCTTTGTTCATAAATCACCTCTTCGAGCTCAACATCCAATACTTCACACACTTGCTTGCTACGTGGAGCAACTTGAACGACATAGAGTCAGCAGGGTTTAGACAGATCATTCTCATCATTTTCTGTCCATAGTGGATCGTGTATGAACACAACTTGTTCACAATGCCGCGGAAGTACGAATGTATCCCGCACATTTGTCCACACCCGCCTAGAGTTCACTTGAATCAATCCACTCTTGTCTTTGCGCACAATTGAATTAGGGCTGTTGGTAATAATTTTGAACCACTTGACATCAAAGATAAACATATCAAACTTTCTAAAGCTAATCTTCAAGATGTCTTGGATGTAGCCAAAGTATTCAAGCTGGCCAGTCTCTGTATTCTCATCCCTGGCACTACTCCTACTTTTTTGGACAAAGCTTGCCCTAACACCACTGCCAAAAGCGACCCTTTGTTCGTCGATCCGTTGCACTCTGAAGTGTTTTCCATGCAACCACAAAGCTCCATATTTGTGATACTGCAGCCACAAAATTGAAACATATTAAAAGTTATTAAAGCAAATTAATTTTCATGTGGAGCTCGAAAGGAAGTTGTGAAATGTACATGCCAATCGCAACCCCTTGACATCTCCTCTTCCTCTTCAGTAATCAACACCCCACTCCTCTTTGCCTCTGAGAGTGTCGCATCTAACCACCGCCCAGTTGGAAAGTCATGCAATTTCTAAAGATGGTCTCGAAAAGGAAGGTTTCTAGTTGCACGGTTGCACTTGAATTGAAGGCGATCTGTCAAACGTTGTTGCTTTTCCCCTTCGTACCGCTCTAGCCACTTTTGCATGATGTCTGAGTTGAGAAGGCAAAATCTTATAACCTTTTCTTGCATTGTGATGTCCATCTTCCTAATGATTCCTTGTCCCTGCGGCTCGTCCCTTGTCACCTTGACGTTGACTTGAGTAATCCACATTCGGGGCATCTCTGGATCAATTGAGACGAAAAATTCACTGATGAGGACAAGAGACTCTTGTACAAGGCATCCTTCAGCCATGCTACCCTTGGGGCGAGCCCTTTGACGAATAAACCCCTTTAACACTAGGTTGGTAACCTAATAGGACATAAAAGTGTCATTTCAAGGTTTTGGAAAAAACCTCCAAAACCATAGTAGATCCACTCATTTTGTAAAATCCTTTCATGAGGTTATAGTTCAAGGCCTACTACACATGGAAAAAATAAGAAACTTGTAAAATTTCTCATCTTTTGGTCACACCAAGCCTCCAAAGTTGATGGACCAGTACATTTTCATCAATACACGCATTCCTTATGTTTTGTTGCATAAAAATAAGATTAGGGATTTTTGTAGGACTTGAGATAAATTCCCTAGTTAACTTCAATGGGTTGGTGATCAGAACATATGATTGCTTCTCACTCACTAATTTTTGTTTTCCCAAAAGAAATAGCTACAAAGAAATTGAATTTTTACCAGTCTGCAAACCTATCATCAAAGTTTCTATAGCCACGCTCAATACAAATAATATATGCATGTTTTCTTAGTTCCCTTTTGTCCTTTAGGTTCATAAGGAGCCATGGAGCATGTCAAAAGAATAATACATTTCTTACCAAGGGGAATCTTGGGGACAGAGATGAAATGCTAAATACACTAAACATGAAAAAACTGTGTTCAACATTATGAGTTGTAGAATCCCATAGAAACTATTCAATATCTACCCAAATTTGATCCTTATGACTAGATTTGACAATTTTTGTAATTTGGTCATAACTTACAACTTTAACATTTATTTCTTCCTAGAAGCATTAGGACATGTTGAGGACTACTAAAGATAGTTCTCTAGCATTATAGACCTCACAAACATGAATTCTAGAGTGGTATAGTAGCAAAAAGTTTAAAAAAGCCAAAAACAAGACCCGTTTTTTCACACAGTTTAGGTTGTGAAATGTTGTGCAAGGACAAGGTTAAAGATGGAATTGATATTCCAAAAAAATGTCGAGTTTTTTTCAGCTCATGAGACAACTTTCTAGATAGATAGCACCGCAAAATACATTTTGAAACTCTTGACATAATTCAAGGAAAATGGTCACTTAACAGGACATAAAAGTGTCCCATTACCAACCTAGTGTTAAAGTCTTCATAAATCTCTCCAAGAAGAACATCCACCTGCTATGGACCACCCCAGCAACTGCAACTTCATCGACCACATGCACAAGTACATGCATTTGGATGGTAAGAATGTTTGTTGGAAAGTACTTCTCCACCATGCACACTGCTTCAATAGCATTTAAGCGTGCTGCATCGATGATGTCTTCTATTATGTCTTTTGAATTGATCCAACGTACCAACTCTCACTGATTTTGTAGATTGTTCTTCTAATGTCATCTGTCAAACAACCCTTTATGGCAATTGGTAAGATGAACTGTAAAAATTTGTGCCAATCGTGGGACTTAAGACTATTGAGATTGTCATCTCTCGTAAAAGCTGTTTTCAAACATCGCATGCACCTTGTGGGAGTCTTGAATGAAGATATAGTCTTCTTCACTTATTGCTCTTCTGCGCGACTCAGAACCCATGGACCTTTTGGTATAGACCACTTTCCATTGGGTTTAAGTCGATGCCACATCTCTAGCATTCGACCCACAGCCTGCAGGTCATCTCTTTGGGCCTTGCTCTCCTTTTTTCTAGTGATGGTCTTCCAGACGATCTCTCCCACATTCTTGAAGATGCGCATTGGGTCGAGCAAATGATTAATTAGCTGGTCACTCCAGTACTGGAGATCATGGAAAATAGAAATTCTTTTCATTCCAGGTGGCATCCAATCTCGCCTCTCAGCCACATGTTTTTCCAATCGCTCGCTTTCAGTGGAGTATGTCATGTTTGCATATATTTGGTCAACGTAGCTCATGTCCTTCAAACAAACATCTACCATGCTTCGCGTAAACTGTCTTGCTCAAATGCTCAGAGCGGCCGAGTCGAGGACCACATTTCGGACATGCATGATTTCCCGAGTAACTCAAGCCTGAAACATCACATATTAATATTTAAAAGCGTTGACATAGCCATGAATCACATGCGTGTGAGGGTTTTAAAGGCACTTACCTAAGCACTCACCAAACCCTGGCCAATCGTACATGGTCCACATGAGAATGCCTTGCACATGTACATTCTGTTGTCCGATTGGTTGGTACATATCAACCACATCGATTCCTGTCCACAAGATTTGGATCAACCACTATCTGCCAAATAGATGTCCATGTTCTTTGCTTTGTACTTTCCTAGGACGATCAATGACAACAACAGATGGCCCTTCTTGATAGTGAGCTATGGTGGAAGATTATAATTAACTAGACAAATAGGCCACGTGCTCCATGACGAACTCCGTAATCCGAATGGGTTTACTCCGTCCATTGCCAGACCAAAGTGGATACATCGAGGCTCATTCTTAAATGTAGGCCAACTTTCCTCTATGTGCTTCCATGCACGAGAGTCAGTAGGTACCCGCATAACATCATCTGTCGATCTAGTATTTGAGTGCCATGTCATCAAAGCGGCTATGGACTTGCACCTGAACATGCTCTTTATTCTTGGAATGATAGGAAAGTCGAAGGACCTTTGCAGGGATAAATTTTCCTTGTGTGTCCTCCCTGTACCTGCTTGATCCACAATTGGGACACTGTCCCAGATTTGCATACTCATTGCAAAAAAGTATACAATCATTAGGACATGCATGTATTTTTTGATAATCCAAGCCCAAATTAGTAAGAAGCTTTTTAGCCGACTGGACGGGTAAGGGGCATGTGATTCCCTTCTGGTAAGATTTGCTCATTCAGCAACCTAACGTTACATGAACAAGTCAGCCCTTTGATCACTTTATATGAACTATAATTTGTACTTTACCATGCTTAGGATAAATATTTACTTGAAAAGCTCTGTGACTGAGGCGTCAGACCAACCGTAGACAGACTGCAAATTAAGCATTGCCAATGCGCTACGGAGAACTGAGATTTTTGCACCAGTGTAGAGTGGTATGCGTGCAAGCCCTTTGCATCATCTCGCCCTTCTCATCATTGCTATCATGCCGTCGATATGAACGGGATGGTTGAGGTCCACAGTACTGCGTTCAATGTTGTCGCCTTCTATGTCGGAATCCATGTCAAAGAATGCGTCCAACATCTGCTCCATCTCTACTTCTTGAAATGCCGCTTCAGGTATTGGTTGGGAGGACTCAGTTGATGGCTACTCGTTTGAAAATCATCTTCTCTGGGATGAAGTTGGAGCAATATCTACTTTCGGACTTTGATCTTCAATCTCTAGACGATGAGATCGATAACGCAGGTCTTGTACTTGCTCTATCAGAAAGAGACCGTGATTGCGTATGTGTTGGTCGCAGATTTTTCGTTTTTGAAAGATCTGATGCTTGCAATGCGCACAAGGACACGCCATCCTATCGTCCATACTTTATCTACCAATGATACAACAAATAATTAAAACACTCTAGTTGTTATAACTACAAACTACTAAGTACATGACAAGCTTTAACAACCTCACATTCTCTAGCCAGGCCCGATCCCTGCACACCTCGGTCTAGAGGTGCACGGAGATTAGGACCATAGGGTAATAATCTTGTCTTTATTGGTCAATGACTATATACTAAAGTTCTTGAAGTCTATGTGCACTTTTGAAGTTCGATTGCATTTTTTTAACTATTTTTTGCTAGCTCTAACAACCTCACATTCTCTAGCCAGGCCTGATCCCCGCACGCCTCAGTCTAGAGGTGCACGGAGATTAGGACCAAGGGATAATAATCTCGTCTTTATTGGTCAATGACTATATATTAAGGTTCTTTCAGTTTTTGTGCACTTTTGAAGTCTGATTGCATTTTTTCTACTTTCAATTTGACGCTAGCTCTAACCTAACCTATAATCTAACCTAATCTATAACATAACCCTAACCTAACTTAATGTAACTTAACTTATAACCTAAACCTAACCTATAACCTAACCTAACTGAAGTCCGTTTGCGTTTTTAGAAGTACATGAGTCATCTTCGAAGTCCGATTGCGTTTTTTCTACTAATAATTTGACGATAGCTCTAACCTAACCTATAAATCGTTATGCCTAACCTATAATCTAACCTAACGTAAAACCTATACCTAACTTAACTTAATGTAACCTAACTTATAACATCTACCTAACCTATAACCTAACTTATAACCTAACCTAACCGAAGTCTGTGTGCGTTTTTAGAAGTACACGAGTCATCTTTGAAGTCCAATTGCGTTTTTACTACTATTAATTTGATGCTAGCTCTAACCTAACCTATAATTGTTATGCCTAACCTATAATCTAACCTAACGTAAAACCTATACCTAACTTAACTTAATGTAACCTATCTTATAACATCTACCTAACCTATAACCTAACCTAACTGAAGTCCGGTTGCGTTTTTAGAAGTACACGAGTCATCTTCGAAGTCCGATTTTGTTTTTAGAAGTACACGAGTCATATTCGAAGTCCGTCTGTATTTTTTTGACTATTGTGCCGTTGGCAGCTCTAACCTAACCTATAATCTCACTTAACGTATAACCTAAACCTAACCTAACATAAAAACAACACAATGGTGAGGCGTTTAGCAAAACGACAAGCCATACAGCTTGCCCGCAACGCATATGTGATGTGGGCAAGCTCTATGGCTTGCCAATTTGGCAAACGACTGACCATTGTGTTGTTTTTAGAGTTGCGAAGCGATTTTATGGCCTGAAAATCGCTCGCAGACATATAGACAACACAATGGCGAGCCATTTGGCAATATGGCAAGCCATAGAGCTTGCCCACAATGCATACACCTTGTGGGCAAGCTTTATGGCTTGCCGTATTGCCAAAAGGATTGCCATTGTGTTGTTTTTAGGGACACGAGGTACTTTTAGCGCTTGAAAATCGCTCGCAAACATATAGACAACACTATTGCGAGCGGTTTGGCAATACGAAAAGCCATAAAGCTTGCCCACAATACTCTCTCTCTCTCTCTCTCATTCACCTTCTCTACTTTGCACGCTCCAGCAATCATTGCAGCTCTTCGTTGGCACCCTCCCTAGCCACGCTTCCCCTAATAGTGGTATCAAAGCACATGCAATTTTGGTTATGGCATTTTGAAACGTCATTGCATGTGCTAGGCAAATACAATCCAGACGTGTGTTGGCGTCTTGGCTCCCAGGCGGGTAGCATCTTAGAGCGCCTTCATTTTTGTGGCAAAAGCAAAGTGATAGTTGAAGCCATGATCCTTGGCCGGTGGTACAATAGGCTAGAATCTCAAAACGTTTCTAAAGCAATTGACTTGGCTCTTGTGCTTCTTAGAATGCTGTAGTGGAGAAACCCTATGAAAGCGCACCAAAACCCTTGGTTGTGAGAGAACCTCAAACTCATAGTTCACGAGTACACCAAAAACTCGAAGTATCATGAGACTAGTAAGTACTAGTTCGGGCTTGAGGGGGGGATTATTGGGTTTTCCAAGCCCTAGTTCAATACAAATTGAACCTGTGGGAACACTCTTCTAAGGCATGCATATATTTTTTAGATATGATCCACTCCATGCGTGGAGATTGCATGGTGGCTACAAGGTATATATATGTAAAGAATTTTTTGAATTATATATAGAAGAAGAGGAGTGGTGTTTTTACTGTGTTGAATCTCTCTCTCTCTCTCTCTCTCTCTCTCTCTCTCTCGTTCACCTTCTCTTCTCTGCACACTCCAGCAACCATGGCAGCTCTTTGATGGCACCCTCTCTAGTCACGTTGCCCCTAACAGTATACTTATTCAATACTTACACATAGATATCAACTCACTCTACATTTCTAATCCATGTAAAATGAGCAAAAAGAGATGAATAACCAAGAAAAATGCATCAAATAATTCTACATTAGTAAGCCATACAAAAGGAGCAAAGAGAGAAAAGGAGACTCATACCTTAACAAAAAGACTTTTGATGTGCTTCAAAGTGATCTACTTCTAGCTCCGAGGCACGAATATTTTTCACCATGTGGCTTAAGAAATTAATGGAGGTGTAGCATAGCTGAGACAAATACAAAAGCTTCTTTCAAAGGTCTTTCTACTTGAGAAGGGATGGCAAAACATAAGCAAAGACACATCATAGTAGGAGGAGGACTACCTTGCACTCGTTGTTTACAATACACATTGGGGCTACCTTGCACTCATCATTTACAATACACATTGGGACTACCTTGCACTCGTCATTTACAATACACATTGGGATTGCCTTGCACTCATCTTTTGCCTCCACCACAATTGCATATGCTCAACCCCGAGCTACTTACCCTAGAAGTCAACCCTTGCCATAATCAACGTGAGGAAAACATCAAAGGGGAGGCAAGAGGATGAAAACGAAGGAGACATGAGAGGAAGAGGGTGAGATTCGAGAAGGATGGATAGACACTTACTCTTGAGGTTAAGCACTGCCCTGATTGGGTAGAGACAAGATAATAGATAATGGGGAGAGATGAGAAAGAGACGGAGAGGGATAAATCAAAGGAGGAAGGATAGCATCCATGAACACTATTAGGCTATCACTAAGAACTTTAAAAATGAAAACCCAAACGGTCCCTACTACATAAGTTATGGGGGGTCACAAAAGGTGTCAAATCAACCATTGCAATCCAACCAAAAGGTGTCAACCATTGCAATCCAGCCAAAATTTTGATATGTCGGCAAAGCAAAGCACTCATTTTGCCATTGTCATAGTATGTAGATGTGGACAATTGTCCCATAAGATCATTTCACTAGAATTTAATAGACATTCATTTGAATCTATTAAGACCTTTGAACAAACTAAGGTCAATATCAACACTCCTCTTGGTCAACTCATGCAAAAGGTGAAGCAATCTCTACAAATTGATATAGGTAATGACCTCCTCTAGTAGTGACCTCCTCTGGTAAGAGCATAGCTCCAAAAAGCTACAAGCTTCAAAGACAATAAGTGTAGACCAAGAGAAACCCCACATCACAAATTTCATCACAAATTTGTTCACCGTTATCAATCTGCCTTCAAGATACAAGCATACGTGATTGCATCCTAGAGGATCTGCAAAAAGTGCAGACCAAGTTGACTGCATTTATGATCAAAGCTATTATGAAGATAAACTTCACTTTGTGCTCACTAAAAACTTGCATTACTTGCTATACATGCCATCAATGGCATATCCATCAATCACTTAATCCCAAGAAATCCACATTTGTGGGATGGGTTTTTAACCTCACTCTTGTCTTATTGCAAACATAGCGAGAACCACAAACATAGTTGTCAATCCATGGGACGAAGTTGACTTGACTAGTGCATAGAGGCTACAAGAGGGTGTCAATCTCTTGAAAAACAATAGACAACTCACATCTAACAGAAGCTACACTCAAATGACCTAAGTCATCAAAAGCTAATCGCTAATCGGCAAACAAAACATGACCGTTACAGCATCAAACGACATCCGAATGTTACGAAACTTCTAGGACATCTATATAAGACCTAAGCACACATGCTTATGGTCTCAAATCTCACTTTCAATGACTTGCAAAAAATACGATTATTAACAGCAGTGAGTTTTTTACCTAGTCGTTTTTGACCCCGAATGCATCTAAATGCTTAGCAATGATGCCCCAATACCCCGCCTATGCTTACTTTGTGAATTCCTAGCTTAAATTCCTACTTATGATGAAATTAAGCCGCAAGTTGGTGATGCCATAAGCTACGGTTTACCATGATATGTTTACGTTGTCATAAAAACTAATATCTAACCAACCCAAATGATTTTCTCATATTAAACTGATCACTTAATGTGGGAGAATAAACGGGAACAAGGGTTAAGATATAGACCTGTGCTTTTAGATCTATCTCAACATGGGGCCATTGGTAAAGGGGCCCAAATGAGAGAGGGTCTATCAAAGAGCAAGGCTAACCAATGGAGAATAAGACCTTCGTGTTAGCTTCATTGAAGACCTCCAATAATATGTGTAAAAGTCCTTTGACCTTAGGTTGAGCTTGAGGCGCGGGAACCCGACCCAGCTCGAGGTGCTTGTCCTCCTTGTCATGCTTGATGACTAAGGTGCTTGAGGTGCTTGATGATTGAGGTGCTTGAGATGCTTGAGGTGCTTGACATGCTTGAGATGTTAGGGTTGCACTTGAGGTGAGAACCCAGCCCAAGCTTAAAGTGTTTAAGGGCCAAGCTTGTGGTGGGAACTGGGCCTATGCATGAGGGGTTGAGGTGTCAAAAAGTCAAATATTCAATCCCTACAAGGAGGGGGCGAGCCCTACATGAGGGGGGATGAGAGAGAACACCCACACACTCACACAAGGCATGCATGGTACAAAGAAAGCAAAAGGGACACTTGTCAAGTTCCTCCTCATGTTGCCCTCATGGTGTGCCTAAAGACTATTGGTTGGCTACCCAAGGGGTCCAATGATAATTTAGGAGATTTAATTAATTTATTTTGCATTTATCAAGTCCTCTCTCTCAAAGGGGAAAGGGGGACACTTGTCTCAAGGCTACCCTTGCTGCTTGTAATGACTCCTGCTTATGATTGGCTAGGCCTGGAGGGGTCCAATGAGCTTCAAGCATGAGCTACAAGGGGGGGTCGACCCAAGCAAGCTAGGGGGTTGCTTAGGGGGTATACTCACCCACACACACTCGCAGATCAAGACCACCCAAAGTGGAGGCTGAGCTGGTTGAACAAGAATCCAAGGTATTTGATTCTGTTCACAAGAGCACCTGCGGACCTACAAAAGGATACTACTTTCTGTCCTGTACCAAGAGTAAGGAACTAGCAAGCACATGAGGCATTAACAAAGAAGCGGCCAACCTGGCTGAACTACCCCAGATTTGCCTGCTCTAGAAAAGGGACAATCGACCGAAGAGTACATGTTGAAAACCCTAACGGGCGCCATGTCCTTCTTCAAAATTCTTCCGGATCTATCATGTCCAATGTTATATAAAATTTGCCGAATGCTGCTCACTTGCATCAAAGTTTTCCATGAGCAAGAGCAAGCATGCACCCCGTGGATGTCATTCCTCGAGGGTAATAAAGGTTTTTCCTATGATCTCAGTGGCCAACCTTCTGAAGAAGTCCTCTATGGCTTCTACGCCAGGTGTATGTTCTTACCTTCACACAATATGCTAGCATTTCAGGAAGCGTTCTACACAGGGTTCTTCACTTGGCGAACGAAGATATTTGGGCCAGTGAGATCAGCAACCTTACTTCGATATTTGTAGGCTACTCACAAGTGGAGCTTAAAAACAGAGTCACAATGCAGTTTTTATGGGTCCCAGATAAAGAGAGAAAAATCAGATACAAAAAGGCCTTAAATGCGTTTAAATACCGCATGTAACTCAAGAAACACTCAAGTGACTGAAATCACCAAAAGCCAATCGCTCATTGGCAAACAAATCACATCCGTTACAGCATCAAATGACATCCAAACGTAACGAAACTTCTAGGACATGTTTATAAGACCTAACACACATGCTTATGGTCTCAAATCCCACTTTAGGTCAAGTGCCAAAATTGCGATTATTAATAGCAGCAGTGGATTTTTGACCTAGTCGTTTTCGACCCAGATTGCACCTAAATGCTTAGCAATGATGCCCCAATACAAGGCCTATGCTTAATTTTTGATTTTGAAGTACTTATGATGAAATTAGGCCACGGGCGATCGGTGACGCCAAAAACTACGAAATACTGTGATGTGTTTACGTCAATGCGTAGCGCTCTCACCTGCGGTTGCAATGCAACAAACACGACTGCAACGTGACAACCAAAGAGGGAGTAGGAAGCACGAGAAGGAGAGAAGTGAACGCTGTTAGCTCACGCTGTGTATTTTATTATCCAAAACTCAATAATAACTTACAAAAATTGGCTTTTATACCTTAGCCAAGGTTTTTGGTGGTCAAAACTGATAATTTGGGAGATCTAACTAAAGATAGATAATGACAGGTTGATACAATCTGGAAGCTTGTAGCCCCGGCTCATCAATTCCAAGGTTTACCCAAATTTCCTGATTTATCAAAAATAATAATTGTTTTTATTACAGATTTACCGAGAACCACGATTAAATTGTCAATCCATGGGATAAAGCTGACTCGACTAGTGCATAGAGGCTACAAGAGGTTGTCAATCTCTCGGAAAACAACAAACAACTCGCATCTAACTCAAGCTACACTCAAGTGACTGAAATCACCAAAAGTCAATCGCTCATCGGCAAACAAATCACATCCGTTACAGCATCAAATGACATCCAAACATAACGAAACTTCTAGGACATGTTTATAAGACCTAAGCACACATGCTTATGGTCTCAAATCCCACTTTAGGTCAAGTGCCAAAATCGTGATTATTAACAGTAGTGGATTTGTTCGTATATGATTTTTTTGCTTGTCCGCCTTTTCTTCCTGATCACCACCGTGTCTTCAGTTTTTCCATTTGAGATGCTTTGCTATTTATCATTAATTTTGACCTGTTTATTAAAAAAATCAAAGAAAATAATAAAATGTGCTAAAAAAGCAAAGTAAAAATCCATTGAAAAACATGGGTTTATTGTTTTTTGTTGGATTTCTCCATTTTTAAGTCTCAACATAAAGAAAAATGATGAAAAGTAACCAAAAAGGATTATTTTTTGATGATTTTTTGATAGTATATACACTATTTACACTCATCGAGAAGATATTATCAGTTAATTTTCCCCGTTGATGATTTATAAGGGCATTATTCAATAATTTTGTAAAAAATCACACGTTAACATCAAACTTTTTCCTCCCTCTTCAAACATTGCCCTTAATTACTTAGTACTTTTCTACCCCACCTAGATGGCGTACTCCGAGACAACTGTGTGCATGGGTTGAACAATTGTGTCTATGCATAGTCTTGGTTGGCTCTACCATGCTTTGAAGATCAATGCAGTTCAAACCAATATGGTGTGCAAGAGTTGGGTCTTGAGTAATTAACTCAAGGGTTTCTGATGTGGAGGCTTTCTGATGCTGTCTTCCAAAGAGAAAATCTTGTAGCTTGTGTGCTCTCTCCTTGATTGTACCATCAGGATGCTTTAGCACGTTGATTTCCTGAGCTTTTGGTATCACTTTTGATTGTTGTTGAGCTTTTACTCGCCATTGATACCTTGGTTTGTCTTGGTCAGAATGGTGTGGTTGAGGTTTCTGAGACTTAACTCTCCATTGCTTGATTGGTTTTCTAGTTTGCGGAGAAGATAAGTGCTCCTTTTTTTTCCAAATCCATTTCGTGGTAGGTTCCTTGCTTAGAGATGCTCGTCTCCGTGTTTTGACCTTTGGAACCGTCTTTGGTATTGCCGATGATGTTTTGGGCACCCAGATTTGAATCACTTGTCCTTAAGTTGGGCTTTCGGTACCCAATTTTGTCTGACTCCTTGCATGCTACTTGTAGCATTTGCTTGTCGATAGGATTGAGAAGATTGATTACTTCATGGTTTTCTTTGCTAGTATTTGCCTTTCCATTCCTCCTTGCTTGGTGCAATTGGAACAATGAGTTGTCTGCCTTTAAGTGATAGCTTGGGCTGATTTGTATCCCAATCTGGTGCTGCCTTGTATGTCCACATCCAAGGAATTCCAAGGATCATCGTCTCATTCATGTGTTCATCTAGTAAGCATACAAACCGATGAGGGCATGAACATCCATGTACTATCACATTTAAGTTGACTACTCCCAATGTTGGTGTTGCGTTCTTCTTGCATCATTTGATAGTCTCTATTCCTACTGTAAATGACTGACTTGTTTCTTTCTTGTACGTGGAATAACTGACTGCATTTACTTGAGCTCTGGTGTCGACCAATGCATTTGTTCTATGATTGTTGAGCTGTACTTTGATGTGAATGTCCATTCCATCTAACCATTCATCATCTGTTGACAGTGCATCTTTCTGCAATTCCCATTGTCGGTCATCTATTTCCAGGGTGTTGATGGGAATAGGTATTTATTGATTCTTGAGAGTAGCTTTTCTTTTGAGTACCCGAAGCCGAGATTCCTCTTGGGCTTCATCAATAACCTGCTGTCTTTTTATCTTCCTTTCCTTGGCTGCATGCATTCTTTCTAGCAATTCATTGGTTAGTGGCAAATTATACTTCTTTAAACGACATCCACTAATCCAATTAGCCGTTGGTTCACCATCTAGAGTGGATAGCTTAATTTCTCCTCTTGGAGATACATCTTCAATGATAAACTGTCTGTTTCCCTTTTTCTTAAACTTGGGAATGTGTTGCTTAAGTGAATAGACTAGAACAAGTTCCCTTTTTTGAAGATTTTTGTAATTAGATAGAAATCAAAAAACTGTTTTTGTTTTTGCTTTTGTGCATAGATGTGAGCTACAACAGTTAGCCTTTGCTCATCTAGCTTTTTAAAATCTTCAAGTCTTTTTGACAATTCATGTCGAGTCCACTCAAGATCCTTAGCTACCCTTAGTGTCGGCAATAGAAATTCTATTGGCAGTATACCATCAAGACCATAACAAGGTTAAAGGGTGTAGCATTTGAAGCTGTTTTGAATGAAACTTGATAAGCCCATAGAGCTGCATGGAGATTCATTTCCCAGTCTGCCCTTCCTGAACTAACCACTTTAGTCAATACCGAGCTAAGAATTTTATTTGTATGGTCAGCTTGTCCGTTTGCTTGTGGATGATAGGGAGCTGATTTGTTATGGATGACCATAAATTCATGAAGAAGATACTCGAATACCTAATTGAGGAAATGAGTTTCTGTATCACTGACAATTTCTATTGGCAGTCCATATCTTGTGAACACATACTGATATAAGAATGCGGCAGTGGTTCTGGCATCATTCTTTTGAGCTGCTTTAGCTTCGGCCGACTTAGTCAAATAGTCCGTAGCTATAATGATATATTGAGCTTGGGTTCTATAAGCAGGTGGCTGTATTGGCCCAACAAAGTCTATACCCCATTTTGTAAAAGCTGTAGCTCCCATCATTGGTCTGAAGGGCATGCTATCTACTCGGGTTGGCATTTTTTCTCGTTGACAAGCATCACACCTTCGCACATATTCTTTGGCATCTGCAAAAAGTGTTGGCCACCATAGGCCTACCATTAAGATTGCTTTGGCGGTGGTCTCATTAGAAAAGTGACCTCCAACTAATCCAACATGTGCTTGTTCTATAATCGGAATATATTCGTCTTCATTTGCACAGAGACACAAATGTTGATCCTTACCTCTCCGATACAATTGGCTTCCAATAAGTGTTGAAGATGATGAAACAGGAAACAGAAGGAAGATAGCAACTCAGAGTAGGAAGAAGATGGAGAAGGAGAAGACACAGAGCTTGTGTAGGAGATCTCTGTAGTCTATCTCTCTGTATTAGAATAATAGAGTATATACAAACTCAGAGCTACAAAGCTTATATGAGACCCTAAGAGATAAGGTGTCCTTTCACAGCGGATGTCCAGGGGGAAAAACCCAGTGGGAGAAAAGTGCCCCTGGTGAAGCGCGTATACACACTAACACTACTACATGTCTACAAATCCCCTGTGTAGTGATAGTGTGAATCCGTACAAGGTAGCAGATCATCATGTGTATGAGAGTAAGCCCAAAGCTTTTTGGAAAGCTTGAAAATTTTCTCGTGATAACGCCTTCGTAAATAGATGTGTAATGTTATCCTGTGTAGGACAGTAAGTTAGTGTGATCTCCCCTGCATGTAGCATTTCCTTGACATAGTGGTAGTGAACCTCTATGTGCTTTGTTCTTGCATGAAGTACTGGATTCCTGGCAACTGCCATAGCACTCTGACTGTCAGTGAAAATGGTAGTGGGTGCCTGTTAACACTCACAAAGATTTTCCAATAACCTGCGTATCCATACACAATCAACTGTTGCCATGAAAGCTGTCCTTTACTCAGCTTCACAAGTTGATGTAGCCACTGTGGATTGCTTCTTGCTTAGCCAAGATATACATGCATTTACCAAGAAAAAACAATTCCCACTTGTGGAATGTCGTGTGTCAAAATCACCAGCCCAATCTGAATCGCTGTAACCAAGAAGCTGCACAGAACTGTGCTTTCCATACATATCCCCCCTTGGAAAGAACATGGAAAGATTAGGGGTACCTGAAAGGTAACGAAGTATGCGCTTCACAGCCTGCCAATGATGCATACCTGTGCTGTGCATAAATCTGCTTACTTGTGAAACCCCAAATTGAATGTCTCGACGAGTGTTGCCTGCCAAATATATCAAGAAACCAACCGTTGCTGCATAAGTATGTACATCAAAAAGTTCTCCAACATCGTGCATGCTCAACTTTGATCTAGTTTCTACGGGTGTAGAGATTGGTTTACAATTTTGCATACCAAACTTGTCCAAAATTTTATGCAAATATTTTGCCTACAACATGTATATGCCATCCTCTGATTGCACAAACTGAATACCCAAGTAATAATGTAGCAAACCAAGATCAGACATCTCAAAGGTTTTTCTCAAAGCATCTTTAAACGTTTCAATTTCATCTGTAGTATTGCCTGTAAGAAGCATATCATCCACATAAAGTGTTAGCATAATGAGAACTCCATCTCTCTTTTTGACATACAAAGTACTTTCTGTTGGACTATTCTGAAATCCCTGGCCAATCAATTAAGTATGTATCTTCTCATACCATGCTCTTGGAGCCTATTTGAGACCATACAAAGCTTTACGCAATCTACATACCTTTTGCTCTTGACCTTTTACAACAAAACCACTTGGTTGACTTACATAAACTTCTTCCTGCAAATCACCATTCAAAAAAGCAGTTTTGATATCCAACTGATGCACTTTCCAACCATGATGATCAGCAATTGCAACTAGTGATCTAACTGTGGACGCACGAGAAGTAGGAGCAAAGGTTTCATCATAATCTATGCCTTTCTGTTGCGCATAGCCTTTTGCCACAAGCCTTGCTTTGTACCTGTCAACAATACCATCTTGTTTCCTTTTTACCTTAAAAACCCACTTTGTACCAATAGACTTTTTACCTGTAGGCAAGTCCACTAGATCCCATGTATGATTCTTATGAATAGAATCAATTTCTTGCTGCATAGCATCTTTCCACTCACACTCTAAAGCTTGTTCAAATGAATCAGGCTCATCTGCATCACAAAGAGTGCTAAAGCAAGCCAAATCTACTTGCTCTCTACCAAAAGTAGTACCAGCACGTGTTTTTCGTGGCAACGGTGCATCCAACTTGCTATCCTGCAAAGCTTTTTGAACCCATTTAGGCAAGGTTCTTTCTTCCCTGAGAACTTCTTGCTCTTCACGCACAATTTTCTCTACATCATGAGGTATCACATGCTGATCAGAAGATTGATCAAGATTATCAACCTGTTGTGATTCTTGATTCTCCACAAAAGAAGGAAGCAAACCTTCAAATACATCATGTGTCTGCATATGAGGTACATCAAAAGCAACCATAGGTTGAGCAGTAGTTTCTGCAAAAATTACATCACGACTTTCAAAAATCTTGTTTGTAGCAGGATTGTAAAGTCTATAACCTTTACTTCCACTACTGTACCCCACAAATATACATTTGATTGCCTTATCATCAAGCTTCCCACGTAACTGCTGAGGGATGTGAGCATAAGCAAGACAACCAAAAACACGAAGATAATTGACTGAAGGTTTTCTATCATACCAAGCTTCATATGGAGTAATGGTCTTCAAAGCACGAGTAGGACACCTGTTCAAAACATGTGCTGCACAAGCAACTGCCTCCATCCATAGCTTATGAGGCAAACTCTTAGCCTTAAGCATACATCTAGCTGTCTCCATTAAAGACCCGTTCTTCCTTTCTGCAACACCATTCTGTTGTGGTGTGTATGGCATATTGCATTGGTGTTTAATGCCTTTATTTCCCAAAAAATTCTTAAATGCACTTGACATGTATTCACCTCCTCGATCGGTACGAAGAGTCTGTACTTTGCAACCTGTTTCATTTTCAACCATGGCGACATAATGTTGAAAAATTGCAAACAAATCTGACTTTGCTTTGAGTGGATACACCCAACAAAACCTGGAAAAGTCATCAATGAAGGTCACAAAATAAAGGCTGTTTCCTATAGATGGCGTCCTCATAGGACCACATACATCACTGTGTACAAGCTGCAACTTTCATGTCCCTCTAACTGAACCATCCTGCAAAAATGCAAATCTGTGCATCTTTCCAAGAACGCAACCTTCACATACATGTCTTGGTGGCATCTTCAATGAAGACAAATCAGGCACCATATTATGACGTTGTAAAGTCATCAAACTGCCATAACCAACATGCCGAAATCTAGCATGCCACAACTCAGCATCCTGCATGGCCTGAGTCTTTGTTACTGCAATACATACCTGAATCTGCTTTTCATAACGATCTAGCACAAATAGTCCATTTTCCAGCGTACCTGTAGTGATAAGAGAATAACCATTCTCTCGATCTCGTACAACACATCTGTCATCCTCAAAAATGACCCGAAGACCATTTTTTGCAAGAGAGGATACAGACAACAAATTCTTATTGATCCCTGGAACATATAAGACATCTGGCAAGCATAAATCTGAACCATCTGAAATGGTAATCAAAATCTTATCAACGCCTTTGATTGGATAAGAAGCATTATTTGCACATGTCACCTTCTTTCCTATTGGAGCTGCATCCAATGAACAAAACAAATCCTTCCTTGAAGTAATATGCCTGGATGCACCACTATCAAAGTACAAAATCATTTGTGTCTCGTCAACACTGTAAGCAGAAAAATCTGAATATACTAAGAAAGCATAAGAATCCTACACAAAGTTTGCAGACTCTTCTTTAGCTGTAGAAGAATCACCAGAAGCTGAAACAACCAAACTTGACTCTTTCTTCTTTTCTTTAGCAATTTGCTTTTTACACTCACTAATGTAGTGACCAGGTTTCTTGCAATAGTGACATTTACCTTTCTTCTTGGACTTGTCGGAATCACCTTTAGACTTCTCTGAAGACTGTCCTGCACCAGACTTGGAGTGATGAGCACTCTCTTTACCCTTGTTTTTGTTCTGTACAACAAGAGCATTATCCATACCATCCACCTGTAAAGACTTGTTTTTACGTGATTGATCCTCCTGCAATAGCAAAGCCACTAACTCTTCAAAATGAAGAGGCTCAGGATTAGCTCGCAAAGACAGAGTCAAAGAAGTCTGAAAAGTCAAATAAGATGGTGGTAGTAAATTAAGTGTTTTGGAAACCAAGTCCTTCTCTGGAATCACTTCATCAATGCTAAGCAATTGCTCTTTAAGGTCCTTGATTTTTGT
This sequence comes from Adiantum capillus-veneris, assembly GCF_014529385.1. Lineage (NCBI taxonomy): Eukaryota > Viridiplantae > Streptophyta > Polypodiopsida > Polypodiales > Pteridaceae > Adiantum > Adiantum capillus-veneris. The sequence continues at coordinate 11,055,453 of NC_140934.1, forward strand.
AAGATGCTCGACCATATCGTCACCTTCGTCCATCTGTATTTTGTCAAGTTGTTTCTTCAAAAACTCTATTCTGGCAGCGTTTCTTCCTCCAAACATAGCTTGCAGAGTGTTCCAAGCATCCTCAAAAGTTCTGCAAGATCTGATATGTGGTGTGATTGTCCTCTTTATGGTTAACGCAATCACAGCCATAGCTTGTGCATCTTTAGTATCCCATTTCTTTTGCTATGGAGTGACTTGTGAGGGTCCTGCACCAACAGCTGCATTACGACCAGGCGTGGCAGGTGCAATGCTACCTGGACGAACTTCATCTCCAGATACATAATCCCACAATCCTTTACCAACCAAAACATTTTTGGCCATAAAAGACCAAAGAGAATAGTTGGTACCATCCAATTTCTCTTTGGATGTAAACGCACCAAAAATCTCTTTCTTCGTAGATTGAGCCATACTGTGGATGCACACAAGAGAGCAAAAGAACCTCCAAGAGATTCACAAATCTCCTCTCGAAAGCAAGCAAAACTCTACACAAAATCTCAGCACAAAGCTAAGACAAACTGCTTCCCAAAAGAACTGTTTACCTGAAGAAAATCTGTCAAAGAGCACACCCTCTTGATCTAAACGCCTCCGAAAAGTAACTTCTGCTACGCTTCTCAGAACAAACTTCTGAGGTCTCGAACGGCTTCAAAAGGGGGGTAAAACCTCAGGTCGCCTAATCAGAATATTCCCGGAACGTCGAGGATGCTCCCATGAGCAAATTTTCCGAAAACTGTGATTGCGTGCGCGGACGCAAAAAACGCAAGTAGAGGCTCTGGAAATCACCTTGCTCTGATACCATTTGTTGAAAATGATGAAACAGGAAACAGAAGGAAGATAGCAACTCAGAGTAGGAAGAAGATGGAGAAGGAGAAGACACAGAGTTTGTGTACGAGATCTCTGTAGTCTATCTCTCTGTATTAGAATAATAGAGTATATACAAACTCAGAGCTACAAAGCTTATATGAGACCCTAAGAGATAAGGTGTCCTTTCACAGCGGATGTCCAGGGGGAAAAACCCAGTGGGAGAAAAGTGCCCCTGGTGAAGCGCGTATACACATTAACACTACTGCATGTCTACAATAAGAGCATAGTCTTTTGCTTCTGTTTCAATTGCTCTTTGATGGCATTTACTCATATCCTGAGGAAATATTCGACTCGATAAGTAAGTGACTAGATAGTTACTCTACTTAGGAACATGTGACATTTGAACAATGTTACATGAGGTATGGGTCTCTGTTTTTGACATTGAGGACAATATTTTATGAAAGAATGAACATCACTCCTCATAGCTGGCCAAGATACTCCAAGTCTCAAAATTCCTCGCATAGTTTGATCTTCTGCAAAATGAAGTCGTACTATGGTAATATGTGCTTGACTTAGGTATTGGTTTTTCTCTCTAGGATTAATGCATAAGAGCAATATTCCATCTCAATTGCTTTTGTATAGCCTACCAGCTAGTAATTGATACATAGCCGACTGCTCAATTAATTCGATTGTAATAGGAAGTGGTATTTGTGAATCCACTTGAGCTATGGTCATCAATGATACCATATTTTCTGACTATCGAGGTATTATTTCCACGAAGAACAAATAGGCATCTGGTAGATCATCGTCTACTCCTTTAGGGGATTCTCTTGAAACAATCCTTGACAAATGATCTGCTCTTTGATTTGTAGTGCCCTTTTTTACAACCATAGTGAAATCAAATTCTAGAAGAATGATGAACCATCTCACTATTCTTCCTGTGCTGCATGGCTTGTTAACCAAGTACAATAAGGTTGGTGGTCCACAAAGAACACAAATTTGTTTGCTAATAGGTAATGTCTATACTTTTTTACGGCATAGATCATTCCTAATCCTTTCCTTTCTGTGGTGGTATAATTCTTTTCCTCCATGTTCAACTGTCGGCTAGCATAAGAAATAGGAAAATCAAATTTTCCATCTCCTGGTTGAGCTAGTATACACCCTATGGCAAAATTGGAAGCATCTACATGTATGTGGAATATCTTATTCCAATATGGTGCTTTCAATATTGGAGCTGAAGTGAGAGCTTGCTTAAGCTTCATGAAGGATTTTTCACACACCTCAGTCCATTCAAAGTGTGTAATCAAGCTATACATGGGTTTTCCAATTATAGCGTACATGTAAATGAACCATTTGTAATATCCACAATGTCCCATGAAGGCTTAAACCCCCTTGACTATTGCTGGTCTAGGCAAATCAACAATAACATGAATTTTCTCCATATCAGTAGCTATGCCATTTTTAGACACTATATGTCCAATATATTTTTCCTTGTCTACCCATGAATGTGCACTTTTCAGGATTTAAGCAAATGTGGGACGAGAATCTAACCTCACTCCTATCTTATTGCAGATTTAGCAAGAACCATGATTAAATTGTCAATCCATGGGACGAAGCTGACTTGACTAGTACATAGAGGCTACAAGAGGTTGTCAGTCTCTCGGAAACAACAAACAACTCGCATCTAACTCAAGCTACACTCAAGTGACCGAAATCACCAAAAGCCAATCGCTCATCGGCAAACAAATCACATCCGTTACAACATCAAATGACATCCAAACGTATGAAACTTCTAGGACATGTTTATAAGACCTAAGCACACATGCTTATGGTCTCAAATCCCACTTTAGGTCAAGTGCCAAAATCGCGATTGTTAACAATAGTGGATTTTTAACCTAGTCGTTTTCGACCCAGAATGCACCTAAATGCTTAGCAATAATGCCCCAATACCCGGCTAATGCTTAGTTTTTGATTTTGAAGTGTAAATTCCTACTTATGATGAAATTAGGTTGCGGGTCGGCGACGCCAAAAGCTACGAAATATCATGAAGTGTTTATGTCAATGCGTAGAGCTCTTACCTGCAGTTGCAATGCAACAAACGCGACTGCAATGTGACAACCGGGGAGGGAGTAGGAAGCGCGAGAAGGAGAGAAGTGAACGCCGTTAGCTCACGCTGTGTATTTCATTATCTAAAACTTAATAATAACTAACAAAAATTGGCTTTGATACCTTAACCAAGGTTTTTGGTGGTCAAAACTAATAATCTGGGAGCTCTAACTAAAGATAGGTAATGACACATTGATACAATGTAGAAGCTTGTAGCCCCGTCTCATCATTACGAGGTTTACCCAATATTCTCGATTTATAAAAAATCATAAGTGTTTTTACATGGGAGCTCTGAAAAATGGTATTTGGGTTAGCTTGCTGCTAACACTCCCGATTTATCAAAATAATAAGTGTTTTTACAATGAGAGCTCCAAAAAATGGTATTTGAGTTAGCTTGCTGCTAACACCCCAAGTCAAGTTGTAGATAGCATTATCTTTGCCCTGGTATTGTCTATCCTATGGATCCCCTATCATATGAGCTTCTGTGGTTTCAGGACCCAAGGCGTCATAGCTTTAGACTCTTGTCTATATCTACGACTGTTTTGGTCAAAGTTTATGCTCGTTTGGTCACAACATTGAAGTCTAATTTTTGATGGAGAAGAGTTTGGCTCTGAACAAATTTTTGGGTTCACCCGGGTAATATCCTTCAGCTCTACAGAGGATGGGCTATACTAGATTCTATCCTCTAAAATGAACCATCCTTTAGATGATCTATCACCGGACGTGGGCCGTTCAAACACTAGTTGTTTCTTTTTGTCCTTTTTTGTCTACATAGTGTGCATATGAATTATGTGTACCATACAATGCTAATATCATTTTTTTAATATATCCCTTAGACTCCTAAATGATTGCACACTTGCGGCAATGGATGCAGAATCATTTGCAAACCTTACACTCTTTTTGACCTTCTAGTGATAAATCGGGATTCATGTTTTCAGTTTTCTCCATGCTTTGCTTGGCAGTTGATGTGTCCCTGTTGTCTGGATTTCTTGGACAATCTTCATAAAAATGTCCACTTTTTCTTCCACAATCTGAGAAATATTCCATGATTGCTAGTATTTCATTTGGTTCTATCATGTCAAGCTCTAGCTGAGCTTTTGTACTCGCCAAGTTGTCGGCATCTTCTTTTAAAACATTGAGCATCAAGCTGTAGACTGCTCCATCTTGACCTTGTACTCTCTTTGACTCGGTTCCAATTAGATTGGCTTCAATTGGCTGATCTGTTGGATCTTCCAATACTGGCTCTCGACTGTTGATTGGACCAATGTAATCCATGTACAACAATCGTGATTGCATATGCACTAATTGGGTGCTTTGTGGGCTCGTGCAGGTTTCTGGATAACCACTTGGATCCATCTTTTGCACTTCTATCCACACCTCGTCTTTGAGCTTGCAATACCTGGATCCACTTAATTTTGTGAACATCTGGGAGTTCTTTGAATCTCGCTTTGCTCTGATCAATAGGATTGTGGCTCCTGTGCTTCTTTTGCCAGTCATAAGATACCTATGGCCTTCCAAATCTGTATACAAAACCTTATCTCCATTGTAGCCATATAGCTATAAAATTCACTCTATTGCAGTTGTGCATGTGTTGCTACTTCTACTAGTTAGCTTTGGTTCTCGTGCATTTGAACTCTCGACTCGATTTGAATCCATGTTGTCTTGGTCTCTAAGAACTATCTCTTAGTAGATCCTGGTGTTGATTATCAGAACTACTCCTGCTTGATTTTGATAAGACTACTTTTGCCAAAGTACTTTTGGCAGTTGATTACTCTTAGACTCACAAGAGTTGATTAACTCCATCTCGAAAGTGCCAGAATTGATTGCAGCCTCCTTTGAAATGATGAAAATCTAGGCCTTGAATAACCTAACCTGCAACCCAATGTGATTTGTGCCCCGATTCGCAAGTTTCATGCGTGAAACTGCCCTAATGGGTTGATTTTACTAAAAATCCGTTTCGAACTGCACTTTTATATGCTTGATCTTATTTTGACAGGTTTTTGATCGTTCGCTCAAACTGCTCAATTTTTTGCTAACTATTGTGATTGGTCTATGTATATCACTTCAATCTGAGCTAAGTGAGTCAACAAATGAGATTTGCAAATTCTATCTTTGCAAAGCACCAAAGGACTAATTTGCAACCTGAAAATTGAGTTATCATGTATTAATTTTGATCCAATGGAACCCAAACTTGACCAATGACCTTGTATTATGTTGCTCTAACACTGTACAAGCTCAAAAGCCCAAAATCTTGTCTCTGGGACTCAAAAATAAATAATTTGATTATTTACTTTCACAAATTCTTCCACTTTTTATAATTGTTTTGCCATATAAACACCTTGTTGAAGTCTTTGGACAATTTTCACTGAGTTTGAACAAGATTTATAAAGTCAAACTCAATTTCTCCGACAATTAGTACAGATTTTAGTTTTTATCAAGTTTTTTGGCCTGTTTTGTGATCCAAACTCTATGAGCCTTCACAAAAGATGTTTGTAATCATGCATTGAGACTTTGGTATCAACCTTGATCCATTTTGACTCAAAAGCAAAAAATGCGACTATTTACTTTTGACCTAAAGTGAATAAGTTTTTGATTTTTCCACTGTTCAGTCCTTTTGTGACATGTTTTAAGACTCTGAGTCAAGTTTCACAGGATTTGAACAAGATTCATCAAGTCAGACACAATTTCTGACAATCAGTACGGATTTTAATTTTTATCAAGTGTTTGGCTTGTTTTGTGATCCAACTCTATGAGCCTTCACAAAAGATGTTTGTGATCATGCATAGAGTCTTTAGTATCAACCTTGATTCATTTTGACCCAAAAGCAAAAAATACATTATTTATTTTTTTACCTAAAATGAATAATTTTTGTAATTTTTCATTGGTTAGTCCTTTTGTGATTTTTTTTTTAGCCTCTGAGTCAAGTTTCAATGAATTTGAACAAGATTCATAAAGTCGAACGCAATTTCTCAACAATCAATACGAATTTTAATTTTTGTTAAGTTTTTGGCTTGTTTTGTGATCAAAACTCTATGAGCCTTCACAAAAGATGTTTGTAATCATGCATAGAGTCTTTGGTATCAACCTTGATCCATTTTGACCCAAAAGTAAAAAATGCGATTATTTACTTTTGACCTAATTTTTGTAATTTTTTCACTGGTCAGTTCTTTTATGACATGTTTTAAGACTCTGAGTCAAATTAAAACTTAATTTGGTCTAAATTCTCAAGAAAATGTAAATAATTGGAGTTTTTGAAACTCTTGAAAATTTACCTCAAATGCATCCTTATGCTTACCCACTGGTTCATAAAACTTTTATGAGCATAATCTCTAGCTGGATTTAGTGGTTGACAGTCTTTTGATGCTGTTTCAAGCCGTAGACCTGAAATTCTGTAGCTTCACATAAACAACTCACATATGATTCTTTTGGATTGAGCGATGATTTGAGATCCCACCTCGGATTCTACTTACCCTACTCCTATGTTCTACTGCAACTGGGTTGTGGAAAGTGCCCACAAATACTTGTTTTCTTATTTTTTATGGTTTCTTGAGCATTGATCTTAAGTCTTGACTTGTCCATCAATCATTCTCAAAATCCTAACCTAATCCTACAATCCTACAATCCTACAAGGTACTTAGCAAGTACAATCTACTCCCAAGCTACCTCTACACAACAAAAGACGACACTCTTAAGCTATACGGTTTTAAAGAGAAAGTTTAACTCTAGGTGATCCTAGAGGAAGTTAAAGGACAACTACACAAGATGCTCTTGTTTTCCCTAGTTAAAGTCTACTCGTCCTCGGCAGCGGTGCCAAATGTGGGATGGGTTTCTAACTTCACTCCTATCTTATTGCACACATAGCGAGAACCATGAACATAATTATCAATCCATGGGACAAAGCTGACTCAAGTAGTGAATAGAGGCTACAAGAGGGTGTCAATCTCTTGGAAAACAATAGACAACTCGCATCTAACACAAACTACACTCAAATGACCTAAGTCATTAAAAGCTAATCGCTAATCAGCAAACAAAACATGACCGTTACAACATCAATCGACATCCGAATGTTATGAAGCTTCTAAGACATGTATATAAGACCTAAGAACACATGCTTATGGTCTCAAATCTCACTTTTGATGAGTTGAAAAAACCACGATTATTAACAGTAGTGAGTTTTGACCTAGTCGTTTTTGACCCCGAATGCATCTAAATGCTTAGCAATGATGCCCAATACCCCGCCTATGCTTACTTTGTGATTTACTAGCTTAAATTCCTACTTATGATGAAATTAGCCACAAGTTGGCAATGCCATAAGCTACGGTTTACCATGATATGTTTACCTCAATGCGTATAGCTCTTACATGCGATTGCAATGTAACAGACGACACTGCAATGTGACAACACGGAAGGGAGTAGGAAGCGCGAGAAGGAGAAAAGTGAGGGTTGTTAGCCCATGCTGTGTTTCTATTATCCAAAAACTTAATAAAATCTTTACAAAGTTGGCTTTTATATCTTAGCCAAGGTCTAAAGAATGCAATGTCCGGGTGCCCAAGGCCTTTAGGGCTTCACCACTTATTGAATCTGCAACCTAGGCACACAAACTGACCTGTTCTTAACAACTTGGAACTCCCATTGAGCCCATAACACATAAAAACTATTACAATGGCTTGAAATAAATTGAGAATTTATAATACATGACCATTTTGGGAAAATGTGAAAAATGTGTAACTCCAATCTTTATTGCTTCTTCATGTTGATCTTCGATGTCCATCCGTAAGGCTCAAACCTTTAGCAGCTTCTGTTAACTGACATCGGCTTAGTTAACATCATCCGAGATACAATGCTTATAAAAATTATTTTGTGTATATGAATCCTCATGTCAAAGAGAGAGAATGCAACGTGACCAATGGATGGCGGGCTACCGTAACAGTAGCTCGGATTTTCCTTGTTTTTATCTCAAATTTCAACATTTTTTAAAAATAGTTTTTAGTTGCATTAAAAACCTTAACAATAACATACGTTGTGATTTGCTCGAATCTTTCTTGTTAGGACCGAATATAAGACAAATGTACCATAACTTACACTCAATGCAATTGTACGCACTTTTTTGACAGGAGAGACTTCATCGTATTTTCGCTCATTCTCATTCATTTGCACTCAACTAACTATTCTGCTCACATTTGACTGTATATTGTTTGCGCTCAAAAACACTCCCTCTCACTCCCCCTCTCACATATGTGCTGTGCATCTTGCCATACATAAATGAATCACTAATGGAGAACAGAAGACCTCGACGACCATCCACAAGTATTAAGTCTGTCAAAAATTTCAATATCTTTGATTTGGACAACGATTGATGGCTTTCCACCACCATTACTGTTGGAATCTGGGTTCTCCTGCACATACGAGGAAGAGAAAGCACACGGGCAACGAGTTTGTGAACAATTATAAAGGTAAGGTGAAAAAATTTCGCTTGTCACAAAAGGGCAAAACAGTCAATTAGGTTCTCATTGAACACACATATATGCACTCAGAGTTGCGTCTACGAACAACACCGACATGATTTCCAACAAACTGACCAAATTGTAAGTTTTCTTACATCCACAATAGATTTTACTCATCACTCATGTATTGTGTGCTTAACCTGCAAGTTGCAAAATTTATCATTTTGACAAAGAAGACTGGCAGTCGATGGATTGCATTATTGGCATTTTTGATGTATTTCATGCAACTGAGGGAGAGCTACTCTATAACACCAGCGCGCGAAGAGTGTTGGCTGAAAGGGTTTTTTTTTCTTTGACCACTTTTATAATGCTCAACGTTCTGTGCTTGGCTTTGACACTCTAGAATATCTCCCGGTTCCTTCGAAGGACAGTTCAGAGTGGCCAGTCTCTTCATCTAAAATGTCTAAGTGTTTCAGACTAAAGCTCCATCAAGAAATACAAAAGTGCTTAAGACCAAATATTGCTGGTCGGTTGGTACGTGTTTCAATCTTCATGCCCATGCATGTGTTCATCGACTTTTTCCATGATAAAGAGATTAGGAAGATAGGAATTATGCTACTCTGCAAGACAGAGAAATGCCTCGATTTTCTAGATGAATCTTGGGATGTCCATGATTTTAATGGCATCTTATGCAAGGTAAATAAGAAGTCTATTGTGTGTAAGGCATGATAGCTTCTTAAAATTTCATAGCTTCCTTCCACTACATAAGGTGGCATCAAGTGAATGGTCATTTGGTAGCTTTGGACCAAGATTCAATTGATGACCTTAACAATCCTTTGAGAATGCTTGAGGTATGGTGTGGACCTGATCTGCTAACTGTTCTTAGCATTCAAAGCAATGTGACACTACGACAAGTGCGTGAGGATTTGGAGAATGAGGTTCACCTCAGATTGCCTCCAAAATTTCTTTTCCAGTGCAACATGCGAAAGGTAGTATGTTTTGTATGTAAACATTAATGCTACGTTAATTATTTCCCTGTCGGTTATCATCACAAAATATTGGTCTAATCTAACTATTTGATTAACTGTCATGCAGGCACCTCAGAGAAAGGAGAAGAAGACATTGTGCACAAAGATAAAGGATGACCGATTGCTTCTAGTGCAATGCAACTCTTGATTGAAGAAGGCGGCTCACACAATATATCACATTGCTCTGTACTGCAAATATTATAGAAAGTTTTTGATAGCAAGCTTGCAATCTACATTCATGCGAAAATGGATTCTTAAGGAGTTTCTTGCAAATAAAGTCTGAGAACAATTATCTCTTCAAAATTGACTCAAGTGTCTTTACATCGCGTTTAATAATGTACACTGTAGTAATGTCCAATTAAATCTTAGTAGCTCTCATTTACAATTGAGGGAAGCTCTCCCTGGCTTGATTATCATGATCAAGATGTAGAGGCTCATGAGACGGTCTGGGGGTTGAGGAAAAGATTGTCCAGTTGCCTCGTCTTCCTCAGTAAAATCGGGTATTACAAAAAGACTAGAGGTCGAATGGCCAGAAACACGAGGAAGGCAGGTCCGGGTGCTTGGTCTATCATTGGTGGAGGTGCTGCTTCGTACCTCCAAGGACGAGTCTCCACAAGACTGATCATATTTTGGATGATCGTCGTCTTGGATGCCTCCACATGCAAGCCCGAATAATCTGCCAGGTTCCTTGCCTGCAAATGAATTCCGTAGCTTTTATATGTAATTGAAAGAAATGTGTGCAAGGATTACAAAAGCGAAACGTTGCACTTACACTTCTACGCTCCTTAGCATAAATGCGTTCTAGAAGAAGATCCGCATTTGCAATAACTCTCCATCCACAAGAATGCACGTTGTCTTGCTTTGGAACCTTGCAACTCAAAATCAACATATCTTTCCAAACACTGTGTTGGGTCAATGCTTCCCATGCAGAAACAAGCTTCTGAATAGACCTGCAATACATAGCATATGGTGACCGCACGTTGCATCAAAATTGCAGAATCAAGAAACAAGTAACTACGTGCCTTCGGACATTCCCATGAAAACCATGCGCAGAGTTTGTAAGGTAGAAACACTTGTGCTCAATGTTTAAGCCTACAAGGCTCCAATGTGAACTGATTGCACAAAGAAAGGAATTAGTTTGCTATTCGTAATATACAAAATATTGAAGACTAGCGGTATAAAAAATACTTACTTTTTGTTGTAAGCTAAAAGTAAAACTTTTGCCGTGTCCATGTTCACTCGTTCAAACCAATCAACGACTTCAATCAGGGAAGTGTCCTCCAAGGTAAGCACGGCTGATAGCTGTGCGTCCAAAACAGCTACCTCGGATTGTAGATTCCATGCAAGGCTCAAAACCAACATGCTGCAAATTGAAAAAATTAATTGATGAGGTTCTCTAATAAGCCAAAATCAAATAAATACCTTTACAAAAATAATTTAACATACCATAGGCCGAAGTTTATAACTTGGTCTGTAAGCTCCCTCCCACTATTTCAAAAAACACCTATCTCGTGAGGACCAAAACAAAAGTACAAAATTTGGCCCCATACAAGAAGTGATACGTTGAAAGCTAGGCCAAGGAAACGTAGGGTGTCATTGTTAGCTTGGTCAATTGCTAACAACAACTCCTTTCATTTGACTCCTCCAAAGGCTCTTCCACAAGTGCCTCTTGTGTCCACTCCACATTCAAACGTGTACTGTATGTGTGCTGTGTGGTGCTCACATCCGTCACGTTCACTTTGGTTATTGGAGGGATTGCCAAAATGTTGTCCATTCTCCTGTCAGATAGATGGACCGGTGCAAGTGTCTTGTCGTACCTAAATTGTAACAGCCTCAAAGAATTGATATCCCGGGGCATCACTTTCACTCTGTGGGCATGAGCTGTGAGGACATAGCTATCTTGGAACAGCTCGATCAGAAAGTCCTTGGCTGCCTCGTGGAGGCAACCCATTGCACTTTTGGCCCACCAAATATCCAAATTTGCGGTCTCACAAATTTGGCAAACTACTCTTTGAAAGGGTAACTTAGGAATAGCAAGAGAAATATGCCTTTGGAGTTTGTGCAGCTAAAGCAGAACGCTTCGATTTTGCTTGTACCTCCAACTACGCATTGTTGCCCAAAGATTAGGCAGGGTTTTGCCTGTAACTCTTGAGGATGAAGGTTGGTTGTCTTGTGGGTAAGCCTTTCTTGTGGTCTGCTTCGTGCGAGCCATGGAAACAAGTGTCTACCCTAGAAAGCATTGTGGGGAAGAATAAGAAGAAGATTGAGCAATGAGAAGGTTACATCGTTAGGAAATAAGAAGTAGCTAAATAGATGTTTGAGTAGATTACTTAATGGAGAGAGATAGATTTCACACACAAGAGATTATAGAGTAGAGATAGAGAGAGAGAGAGAGTACACACAATATACGTGGTTCACCCAATGTGGGCTATGTCCGCGGGAAAGTAGCCACTCAATGTCTTTAGTACTTCAAAACAAGAAGTAGTTTACAAAGGATTATACCCTTAATAGAGCTCCCACCTTGCTTCACTCTCACCACCTCACACCCACCTTGTTGCATCAACTTCACACTATGAAATGTGTGTAGAAATGGCCTCCTTTTATAGGCCAAAAGGGTTGCCCTCTCTCATTTAGAGGCAACCATGTGTAGCCGCCCTTGTGTAGATAAGTCCAAATTGGACCCTCCAATCTGCCCATGTGTGGCCGCCCTTGAGAAGTCAAGTCCGCTTTTGAATTTGGCCACCGGCCATCGGCCATTGACTTTCGACCACCGGTCACCGGCCATTGACTACCGGCCCACTGGCCTACCGGCCAGCCGACCGACCACTTTCCGGCCGCCGTCCGGCCATAATATTTCGACGAAAAGGAATATTCCGGTGAAGCCAAAATTTTGGTTTCCGACGAGTGATTTGATTTTTCGACGAGTTCTTTTTTTTTAACGCATGATGGCTTCTCCTCATAATGGGGGCCTTGCAAATGTACGTTTTTTACCACAGAAAATTACAAGGGGTAAATCAGGCTCCATACTTAACAATCTCCCACTTGGAGACTGATTTCCAAACCAAACCTGTGACTGCTTTTGGTCCTGGCTTCTTATCCTTGAATGTTGATTGAAGATGAGCAAAAGCTCAACTTCTCCTTGTTGACCACCTTTGTGAACATGTCTGCAGGATTTTCACTTGTTTGCACCTTTCCTAGCTTTAGCTGTCCCTCTTCCAAAAGAGTGCGTATGAAGTGATACCTCACCTCAATGTGCTTTGTCCTTGAATGAAAGGCTGAGTTCTTCGCAAGATGGATAGCACTTTGGCTATCACTGTATAGGATACAATTGTCTTGTTTGAATGCAAGCTCTTCTAAGAATATGTGAAGCCACATAATTTCTTTGCTTGCCTCCATCATTGCTACATACTCTGCTTCCGTGGTAGAAAGTGAAACCACTTTTTGCAGCTTTGAAGCCCAGCTTACTGCTGTGCCTCCAACCGTGAAGACATAGCCAGTAGTGCTCCTTCAAGTATCTTTGTTACCTGCCATATCTGCATCAGCATACCCTTCTTGAAAAATATCAGTTCCTCCAAAATACAAAGCATTTGTTGTTGTCCCTTTTAGATACCTAAGTATCCACTTCACAGCTTGCCAGTGTTCTTTACCTGGGTTGTCCATGAACCTACTCACAACTCCCACTGCATGTGCAATATCTGGCCTTGTCCAGACCATAGCATACATTAGAGAACCTACCGCTGCAGCATATGGAACTTTAGACATATATGCTATCTCCTCTTGTGTCTTTGGACACATATCCTTCGTTAGTTTAAAGTGACCAGCCAAAGGTGTAGAAACCGGTTTTGCATTTTCCATTGCAAACCTTTCTAGTACCTTCTCGATGTAATCCTCTTGAGATACTTTATTGTCTTCTTCGTTCTGTCCCTTGATATTTTCATACCAAGTATCCTCTTTGCAGCACCTAAATCTTTCATTGAAAAATATTTAGACAGCTCCTCTTTTAGGTCTTTGATGTCCTGCATGTTAGCACTTGCAATCAGCATGTCATCAACATACAACATTAGGATGATGAACTTCCCATTTTCCAAATTCTTTGTGTAGACGCAATGATCTGAGTTGCATCTTCTGAATCCATGATCTAACATCCATTGATCGGACTTTAAGTACGATTGTCTTGATGCTTGCTTTAAACCATACAAGCTCTTCTTTAATCTGCAAACCATTTTCTCCTTACCTTTTACTTCATATCGCTTTCGTTGAAGCATGCAGATTTCCTCCTCTAAGTCACCGTGAGGGAATGCCGTATTGACATAAACCCATGTTTTTCTAGTCGCATCGTCTATGAATGTTACATAGTACAATGAGCCACCAAGTGATGGTGTACTTGCAGGACCCCAAACATCAGAATGAACCAACTCAACTTTTTTATTTTTTCTTTCATTTCCTGATTTTTGAAATTTTACCCTCTTTTGTTTACCATAAACACAATCTTCACAGAACTCTAAGTCCACTACTTTCAAACCTGGTAGAAGCTTCTTTGTTTGAAGGATTTGCATTCCTTTGGCACTCATATGCCTAAGCCGGTAGTTCCACACTACACTGTCAACGTCTGTAGTTGTTGCACAAGCTGAAGGTTGCGTGCTAACAGTACACAAGTAAAGTGTACCGACCTTTTCTCCCTTGGAAACCACCAAAGATCCCTTTGAGATCTTCCACCGTTTGTTTCCAAATGCAATGTTGTGACCTCCATCGTCCAATTGTCCTGCAGAGATCAAATTTTTGCGAAAAGAAGGAACATGCCTAACATCTTTAAGCTTCTATTCATTTTCGTTAGCAGTTTTGATAGAAACTGTACCTTTGCCGACAATCTCACAAGCTTCATCATCTCCCAAGTATACATACCCAAAATTACCTTTGGTGTAATCTTGGAAATGTTGCTCGTGTGGTGTCGCATGGAATGAAGCCTCAGAATCTACTAGCCAGGAATTAGAAACATTGTCTAATGAGAGAATTAGAGCATCTTGTTGTACTTTACCTACCACATTGGCCTTTGATGTTGGCTTGTTGTCTTGAGACTCTGTCTCCTTCTTCTTCTTGAACAAGCAATCCTTCTTGACGTGGCCCTTCTTGCAGCAGTTCCAACATTCAAGAACTGACTTTGTGCGTGACTTGCTCTGCCTTGAGCGATCACGACCCTTTTGGTTTTTGAACCTCTCCTTAGGCCCTCCTCTTGTTTCCACTGATAGTGCAGCACTTGATGATTCTCCTGTGCTTCTCCTTTGCATTTCCTCGCTTAGGAGAACATCCACGACATCATCAAACTTAAGAGTATTTGTGCTAGAGATAGAATTACTTACAACCATCACAAGGCTGTCCCAACTATCCGGTAGGGATGATAGTATAAGGAGAGCTCGCACTTCATCATCGAAATTGATTTTCACCGATCAAAGTTGACTTATGTTTGTGTTAAAGTCATTTAGGTGTTCTGTAACTGAACCATTCTCTACCATCTTTAGATTGAACAAGCACATCATGAGAAATACCTAATTGGATGCTAATGATTTCTTGTAGAAGTCATCCAGTAACTTCATCAAGTCCTCTGTGGTCTTCGTCTCCGAAACATTGAAGGCCACCGTTGACGCCAAGATTAACCGGATTATTCTCAGTGCCTTTCAATCAAGGAAAATCCATGCTTCATCTACCATCGTTGCAGGCTTCTTTGCGAGACCGCCTAGTGGCAAATAGAGGTCCTTCTAGTAGAGATAGTCTTCAATCTGCATCTTCCAATGTTGGTAGTTTTTGTCGTTGAACTTCTCAATCTTGAGCTTCCCTTCCTCCGCCATAACTCTCACTCAATTCTAGGAATCATTTCCTTGAGATAATTTAGCTAGGAGCAAACCTTGCTCTGATACCAGTTATTAGGAAATAAGAAGTAGCTAAATAGATATTTGAGTAGATTACTTAATGGAGAGAGATATATTTCACACACAAGAGATTATAGAGTAGAGAGAGAGAGAGAGAGAGAGAGAGAGAGAGTACACACGATATACGTGGTTCACCCAATGTGGGCTACATCCATGGAAAAGTAGCCACTCAATGGCTTTAGTACTTCAAAACAAGAAGTAGTTTACAAAGGGATTATACCCTTAATAGAGCTCCCGCCTTGCTTCAATCTCACCACCTCACACCCACCTTGTTGCATCAACTTCACACTATGAAATGTGTGTAGAAATGGCCTCCTTTTATAGGCCAAAACGGCTGCCCTCTCTCATGAGAGGCAACCATGTGTAGCCGCCCTTGTGTAGATAAGTCCAAATCGGACCCTCCAATCCGCCCATGTGTGGCCGCCCTTGAGAAGACAAGTCCGCTTTTGAATTCGGCCACCGGCCATTGACTTCCGACCACCGGCCAACCGGCCAACCGACCGATCGTTTTCCAACCACTTTTCGGCTGCCGTCCGGCCATAATATTCCGGCAAAGTCTTTGCTCAAGATTGGCCGTGAACATTTTGGTTTTCGGCGAGTGATTTTATTTCTCAGTGAGTTATTTTTCTTTACGCACGATGGATTCTCCTCATAATGGGGGCCTTACAAATGTGCGTTTTTACCACAGAAAATTACAAGGGGTAAATCAGGCTCCATACTTAACATACATTGCAAAAGCTGATTTTGAGAGGTGAGGATAGTCGTCTAACAACAGTGGGGTATACAAAAATAGAAATGTTATATAATCGTCAAGGAGATGATCATCATTACCAAACGTGTGGCGGCCACAATTAATTGAGTCGCTCATCATCATTGGGAAGAGTGCATCATCGCATGAACGACACGTGGCTTACAGCATGTTGACTAGGGCACGAGGACGACTATGTGGTTGTCGTGGCACACCGTGATATGGGATGTGCCTTGTTTGACCAAACCCCCTCCTCGCGCCGTGTCACGACAAGGAAAAATGTCGCGGCACAACGCGAGTAGGGGTAGTGTACCGCAGCCAGACCTCCTTATTGCGTTGTGGCAACACTTTTGAAGGTGCACCATAGCGCAATAGGGACTAACCATGTTGTGGTGATGCCTCTCTATCGCATTGTGGCGCGACATTTGGATGTTGCGTCACAACGCGATAGGGACCACCCATATCGTGGACATGCCTCTCTATCGCATTGTGGTGCGACATTTGAATGTCGCGTCACAATGTGATAGGCACCACCCATATCATGGATATGCCTTCCTATCACATTGGGCACGACATTTGGATGCCGCATCACAACGCGATAGGGACCATTCATATAGTGGAGAGAGCTCCCTATGGCGGCGTGACATTTTTCTGTTGATGCATAGCGCAAGCAGGTCAACGGCTGTGTGACATAAACCTACCACTCGCATTGTGGTGCAACACATTTTGATAAAATCTCTTCCTTCATAATCATTAACCAAAAAAAGAAACAAAGAGGCAGAGAGAAAGGAACAATATATGAAGACATTTGCATTATCTTCAAGGACTCCATTACAACTTCAAGAAATCATAATCCTTTTTGTCCATTTCAATTATTCTTTTTCCTCCTTTATCGTTGGTGGTTTCTTGTCCTTGGTCTTTACGGTGTTGTTTTCCTCAGCCTTTGCCTTTTGGTTTTTCTTCTTCAGCTCCTTTCGAAGAGCTTTTGCCTCAGCTATCGTTTTCTCTACCTCCTTCATTTTTGCCATCATCTTTTGGAAAAGCTTCACCTTTCCTCTCTTCTTGTCCTCCATACCTGTGTTGTGTAGATGTGAGCCAGTTATGGAGTGTGCAGTCAAGGTGCTTTATATAGTTACAGTACTCACCACATGAAGGACACGGGTCATAGGGATGGTGGAGCTTGCCTCGGTCTTTGTGCTACATTTATTGCATCGTTTCTAATGCAATCATAAGAGTGGTTGAAATGACCTGGTCGAGTTCGTGAGGAGTCTATATATAGGAGGCCAATCAGTCACCCCTTTGTACTCTTTAGTGTTAGCTAGTGCCTTCCTACCTTCACCCTAACCAACAACCCAAGTTTTCTTACCTCTCTCCATAAATGGATCCCTTTCAGATCGAGATAGAGGAGGAGCTGCCTTGCTCTAACGAGGCACCCAAAGACAAGCTGTACCATTTTCTCTATAGAATTGGGCTTTAGTAGCGGGAGCAGGAATTCAAGCCTATTTTCAATCCTGCCTTCTCATTGCAAGAGTTTTTGGCTTTTGCGTCACATTTCCTTGCAGAGTTTTATCAGACATACAATCAACAGACGATCAGCGACACATTTGAGTTTGGGGGTTGTCGATATGTTTATATGAAGTATATCAGTTTTGATCGTTTAAAGAAATATATTTTCTACAGAAGTAGCCTCAAGTTGCCACTATAGTCTCACAGGAATGACATCAGATGTCCCTTACATAATCAAAAGTGTCTAGTTGCAGAATAATATGCTGGGTTCATACTCTTTTTGAATGCTAATCTGGATGATCATCGGGACACATCAGAGGAGACCGAGAGCAGTTATCGTTCAGTCCACTGGTGACAAGCTGGTGCAACCACCTAGTGGTGTTTTGTGTGTTTTAGAAGGTGTTCAGCTACCAGAGGTAGCTTTGCCAACAAATGTGCTCCCTACCGTCCTCATCGGTGATCATCATTATGTAATGCTCATGGAACTGTTTGACTTCAGAGAGGACTACTGCCTTGCTATAGTCGCTCAAAATCTATAAGAGGATGATAGTATAATCGATCCTGCCAATGACAAGTATTTTGTCATGGATGCTCATGTAACAACGGGTGAGTTTATCAAACCAATAGAGACACTAGCAATGATATACAAGGATGCAACCCCATGTGCCACGACGCTTCCAACGGAGTTGGAGTTGAGGGCAGAAAGGCTTGGAATCATAGATATGGGGAGAAGTGCTCCATCAATGACATTGACACCGTCCTCATCCTTTGCAAACAAGAGTACACTTGACTTATGGAATGCTGCACTACTCAAAGAAGACAAAAATTAGAAGGTATACTCCTGTATAAATATTTTTTTGCTTCCCTGTATGAGAGTTTCATGTGTATATACCAACAATTGGCTTTTGTTTCTTGTAGCTCGTAGTCTATGATAATAAGTTCATTCCTCGTCCCCGTGGACGAGGTAAAGGAGGCTTGGGAAAGAATTCCTCTCTTGGTCAATACTTGGAGAATCTGAACGCTCCAAATTTTCTTGGATTCCATTCCAGCTTCTTTGAAGACAAGGTTGAATTTCTCCTTTTTGTATTGAAAACACTCTCAAGATATCTAGGAGGCGTGGCCATTGGATGGAACACAGACAAGGTGATGCTGCTAGACAAGCAAGCAGCGGTCTCAATTTTTGGTGTAGGGCCTAGCATGTATGGCCTGCATAGTCGCTACTTTTTGACACATGCTACGTATGGTCTAGCTTGTGGAATCACAGACCCACGCTAGTTGCCACAATATGGAAAACATGATCTATTGAAACAAAAGCAACCAATCATTCAACTTATAGAAGAGGCCCCGCAGGTTGAGGCAACTGAGGAGACCCAATTGCTTGACCTCAACGTGCTTGCGACAGATGCTGATGACGAAACGCGTCATTCAAAGAGATGAGGGCACGAGGAAGAGGGTCCTTCAAATAAGGGCAAGAGGCCAGAATATTTTGTATCACTTCCATATGACTAGAAATAAATAGAATGTATTTGTTTTATGAACCAATGTTAGATTGATTATGTAACAATGCCTTGCAATGTATTTTTTTTGTTGCAACCATCATTCACAATATGGTTGAAATTGCATTGATTCTTCTAGATACATTAAGTTTGATGTTTGGATCTTGCTATGGTTGAGAGTTATGGCATAACTTGCAATGGTGTTGTCCAAACCCTTTCGACGTGTTGTTTTTGTAGCCGCCAATCCGCATGTTGCCTAGCCGCAGACGATAACTCCCATATCTCGTTTCTTTTTTTTTTTTTTGGCTAATCTCATTGCATGGCCAATTTGATTTTGTTTGACTTGTTCCTTGCGATGTGACCTGTGCATTAGTTTTTGATACGTCCATTGGTGTAGCTCCTCTAAGCTATTTTCTTTGTCCGCACCACCTCCATGTTGAGTGTGACTGAAATAACCAATACGAGCTTGATAGTGGGTTTTTTCCATGCCCTATGTAGACAAAATACCCAAGCTGCCGTATTGCCTTGCAAACCAAGGCATGTGGTTACAGATAATGTGCTGCACACAAAGCATGCATTATAAGGATAAGTATTTGCATTTCAAAAGATTATCATGTCTTCAAAAAAATTACAGTACCATATAGTGAGTAATATGTTGATTTGTCCACGCACTTATGAATGTTTTGTGGTAGGTCTCCACAGCTTCTTGGAAATTTGTATAGTCACCATCAGTCCATGAATTCAATTCGCAGAACCTGAATATTGCGTCCAATGTTTCTCATACCTTCGCTTTGCAAGTCCTTGCTGCACCATTGTTTGCATGGTCAACTACAACATTGTGCAGAATTTTCCACATGTTGTATCTTAATGCTTGTCTTTCTTGTGCACTTTTCCTTTTGCATTGTCGTCCAGTTGTGGGCACCAAAAGGAAGAGCCGAGCTTTCACACCACCAATGGACAACTTCTTTGGAACATCTCGGTAATTTTTCAATCTCTTCTCATCCTGCTCTATCTTAACATGTCCTCCCAAACCCATTTTTGAGAAGGCTGTCTCTAAAGATGAGATTGCCCTTCGCTTCACAGAGAGAGGTCGAGTGGTCCATGCAAAATAGATGTAGAGAAACATTAGTTTTTCTATTATTCTATAAAGTGCATGCATTGTGCATATGAGTACTCTAGATAGTGGGATATCCAAAATGGGTCAAAAGTTAGGGTTACACAGATGCCTATCTGGAGCTCTCCTCCAAAATGGTTTGTCAAGGATGTGAACCCCTCCCATGCAGTACAAGCAAGGGCTTTTTCTTGTTGCTCCTTTGGAAACATTGTACATGCATTTCAAGGTCTTTAGGTCTCCAGCCATGTGCCACTCAACATTGTAGAAACCCATGCCCTCCACATCCAATTTTTTTCCATTTCTCTGCTCGCTTATTGTTTGTGGTATGTTTGTTTGATGAAAAACCCAATTCAATATATCAAAGTTCTCAGTGGGCACCTGAAAGGATAATTTTGAACTTTTTACAGTACACATTCGAAAGCATTCAACTAAAACATAACAATAAATTATCTTAAACATAACTTCTACGAACCTTGAACGTCGCAAGAAGGAAAATGTTGTGCTCATATTGCACACTAAAGTTTCAAGGATTATTTGGTCCAATGCTTACATCTAGAGCTGTATTCATAAGTGTGATTGTGACTTGATCAACCTTTGTCTCCTTTACAAGCTCGCACTCATCTAACTTGATCACAAACTTCAGGATGCCATTGCACTCTTCAGCAGTGACATTGAACAACTGCACAATGTATGATTTTAGTGCGGTGATATCATAAAAAAATATTGTTATAATTGTCATAGACCATTTCTTCTCCTTTTGGCAATCTGTATGTTGATTCAACGTGGAAAGGACTTCCCCTCGATGTCTCTTGGTTTTCTTTCTCTTTGGCGAAGACCTAGCGCTGTTTTTTTTTCTATGAATTGTTATGTAAGCTCCTTGATGGTCTCCTTGCTACCTTCAACGTGTTGAGCACATTCCACGACTTTCTTGTGTAAGCGGACATTCTCACTATATACAATATCTCTCTCTTGTTGCAGAACATCATTTCTTGTAGCCAACTGCTTAGTGTAGTGTCAACCACCGGTGTCCACTTCTAGTAGTCATGGGTCGGGCTTGTCCATCCAATAGGAAAAGGGTAAGAGTGATCGCCGATGAGAGGCACACTCTAACTGGAACATCCAAAAGGCTAGTTGGCTAAGCATGGGCGCCCAAGTGTGAATGGGCGAGCTCATATAAAAGTCACCTAAACCTTTAAATAACTCAGTCTCTCATTTGTGCAATTGAAGAGTGCTCTTGCTCCACCTCCATCTTCTTCTTCATCTCCTTGTGTATGTGTGTGTGTATGAGAGAGAGAGAGAGAGAGAGAGAGAGAGAGAGAGAGAGAGAGAGAGAGAGAGAGAGAGAGAGAGAGAGAGGAATAGAGTGTGTATGTGATCGAGCATTGTGACGGCACGACGGCGGCGAGGCGGTTGAGTGTGGCATGATGGTAGCTCCCTCTTCTTCGCGGCTAGGAATCCTCCACAAAGGCGAGCGTAGGGCGGTGAGTGACACACCCTTGCTCTCTTGAGCTTGTTAAGATTAATTTGGTTGTGTGCTTGTAGCCATTTGTGGCTCGCACACAATGTATGGCAAGTCCCTTGCTTTGACACGTGTGATAGATGCACACATTTTTGGCACCGCTGCCAGGGATTTACTTTGCACTAAGCTCGAATAGTACTCTATGCTGTTTTGTGGTGCAATATGAGATGTAGGAAAGGTAGAGAAACAAGGTGTGTGATTGTTGAGAAGGATTTGTGAACTTTCTTTTTGCTGGAGTGTCCTGTTTTTTGCTAATAAGGTGCTAGATTTTTTGCTGCAATGTGTTGTTTTCTGTTCATAAGGTGTTAGATTTAAGGTATTAGATCTGTAAGGTGTAGTAAGTAGATCTGTTAGTTGATTAGTTGCTGTAGTACTGTGTTAAATAGTGTGTAACAGTAGCTCTGTTAGTTGTAAGTAGGTAGGTAAGGTGTGTGTGCGTACGCGGGCGTGACGTGATCGTGACGACCTTATCCACACAAATAAACAAGAAAAAATAATTTAAAAGGAAGGACCGGGATCGGGAACATTCCCCAAGTCCAAGACCAAACGTTGTACTGTAAAGCACACCACGACCCCCTAAGAGATACGCTCATTTTGAACTATCACACGCTCTAATCCAAAAACCGGTCATAAAAATTCATAAAAACATCAAAAAACCGGTCATAAAAATTCATTAGAAAACATCAAAAAACGAGTGAAAACGAGGTGCAAAACACCCAAAAAATCAAGCGGTTAACCTTCAAGGGTATTCACCGACGCTTGTAGGGTGCCAAAGGCACATGCATTTGCGCTCTCGTCGTGTGCTAGAGGCCGAGCAACTAGCGAGCACTTCGACTTACACAAGTTTTCAATACCCACCTACCTTAGGTTCGGGCCCTCGGCGGGGACCCAAGGTAGTACAACCCAAGATGCAAACATAGCGGCTAGTGACTCTTCATCTGACTACAATATTATGGTAGGGCATCCTACACCAAACCCCAAGCGAGTAAACAAAAACGTACCTATCTGGGCCCCACAGCCTGGATTTAGTGTGTTTAGTTGCTTTATAGAAACCTTTGGTAGAGCTACCGCTCTGCACCTGGTGCTAGTGAAGTTAATGAAGGTGAGGGAGAGGTAGATTCGCCTTTGGTATCTGAGGGGGAGCCTATACTCCCCAAGAGTGTCCATGTCGATATTCTGCCCCTTGATTTTGTGGAAGACCCTGCAAAGCAATCACCCCCCAAAGTTCTACTACACGATGGTAGGAGTCTTGCGGAGGTGCAAGAAGTTGAGCGCTATATGCAAGTGGCTAGGGAGAGGGAAATGGAGAGTTTTCTAGAACAACGCCAAGCCATGAAGAGAAAGACCCCTGGGACAATAGGCATAGCAATCGAGAAATTGAGTGCTCCTGAGTTAGTAGGCAATGTGGGTCAAACTTTGGGGAACAACAATGCTTCCACCTCAAGGGAAACCTCTAGTACGCCGAGCCTAGAAGGGTTATCTCTCAACAAAAATTGGGAATGTGACCTACAAACTGAAACCTTGACTGGCATGTACACGGGCTACACATACCATATAGGTTGGTTAGAAGTTGTACAATCTACTTCTAGCGCCACAAGTCTAGAGGAGCAGCAACAAATGGTCTGCAATGTCATCCATAGCATCATCCAATCGGAGAGGCAAAACCGAGGGATTAACATTCCTTCAACAAGCCTTATGAGATTCTTGGATACAAGCAAGGCCAGACAACCGACACTATCACAAATGAAAACTCCTTCAGTGAGTCCAATGGACCCTTCATATATTGTGGTGCCTGGAGTTTCGGTACAATCTAAACCCACAAGTGGTAGTTTTACTTTTCTAAATCTAGCTCATCTGTCTCTCGAAGACACTACGGCTACGATACCTACTCCGATGATGAGTACAAAAAGTACACCTTGGACCTCATTTGTTAGCACTACACCACTACCTAGTAGCACAACGCCCCCAACAATACCTACAAGTGTGCATCAAGCCTATGTACCTGTCACACCTCATGCCCATGTAGCTCCCACACCCCAAATATGCCAAGGGCTCACACTCCACATGGCATTATCCATGCTCTTATTCAATTGGGGCCATACTGTCTAGCAATAACATGTTGCATCCGGCACCGTCTATGCCTAGGGCCACACCTATGAACTTTGGACCACCACACGGTACACCACCATACGAGGTATGGGACCCAAGGGCCACGCGTATGCCAAGGCCAAGGCCAAATCCCATCCCACATGTAGTTCCAGGAGCGCTTTCACTACCGCCGGCCACTATACCTAGTTATTGAGGAGATTTGGTAGCATTTGCTCAAAGCATCGGTTGATCTATTGTTGAGAATATGCATAACACGCCTGATAGAGAGCCTAGAAGTAAGGCAGTACAAATAGCCAAGCTCACACAAAAATTTAGTGGAGACGGGGATGTGAGAAATCATATCAAAGTGTTTGAACAAATATGCGGTTCTCTAGGAGAAAACAATGACCTGCATAAGAGTAATTCTTTCAGCCTAACCTTAAATGGGAAGGCTGGGGAATTGTATAGAACCCTAAGGGTGGAAGAAAAAATGATTTACCCTACTCTTAGGAGACCGTTCTTGAAAGAATACATACGAGAGGGAGTGCTTTGGAGTGTAGCCTCTCAGCTCCAGAAAGCCCACGAGACGAAGAAGAGTCGGTGAGAGACTTTATTAGTCGCTTGAAGCATTTGAATCGTTGTAATCCAAATGAGCGCTTCAATAATAATCAATTTCTTGATAGATTCATTAGGGGATTACGACATGCGGATATCTACAATGGCCTAGTCATTAGAGGTATCACCACTTGGGAAGCAGTCACCACCAATGCGATCCAATTGGAGGATAATTTAATGATTCAAGGAGAAAGAGTGTCCGTTGAGCCTAAATCTACTAGCTCGCAAGCGTCCTGAAGCCATTGCTAAGGAGCCAAAGATATATGAGATGACTTTAGCAGATTTGACCAAGGCCATTCAAGAGAGTCTTAGAGACAATTGTGCTCCACAAAACAATCATATGTATCCAAGAAGGGAGCAACAATGGTGCTCAGTATGCTATGGTTCGCATAGTACCAGTGAATGCCCTACTTTTAGAGTAAAATTCAATGGGAATTGCGATGCCTGTGGGAGGTATGGTCATCAAGGTAAGGATTGCATAGTATTTAAGTGCACGATGGCCAATAGACAAACCTTAGCATGGATGGACACACCTCAAGTGTTTACATTGATGTCGGCCCCACCTCTTGAACAAACGTCACAACACATGGTCCCTAGGGCCCAAAATGTTGTTCAACAACACCCTTACCACCTCCAATGCTAGGACCGCAACCACCACATCCAAGAATCACTTCTGTGAATCAAGTGGGTTGTGAATCATCTATTGCTTGTTTGGAAGGTTGTGAGGAGATATAGACCCTAATATTGCCTATGGGATTGATGCGCTTGATGAAAGTCCACAATACTACATGGAAGACTATTGGGGACAAGTCAAACTTGTCTATCAAGTAGTTGCTCTTGCTATAAGAGGCCAAAATATCAATTACACTGCCAAGAGACCACCTCTTCAATGCTATGAGTGTGGAGGTCCACATCGTGTGGCCGAGTGTCCTATTAGGCTAGAAAAGAATGCCACACTAATGTAAATCAATCAAGTAAGCACGTTTACAATGCCGATACTCATGTGTGATCGATGTGGCATAGATCATTTGATTGCCCAATGTCCAAATAATCCAAATGCGCCGAAGATCAAGCCATTAAACTTGTTTGAGGTTACCGAGGAGCCATCACAAAGTAAACATGTGGTACCAGTAAATGTACTCACATGATTGATGCTCCAAAAATAAAATTATATTCTTGAGGAAAGAGACGTGCCATCAACTACCCAATCTCAGAAAAAGAAGAAAACACAAAGGAAGAGATCACAAAAAGCAGCGAAGTCAGACCCCAGTTCAAAGTCCAACATAGGGACTAGTGATGACCCTGTATATATGAACGACACTGAAGAGGATTCTGATTTAGGTGAAACCATGGAGACCAAAACGACCACTAAGAAAGAAACCGACAAGGAAGATCATCATGACACACAATGGCCAGATCCAAGAAGAAGATAGGAACTTATCCAAACCCTGCAGAGGAGATCGAGCGAGTCAAGCAATAAGGAGTTTGGTAGAAGATACCCAAAGGGATCTAGAACCAGCACCTAGGTAGATCTAGATTACAGACACATTTTTCCCTGTGCAACAACAACCTCACAAAGTCCATAGACCCCTAGCCATACCTAGTGTCATCAAAGAAGAAAGTGACTTAAAGTCATTGGAAAGTGGGCGTACTCACTTCTTCTTGGAAAGAATGTTTACAGAGGGACTACCTGACCCTATTGAAGAAATGGAGATCCCATCTTCCCCACGTCAAGGGACTGAAGCCCAAAATGTGCCGTTAAATATTGCCAAATTGATGGATTTCATGGCTTCAAAAGTCAGAACCACCATCATGTCCAAACTATATGAAGACCCTTAGCTATTCTTAGCACTTCGATGACTTAAAGTCATGGGAAAGTGGGTGTACTCACTTCCTGTTGGAAAGAATGTTTACAAAGGGACTACCTGACCCTTTGAAGAAATGGAGATCCCATCTTCCCCATGTCAAGGGACTGAAGCCCAAAAGGTGCCGTTAAATATTGCCAAATTGATGGATTTCATGGCTTCAAATGTCAGAACCACCATCATGTCCAAACTAAACGGATACCCTGAGCTATTCTTAGCTCTTTGAGCTTTCCTCAATGGAGAACTGAAGGTTGGGCTACCACAATTTGCACAACTAGGGAGATGCCAATAGAGGAGGAACACTTAGATCCACAATCCAACCTAGATGAGAACCCTGTTGTAGAAATACCTGTTAACAAGTTGGGACATTAATTTGAGGGAAATGAATCCAATGCAACCATACCAATCACTACCAAGGGATTAACTGTGAAGGGAATCCTTGATGGTGGTGCTGGGGTTAGCATTGTGACTAAATTGTTGGGAAACTATGGGAAGACCTCACCTTGGGACCACAACCATAGTAGTAAAGATGGCGAATGGGTCTATTGTTAAACATATTGTGATGCTAGAAGATCTCAAGATCAAGGTCTTTGGACATAAAATAAGAAATACCTTCATTGTTTGATTTCTCCAAGCACACTATGGCATCTGAGATGATCTTAGGACGTCCTTTCATAAGGGAAGCAAAAATGGTGCATGACTGGTCTAAAAACCATGTCTACTTGCAGTTCCAGGACTCTGTTATTTGAGTAGATCTTGTAACTGGTCGAGCATATCCTCTAGCAAAAAGGTTTATAATTGATCATAGATCTAGCACCACAATTCACTCAGCCCCATTGCAGTATTGTTACACATGTAAAGTGGACACTGATGTTGGGGAAGATTCTCCTTATATGGATGTACTACCTGGGATGATTGAGTTGGACAATGTGGATTGGGTCCACTTAGCAGCAACCATAGCCTCACTTAGGGAAACAGGGGGATGACTTGGGTAACACCTGAGGGGAATGAAATGCCACCACTCGTACCCTTAAATATGCTAGAAGCAATGCATATAGCTTCTGATGACCTACAAGATGAAGGTTTGACTGGCATTGGAACCATTAGCATCTCAAAAGACTATAGCCCACACGATTTGGGGTCAGAATCATCAATTGAAATTGACTATGAGGACGAAGAATCTGACTCTAAATCTTAGTGCAAATGTGGGGACAAACCATTCAGGGCCCAGTGGTACCCTAGATGACAATCTATCCAAGGGAGCAGAAGACACAAGTAGCGATTCATCTAGTGACTCTTCACTAGAGATCGGCCGTAATAAAAAATTAGACAAGAAGAGTAAGAGATATAAGAGGCACTATATCGAGCAAATGTGCATTCTAGAATAAATGAAAAGAAATCTACCGTAGAATGGCTTAAGTATATAGGGGTGTGTGATGCTCATCGGAAGTTGGTAGATAACTGGGGTGAATACATTCAAAGCGTTATGTGGTGTAATCCACAATCCATTGACATCGCAAAACTAGAGTCTACAGAGAAGCCAAAGTTGAGCCGTACCGTAAGGAGACGACAAATGAAGAGTTACAAGCCATCCATCAAAAGAATGCAACCAAAGAACATGCAAAGCTTAAAAATATCCAAGCAAGAGTCGAGGCTCGAGAAAGATAATGTCTTAGACGCCAATGAGAGACTAATCTGGGAATCACGAAAGCGTTTTTTGAAGACACCGATGATGATTCATTGGAATCTGAGCCACCTCTATGATATTTAATTGAACTAAATAGCCTCTATGGGAGAGTACTATATAACACATTATTGGATACATGAGCTCAACATAATTTGTTATCCTATGGAGTTTGGTGTCAGCTAGGAAAACCACCCCTATCCACAAGCACCATCCAAGTCAAGGGTGTCAATAAGAAGAAGACCACTGTTTTTGGAATCCTACACACTCTTGTTATTTATGACAATGGAACCGTGGTTCAAAGCTTTTTGGTCATGCCTGCTGGTACTATGGAGGGTATTATAAACCTGGGGTGAAAATGGAGGTCTGCAGTCAAATGTAATATCAATTGGGAGACCGGGAGTATCACGACGCAGAAACCAACTCATGGCCCTACGGCTCAAGGAATAACACCTGAAATCTCACCTCTTCATAACACAAAAACCAACAATATATTGCCGATCCAAAAAGTCATAACATCCTTGCCAGTAGCACAACCCTCTAAAGCTTCAACTTCCATGGCTATGACAGACAGTGCTACATCAAAGGCTCCACGTGATTTGACCAGGGGTACATATCAATGGGTCCCCAAGGTATCATTATTGGATCCCACTATGTTTCAAGTTAATTCACAAAGGAAACCTCGAAGGAAGGCATCCACTCAGGTTAAGAAGGTGAAAACCAAATCATGTTGGATTCCCAAACAACTATTAAAATCCCAAGGCTACTATGATGGAAATTATTGAATTTGGGTACCTAAATGTAAATCGTGTCCTTCCCTATCCACTACAAAACCACGTGAGTCAAACCTTGTGATTCCAAAGCCGATGGAAGACCGTGGAAAGAGAAAGGTCACAGAATGCTACACACCTATTCTAGAGCTAGTTTGGGTTCCAAGGCAAAACCAATCTATTCGGCTTAGCTCAGGAAAGGGGGAGTTCCATGAACCTTCTAGCTCCTCATGTAATGCATCCATAGAAGTAAAAGCTTCTACACAACCTCCACCCATAGGCAGCCTCCATGAAGCTACAAGAGATTCGACACCTCCCATTGTTCAATTATTACCTGATGCACTACTTCAAGTTTGTTCATGGGAGAGTACCTTACCAACCTTGCAACTCGACAAGGCACCCAAGGTAATAGAGAACTATTGGCTAAAATCCTCACCTATTATCAATTGGAATAAATGGTTCCAAAAGGCGATGACATCCTCTTAAAGCATGATCTACCCAAGGAAGGCGAGAACTATTGGCTAAAATCCTCACCTATTATCAATTGGAATAAATGGTTCCAAAAGGCGATGACATCCTCTTAAAGCATGATCTACCCAAGGAAGGGGAGAGTCTTCATTCACGTCAGCCTATTGAATTATTTCCCTCTTACCATTCTTTCCCTGACCCTTGAGCTTTTTGATTTTAGGGAGTGTATATATATAGATATATAGTAACTAACCACACTAGTTTAAAACAAAACAAAAAAAATAAATTTTTAAATAGTAAAGAGCAAGAGTAATTAGCAAACGAGTGTGCACAATACTAGTCAAAATATGGCCTTACCGAAGAGGATTACACCTATCTTGATGATGAGGATGACGGTTTAGCTTTAGAGCTGTCAATCGAGTTCTCCAACCTCCACTTACTTTGATCCTCATCACTCGCGTGATGGAGGGTAGGTAGGATTAGTACGATAGGAGTGTTTCTGTTTTAGAGTTTAGTGACTAGCAAAGTTCTTTTTTCCCACTGACGTGCCTCTAGAAGGTGGACGTTTGGTGGTGACTATTGTGCAATTTGTGACTACATAAGGATGACTTCGAAGGACAACGACAATGGATGTTCTCCATTATATCAGATGTACTACTTCCTTTTATCTATACTTTCCACAGTTACATGTTTGCATCTTGTCATATGAGTTCTAGGAATGTATAAAATATATGAAGTTGTGACATTGCCAATTTAGATGCTATAATTTTTTCAAACTTCTAGTACCTTGTTCTTCTCTTTGAGTTTGGTCTATTAGTTGGCTTTAAGTAGGTATCAGGACCTTAGGCTAAACTAGACCACTTAATTGCCGACTTTAATTCCTAAATAATCTATTAATTGTAGTAACTTTAGTAATGTTTTAGGCTATGAGGATATAGTTCTCTCTAGCTTATTCCACCTAAGTGTGACTTGTGTTGTGGAAGTCCACGTGTTAAGCTGGTATTTGAGACCTCGAGTCTCCCAGCTGCTGGTATTTGAGGCCTCGAGTCCTCCAACTACTTGTAGCAACTATGACCAAAAAAAAAAAGAAAAAAAAAGAAGAGAAAAGAAAAAGCAAATAGCACAAACTTCCTTGTATTTTATGTTGATCACACTTAAGTGGTATAAGTGACAAGATCACTAGTCTTTAGACCCCCGACGAGCATTCCTAGAGTTAACTACTCTTTAGTTGACATTTTTAAATTAATGTTGGTCAATCTAGTACTTACTTTAGCCCTAGCTCTTGTGTACTTCTCTTAGAGTCAACCTAATAGACCTTAAATCAATTGCATTTCATTTAGGTGCTACGCTTGTTCTAGTTGGCAATGTTACAATTCATGAAATTTTTTGCATTTCCTAGAATATCATGTATGCATCTCACTTATTGCACGTCTGCACATGCTGCCTTTGAGCTTACACAATGTTGTTTTTCTTTTGCTATAGGTGCTCCTATCGTGGATCCTGATGCTACACTGTTATATTCCAAGGACGGAATCTACATCAAGAAGGGGAGCATGTTAACCACCGGCGTCCACTTCTAGTAGTCATGGGCCGGGCTTGTCGGTCCAATAGAAAAAGGGTAAGAGTGATCGCCAATGAGAGGCGCACTCTAATTGCAACATTCAAGGGCTAGTTGGCTAAGCATGGGTGCCCAAGTGTGAATGGGCGAGCTCATATAAAAGTCACCTAAACCTAAAAATCATTCATTCACTCATTCTCTCATTTGTGCAATTGAAGAGTTCTCTTGCTCCATCTCCATCTTCTTCTTCATCTCCTTGTGTGTGTGTATGCGTGTGTGTGTGTGTGTGTGTGTGTGTGTGTGTGTGTGTGTGTGTGAGAGAGAGAGAGAGAGAGAGAGAGAGAGAGAGAGAGAGAGAGAGAGAGAGAGAGAGAGAGAGAGAGAGAGAGAGAGATTGAGCATTGGACGGCACGACAGCAATGAGACGGTTGAATGTGGCACGACGGTAGCTCCCTCTTCTTTGCGGCAAGGAATCCTCCACGAAGGCGAGCGTAGGACGGTGAGTGACACACCCTTGCTCTCTTGAGCTTGCTAGATTAATCTAGTTGTGTGCTTGCAGCCATTTGTGACTCGCACACATTGTACGCCAAGTCCCTTGCTTTGACACGTGCGACAGATGCGCACATGTAGCCATACAAGCCATGGTGGCCATCTCTGACATAGTTCACTAAGGATGTAATATCCTTAAAAGGTGGAGTGGAGTTTGTGAAGGGATGCTTTGGATACATTCTGCCATCCAGCCAAATGTCCACACTTTTTGTGTCCTGTGATCTTAAGTTCTCCTTTAAAGCTTCAGAAAGCGTCTGCTATTTGTGTTTCTTGCAAAGGGGTTCATAATCTCGTGAGAGCTCTATGTGCATGTGATATACATCTCTATATTCCTCATAGAAGTTCTTCATGGAGAAGCTACAAGTGTCGATTGAGACATGACTGATCAAAACTGTGTGTAGAAGGAGGTGGGGGCTATTGAAGAATGGCAATTTGAATATCGCGGGTGCGAGAGAGAACGAAGGAGCGAATGGGGGGAAGAAGGAGTCGAGGAAAGAGAGTTTAGTTTTTAAAAATGCAGAAGATTGAGATATTCGACATTGAATTCAGTAGCCGCTGCGCACAGTGAAGTGTTATCATGACTGGAATACTTTTTGGGTTTTTTTAATAAATGTACCTTGCATAAATAAGATATCCAAATTTTAGAAAACAGGTATGAAAAAGTTTAAAATGAATTTTCTATTATCTCTCTCTACACTGACATGGAATTTCTTATAAGGCCCAAATTTGAGTCCAAACTTTTCCTAATGGAAAAATAGATTGCCACCATCACTTGAACATCATAAAAAAAAAGAAATTTATAACATAATCGCATGACCATAAGTAGAAACTTTAAAAGAGAGAGAGAGAAAGAGAGATGATACAATATTCAGGGTCTGAATGGCCGACATCCCACCCAATAGGGATTTTTGGTTACCATGTACATGTGGTAGTGATGTGTGTGAACATACTTAGGACCATCGAGGCATTTTTTCCCTCACTAAGAGGTTTTTTCCCCTGTGCATTGTATATATGCCCATCATTCTAGGGCTATCTATCTTTCCATTGCACACTAAGTAAAATACTCTCAGCAAGTACGTCCTAGTTTACGAGGATATAGGGATGTTGCAGGTCTTGCTGCAAAGATTGCTGATGTTAGAGTTGTTTTGCCTACTGCAAAACAAGCTTGTTGGGATGTAAAAGATGCACATGCTCATGCATTGATTGCATTGTTTGTGAAGCGCACTATTACTCCTCACATTTGTTCACTGAAATCTGCAAAACAGGCTTGGGATATTCTGGCCAGTCTTTATGCAAGCCGCAATGAGGCAAAAATTGCATTGCTGCGTAAAGAGCTGGAGGCGAATATTATGCATGAGAAAGATGACATGGACACTTTCCTTGCTAGTGTCAAGGATATCAATGAGCAACTTATTTCTATAGGTGAAGTCATTTCAGAAAATTCCCTTGTGCAGATTATTCTTGATGCCTTGCCAGATTCTTACCAGACTTTGCTAGTACTGGGAGACTTATGGCCCAAGGAAATCCTAAAGTTGTCAAGTTTGATGCATTATACACATTACTGGCAAGAGTCGCTTTCCAAAAAAAACCAGGACTAGAAAGCGTGCAGTTGAACATGCCTTTATTGCTGCTCAAAGAAAAGGTGATAACTGCAATGCAGCCACCTCGTATGGTTCTTCTGCGAGTGGAAAATCACATGTTCCTAATGCTTCTGCTGGCATCAATTCATCTGGAAATTCTACTGATAAGGGAAAAAAGAAGATGTGTTGGCATTATTGTAAAGCTAATGATCACTTGATCAAGCAGTGTCCTAAGTTGAAGGCCAAAGAGGCTAAGAAGAAAGAGGGTGGTTCCACTGCAAATGTTGGTTTCACTACAAATGCAGCTATTGTTGAGTCTTCTATGAAAGGAGACTGTGATGTTGATGTTGATGCAAAATGGGCTTTTAGTAGAAAGTGTACCTATAATCCTTTTGTCCATGATGCATGCCTGTTAGTTGCTGCGGATTCACATGTGTGGTATTTTGACAGTGGTGCTACAAAGCACATTACCTCACATCATGATTTGTTTACCTCTATTGAGTTTGTCCCTCATGGGAATTGAGTTACTTGTGCCAACAATGCCTCTTATCCGGTTCAGGGAGTTGGAAAGATTATGCTTACTACTGCAAATGGTAGTTATTTCACACTTGTTAATGCACTTTATGTACCTGGGATCAAGAAGAATCTTTTGTCTATTTCTGCACTTACTAGACTTGGGCTTGTAGTCAAATTTGTGGATGACAGATGTACAATACATGATCTCAGTTTTGATGATGAAATTGTTGCAGCTGACATTTTATGTCGTGGGTTGTATAAGCTCACTTTGTATGACAAGTGTGGGCAAAATTTTGCAAATGTAGTTGTGGATTCAAAGGCTATTTCAGATAAAAAACTTTGGCATGCACGTTTTGGTCATTTGAATTTTACCAGTTTGCTTGCATTTGAAGAAATCTGATATGGTTGCTTCTTTGTTGCCTCTTGAAGTGCCTGCCAAGCATGTTCGTGAAGGTTGTATTTTGGGTAGTGTTCAAAGTTTCCAAAGGATGTTATAGTTAAGGCCGCATACAGGTTGTAGCTTGTGCGTATAGTGATGTTTGTGGGCCCATGCAAACTCCATTTTTGTGAAATTACCTTTACTTTGTGACTTTCATTGATGACTACTCCAGGCATGCATGGGTATTTCCGCTTTAAGCGAAGTTCGAAGTATTTATGTGCTTCAAACAATTTCTGGCTATGGCTAAAAATGTCTCGAAATGTACTATGGGCGCCCTCCGTTCAGATCGAGGGGGGGAGTATATGTCTCATGAATTTAATGCATTTTTGGCTAGTCATGGGATAAAACACCAATGTACAGTGCCTTATACACCTCAGCAAATGGTGTTGCTGAGAGAAAAAACATGTCACTTATGGAAATGGCACGATGTATGGTCAAAATTCAAGCTTTGATGCATTCGTTTTGGCTTGAGGCCATCATGTGTGCCACTTATGTTCTAAACAAGTGTCCTACAAAAGCTTTGCGTGATAAAAAGACTTCTATTGAACACATGCATGTTTTTAGCTGTTTGGCATATGCTTTGGTGCCACAAACACAACACAAAAAATTGGATGATAAGGCTGTCAAATGTTATTTTGTTGGTTATAGTGCTGAAAGCAAAGGTTACAGGTTGTATAATCCTCAAACAAAGTGTATTCTGGTTTCACAGGATGTTGTGTTTGTGGAAGATTCCGTTCAGTCCTTGCTGTTATGTACGAGAGACAATAATGTAAGCTCACAGGACATTTATGACACTTTGTTGCATCTTTTCAATGATGGAAGTTTAAATATAAATTCCATTGAGGCAAATGTATAACCTATGGGGATTTTTGAATTTGTTACAGATCAGCCTATTACTGATGCAGATGTACATGAGGTACTTGATGAGGAAAGGGCTGAGAATGAGCAGGCTAGAGGTATGCCTAAATGGCTAGTGCATACTTTTTGTGACAGTAAATTGGATGCACCTTTGTCTAGTCATACTCGTTCAGGTTCTCGCCATGCATCTTATGCATTAGATTGTTATGCTTTAGCTGTTTCTAGCTTACGTGATGCTGATGAACCTCAATCGTTTGATGCAACACAAAATTCAAAAAATTGGATAGCTACCATGAAATTAAAATATGACGCACTTATAGACAATGACACATCGACGTTATGTGATTTGCCTCGTGGAAAAAAGGCCATTGGTACCAAGTGGGTTTACAAGTTGAAATGCAAGCCGGATGGTGAGATTGATCGCCACCCATAAGGCTCGACTTGTTGCAAAAGTTTATGCACAACAAAAAGGCATAGATTATGAAGAGAAATTTGCTCCCACTTGTTGTATGACTACTGTGCATTTTATATGTGCATTGGCAACTCATTTTGGTTGGGATGTACATCAATCAGACATTGTTACTGCTTTCTTGAATGGTGACATATTTGAGGAAGTTATGTAATGCAACCTCGCAATTTTGTAAGAAAGGTCAAGAGGATAAAGTGTGTAGATGTAAGAAAGCTTTGTATGGGCTGAAGCAATCTCCTCATGCTTGGTATGAGGAGGCTCACACTTATTTGCTCAAATGAAGCTTAACACATTCTATGTAAAGCATGAGGGTGATGTAATTCTCATTGTGGTTCTTTATGTGGATGATTTGCTGATCACTAGACCAAATGAGAGACATATTGCTGAATTTTAGGATGACTTGAATGCTACTTTAAAGATGAAAGATTTGGGGTTGTTGCATCATTTCTTGGGTATATAGTTTAACCAGTGTGATGATGGTATTGTCTTGTATCAGAAAAGTTACATAGAGACATTGCTATGTAAGTTTGGACTCGAGGATTGCAAAGCTATTGCCACTTCCATGGAAACAGGTCTAAAATTGAGTCTTTATGATGCTGGTGATCCTGCAAATGTCACTCTTTACCAAACTGTTGTTGGAGGCCTCATTTATGTGTGTAGCACGAGGCCGTAGATTTAGTTTGCAGTGTCACAGGTTAGCAGGTTTATGCATAGCACATGGTCTAAGCATTGGCAGGCTGTCAAGAGGATGTTTTGTTACTTGAGTGTCACTTTACATCTTGTCTTGTTTTATCCCAAGGGGGGATCATTGCCGCCATCCTTACATGCTTTTTCGGACTCAGATCGGGCTAGTTGTTTTGACACGCAAGTGTCCACATGTGGTTTTTGTTTCATGCTTGGCAGTTCATGTATATCATGGTTGAGCAAGAAGAAACCTACAGTGGACACTTCTAGTTTTGAGTATGAGTATAGGACAGTCTTCATAGCTAAGATTGAGTGTGTATGGCTAAGAGGCCTTATGGCTGCTATGGGTGTTGGACATGACACTGCCAACACTATCTACGCTGATAGTCAGAGCGCATTTTCAATTGCAAGAAACCCAATTTTTCATGCTCGCACAAAGCATATTGAGGTGCATTACCACTATGTCAAGGAGATACTCTCAGTGGGAGAGATCAACTTGGCTTATGTGCCAACACAGGACAGCCTTGCAGATTTCACCAAGGCATTGTCTCGTGAGAAGTTTGAAGCTTTCCACAAAGATTTGGGCTTACTTTCCTTTGTGGACTGATCATGTCCTTAGGGCATGACACTTCCCTTTACTCTATGTGTCAGCTCTTGTTCACTGCATCACTCCAAGGGGGATTTATTACCATATACATGTGGTAGTGATGTGTGTGAACACACTTAGGACCACCGGGGCATTTTTTCCCTCACTAGGAGATTTTCTTCCCCATGCATTGTATATACACCCATTATTCTAGGGCTATCTATCTTTCCATTGCACACTAAGGAAAATACTCTCTGTTGTGTGCCTTGAGCTTCCTTCGTCTTCTCCAAGCTGTGTGTGTTTTCTAGCAATCCTAATTCCAACATTTTTGTATTACAAAAGCTTTCAAAGAAGCTAAATACAATCATGATACTTCAACTTGTCTTCTGTGATCAGAAATATAAACTCACAGAGTCCTCTCTTTGAATAAGCATCATCTTCTTCCTTCTTCAACATCTCTTCTTCATTTTATACAAGAATCACAAAAACACACAAAAAGCACCTAACAACATCTTCGTAATCTTGATCCTTTTCACTCTTTTTATTTTTTCTCTTTGAAATGGCCAATTTTGGAGAGAAAATAAATTAAGTAGACCAAAATTATTTTTAGTGATACTCTTATCCTCTCTTCTTTGCTTTAATACACTGCATCTACAAATGAAAACTTGGTATACATGTAAATATTACAATCTTTTGGATTACCAAGCTTAGGGACAATTATGGAGCGAGCTCAATGGATCGAGTTTTGTTTTTTCATCCCATCACCACTAGCAGCCATCACCACCACCACCTTAGCCCAAGATTGGTGGTTAATGGTGCTAGCTTACTACCACCATGTGCCACCCCTAATCATACCACCAATACCCATTGCTGCCCCTCTCTCTAGTGGATTAGTCAAGGACCTCCCCTTTCTCACTATATCTTGCTAAATCTCTCTCTCTCTCTCTCTCTCTCTCTCTCTCTCTCTCTATTTCTTTTGATGTTTTTTCCATCCAAGATTATTAAAGATGGCTCTATCTGTATCCTTCGTCTCTCTTTCACTCTCTCTCTCTCTCTCTCTCTCTCTCTTTGAGTGACTCTACAACGTGGTTTTACCACTCTATAATCAATGTCAGGGAGTGTCTTCTTTGTATGTTGCCATTGAAATTAACGTTTAATTGATTTACTCATTGATTTAATGTGTGTTAAGAGACAGATCCAACGGGCATCCACCTGCCGGACACATAGCCAGACACCACATTTGTAGTCAATCATTTTGCCGAGCTACTGTAGTGATACTCTGGTAAATCTTGATTCTAGAGTAGCAGGTCAATTCCCTGAGTTGTAATGATGTCATGATAATTGTAAAAGTCCGTGTGAGCCGGCCACCACTGGCCATTTAGATATCCTTAGGTATAAAGGTCAATAACCTTAATGTGAAAGGAGGCTTATCGCCTCAAGCCAAAGACACGACTAAGATTCCAGAAGGGCTTTGGTGGTCCATGACAACAACTCACTTATCCTACTACTTTTGACCAAGAAT
This sequence comes from Adiantum capillus-veneris, assembly GCF_014529385.1. Classification (NCBI taxonomy): domain Eukaryota; kingdom Viridiplantae; phylum Streptophyta; class Polypodiopsida; order Polypodiales; family Pteridaceae; genus Adiantum; species Adiantum capillus-veneris. Next base: position 11,093,429 of record NC_140934.1, read on the forward strand.
AACCCCCACCATGTGCTTTTCCATCTAGTGCAAGCATGATCTCCACAATTACCTCTACCCGACCTCAGATTTGAGGCCATTGCCATAGGCAGAGCTTCCTACTGCTTACTGACAGAAGTCTAGTATTTTTGTACTTTGTTTCATGGAGAGCACGAGTTGCTACTTCAAAATGCAAAGTGACTGGATTAGACAAAGCACATGCTGCATATATTGCCCATGAGATCCTTCTCTTAGGCAGCTCCAAAATACCTTCAAACCACGAAGTTTAAGAGGAGAAGAGACTATTTTAGCATAATAATTCTTAACAACTTCCAAGTTCTCCTTGTGGGAGTGGACAAAATCACCTTCTTGATTTTTAAGAGATGGGTAAAGTCCTTGATTTTTTTTTCTTAACAGCTTAAACATACTTGGATCGGGGGAATCAACTTTCCCTGCCCAAAAATCTCTTGTCCAGTTAAGGGAAGCCTTGGGCAATGAGGAGCTCCTCTATTCTTAAATCTTGTTTAAACTCAAGAAGGGCATGGGAAGGAGGACTATTGGGCCGGGTTACAATCTCTAGGTCAGAGATTTGTTTAGTTATCATCATTCTCCTGTGTTGTCTCCTTGCCTTAAGCCTAAAATTAAAAAGTACTTTCTGAGGGTTTTTGACTGCCAAATCCCAAGCTTTAAAAGTTGAAGAATGAAAACTAGAAGCATTGTCAAAAATGTATTTTGCTTTGTTTTTAACGAATTGAAGAGAGAACAGAGACTGATCAATATGAGACCATCCAGCTTTAAGCATATGTGCTTCTGTTATGAAGTCAAACAAGACAAGTGAATGATGAGACATGAGGAGAGTATTGTCAAACCAGCAGTTAATATGCCAAAAGTCTTGTATTAGATATGAATTCATATAGATTATGTTTAGTCTTGCTACTATGTAGCAATTACCTTGTTGTTTGTTGGACCAAGTGAAACCTATTTCTTGAGAGATGTCTAGCAGATTCTGCTTATCTACCATATCTTCCCACTGATGTTTCTCTGCCCCACCAATGACTTGCCCCAGGTTGTTCCATCTATCATCCATAGATTCTACCATGTTAAAGTCTCCTACAAGAATGCAAGGCTTAGGCAAATTGGCAAGTTCTGACCAAACTACTGACCTATTTGAAATAGAGTTAGGGGCATATAAAGACACAATAGTATAGTTAGATGGTTTGTATAGAGTGATAGCAACCCAGCAATTGACTACAAATTTGTGGCCATTTGTGATTCTTGTAGTCAGATGATCTGCAATGCCAATAGTTGCACCTTCTTTGCCTTTAAAATGATCAATACAGTGCCACAACCAGAGCCTAGGCTGAGTAGGTTTGAGTTCAAAGAGTGCCCAGAGTCTTTTAGCTACCATAGACAAATAAAATCAAACTTGAAGTTAGAATCACTTATCCAATGTTTAAGAATATGAGCCCTAATAGTATCTGTGAATCCCTTGCAGTTGAACAAAAATCCTTTTATAGGAGGAGCTGTAATTTTTTATTTCTTTTGAGAGGTTTGGTAGAGGACACAGATACTCTATTGGGATCTTTTGAAGGCTCTTTTTTTTTCTTTGCTTTGGGAATAGAAGGCATTGGTAGCCTTTCCTCCTCTGCTTGGGTCATGACAATGTCTATTGAGGAGGTTGGTGAACAGGTCCAAATTCCTTTTTTTTTCAGAGTCAAGTGCCTACAACTGGTCTTCAAAGGAAGGATTGTCCTTGACAATGAGATGTGGGGCCTAAGAGTTTGGGATAGTTTCCTCTTCAACATCAGATGAGGAATGAAGATGACATACCTTTGGTCCTTTCCTTAGGGCTTGAGGGAGGGTCTTTTGAGGTGCCTTTTTTAATGCTTGGGTTCTCTTCTGAGCTGGGCATTTTCTAGGTGGAGATGTCAAGGTCCCCTTCTGAAGGAGGGTTTCCTTATTCTTCTTGTTCATTAGGAATGTCATAGCTAAAAGGATAAAAACATTCTGAAGTAAGGGGATAAAGTTGAGATTGTTTCTAGAGGTACCTGTTGCTGTAGGATTCTTCCCTCCCTTGGCCGAGTTCTTCTTCTTTAGTACATACTGAAAACCTTTAGTTCTATTTAAATCTTTAGATTTTGGAGAGGTGTAAGGCTTCAAACAAGGGCAATCCTTTATAAAGTGCCCCTGTCTGAGGCAGTGAAAATAGGAATTTGGAAAGGCACAAGCACACTCCTCATCAGCCCGCTTCTGGTGCCTGTCCAATGGCGTGTCCCCCCCAACCCTCTACAAGCTGATCGACGATGAAAATAGGAATTTGGAAAGGCACAAGCACACTCCTCATAAGCCCACTTCTGTCTCCTGTCCATTGGCGTGACCCCCCCCCAACCCTCTATGAGCTTCTCCTGCCGAAGCTCACCCACCTCCCCTCCCCCCGTGCTACAAGCACACTCCTCATTGGCCTGCTGCCTTTCCCCCACTCTGTAGAGTGTTGGTCTCTCTCTCTCTCTCTCTCTCTCTCTCTCTCTCTCTCTCTCACACACACACACACACACACACACACACACACACACACACACACACACACACACACACACACACACACACACACACACACACACACACACACACACACACACACACACACAGAGAGAGAGAGAGAGAGAGAGAGAGAGAGAGAGAGAGAGAGAGAGAGAGAGAGAGAGAGAGAGAGAGAGAGGCTCAAAGTTGTAGCACATTTAAACATGCATGCACACCTAGTACCATATAGCTAATTACTAAAGCATGCAAACTTTAACTAGATGGGGAATTTTTGCACACTTACCAAATCATAGATTTTTTTGAAGCCAACAACATAGCTTATTGCATAGACACATGCATGCATGCAAAGGTGCATTCAAACATGCATGGATTAAAAATGAGGAAGGCAAAAAAGTAACACTAGGGATCTTCAATTTTCACCTCTTTGCCTCCTCATGGGCTTGCTTGGACCTCTTCATAAAAAAGGATAGATGCTCACTCTTAACGTTCCACCGACAGAGTCTTCTTTAGCACTTGTCCTTGTATTGGTGGTGCTTTTTGCTCCACCTCCATTGTAGGTGGTGGTGTCTTGTTGATAGTCTAAGGGGATTTCATGGAATTTTCCTTGCCCTTTAGTTTTGATTTGGGCCTTGGTGAGGCTTTGGCATCAGACTTGTGCAATGGGATCCTCATGGAAGGGCATTGTGAGCTCCTTTAGAAGAGAGAGAACTAGCACAACCGGGGCAAAGCACTATCAGAGCCCACTATATCAGTAGGGCAAGTTTTCCTTCATGAAGTGACTGCAAGCAAAGCTTGATACGATGTTTTTGGAAATGGTGCTACTCTGCTCTCTCCCACGAGTTGAGACATTCACCACTCCAAACAATAATGAGCCCATCACCTTACGTTTCTTTCACACATATGGTCACAATTTTAATGTTTTCTTTATTTGGATTTAGAAATAAAAAAACCATTTTACAACCAATGGATTCCCTCCAAAATTCCAAAGACTATGATCAAAGTACCAATCAAATGGAATAAAAATTGGTGCTTGTTTTGTACCATCAAAGCTTGCTTTTAGCCAGTTTCCTAGGCATATAGCTAAATGATTTTGAAACACTGTCAATAAATTTTTGTCCCCACACATTGGACATCACAAATTTTTGTCCCCACACATTGGACATCACAATATCAAAACACCATATTGATAACACTAAGGGAAGAATGACTCTTGCCATCCATGTTTTTTTTGGTCTCGAGAGAGGCTCATGTGCATTAATATATAATACCTGGTTTGTGACTAAAATATCCTCACCCATCTTGGATTGGACCCATTCAATGCTTCCTATTAGCGGCAGGACACACCCCATGGAGAATAATTGCGTGGAGGAATACTAATTTCCTTTGTAAATCATTCCTTAATTGAGAAGAAACCGTCATTTCACCTTTGTAAATAGTGGGGCTTGCAGAAGCTTCCAAATTGTATCCCATTTTTGACATTTAGACTTAGTAAATGGTTAAATTGGAACATTAGGGTTTGAGATTGTAAGGTATTTATACCACTTTTGACCTTAATGCAAAAAACCTTTTGTCATTTTTATAAGTTTTTATAAGTTTTTGTATGTGTGAGTTGATCGTACTCTGTGTACGAGAGAGAGTGAGAGTTTTATCTTGACGCTACGCGTGCACTGGTGGTCGGAATCGAGTGTGGAGAAGTGTAGCGTGTTGCCATCAAAGAGAGCTACACGCCAACACTTACATTGCAGGTGTACGGCCCGGATTTGCGAGATCAATCCACGAGCTATATCTGGTGATTCGGTGAGCATACGTTGTCCGTTTTTGCATTTCAATATATCCACGCGTTCGCAATGAGTAGAGCTACACATTAGGCACTTTAGTTTTCAGAAACGTCGACCTGTAAATTTCGACCAGACATCCTACGTGATTTTGCACCGTGTGTATAGGGGTAGAGTTTTGGTTCATGGACCTTAGGGAGAGCTACCTATTGGTGTTGATAGGATTTCCGTCAAGTTCCGTAGCGTTTTGAGAACGTTTGATGGGTATTTGGCTCTTGAAAGCGTTGTAGGAAATCTCATCTTATGTACTCTTGAAGGCTGTAACTTAGACATTGGGTAGAGACCTGTGTAGGAAGTAGTCAATAGTCGATCGAGTGTAGGTTGACACCCTATGCTTGCTTCCGCGTGCCTGCGGGTCGAGCTTCGTCCTTAGCTGAAAATTTTTGTTAGGTGAGTTCTTGATGTGTTGACGTCCGTCGCGGCGTATCCGCCAACATTGGCGCCGCTGCCGGGGACGAAAACCCTAGGTAGGTGACCGAGACTAGTCCTTGAGGATAGGGATTCTCTGGCTTGCCAGAGTCTTATTTTACATTTAGATAGGATCAGAGGGTGGTGGAATCTCTAGGTCTTACGAGGAGTCTAGGGAGCAAGTGTTTGGCCTAGATCCTTCGACTTAGGTAGTATTAGGTAGAAGAGTAGGAGTTGGAGTGGCCGAGGAGGTGAAAGGATAGCTTGAGAGTCCGGAGAGGCCAGGAAGCAACTGAGATACCAAAATCACCATCCCATGTGATGAGTAGGAGTAGGGTAAGTAGGACATCACGATTTATGATCTGGAGCACTTCATGCATGTTATAATTGCTGTTAGGCTCATCAAAGAGCTGTAAAAGACAAAAAAGAGTGTTTAGAAGCTGAATTAAAGTTCAAAAGTTTCTGTGAGTATTTCTGAGAGAGCTGCAGAGCATAGGGGAGTACTTCTGTCAGAAAAAAAATAAATTTTAAGATGGTAGACATCCTATGGCGTAGCATGTTTCCAGGGGGTTTTTGGCAGGGAATTTGGGGAAACCGAGGTCACCTGTGTGTTCAGAGGGTGGGTTTCACCCTAGTAACATATAGACTTGAGTGTTTTTCCCTCATTGGATTGCCCACAAGCTAAAAGCCAGACTCAAAAAACGCAAAAGTTTAGAAAAGGATTAAATTGAGAGAAATTTGCATATTTTGCACTTGTAAGGCATATTGCCACTTTCTGAGAGCATATGGAAGGCAAAGTAGCACTTTAGTCAGAGAAAAGGAGCAGTAGACATCCTACGCGTAGGATGTCTACAGGGTGTTCTGGTGAGAATTTTGAAAATCTGAGTTGACCAGTGTGTTTAGAAGGTAGGTTTTGCCCTATTGTCACCTGAAAAGTGGAAGTTTGACCATATCTTGACAGGATAAGGCCAAAAGAAGGAATTTTCTAAACATCTTACCCAAATTGGGCCCAAGGCATTATTTTAAGACCAAAACCATAGGATGTCTTCATGAGCATAATCTACATGATTTATTGAGTGCATGAGAAAGGTTTCATCTCAATTGGGTGAGAAAATTGGGTTTTAAGCAGACTTTAGCATTTTTGACTGAAAAAGGCTAGAATAGCTAAATTTGGGGTCTTTTGAAATCCAAACTAAAATCTAAGCATAGCATTGGGTTGTTGACATCAAGGGGAAGCTATGGCTCAAGTTTGGAGTGAAACAGAGCAATTAGACATACTACGCGTAGGATGTGTTCACAATGATTTAGCACTCCAAATCCAATTGTGACCATACCAGAGTGATCAGCACCTTAAGGGGAGTTTGTGGTTTGAATTTGGAGCAATTAGACATGCTATGCGTAGGATGTTTACTGCATGATATTGAAGTCAAAATCTGACTGTAGACATAGCAGGGTGTTGTATAGCCTTAGGCAAGCCTCCTAGTCAATTTTGGTCCAAATTGGAATTGATTCGACTGGTTAGATCAACATCAGGCTGCTAGAACAGATTTCTGATCAATTGACCAGCTTATAGGTGTCCAAATCAAAAAGTGAGAACAATTGTGGACTCAACACATCAAGGAGAATCTATAGTGCAAATTTCATTCAAAACAAAGCACTTAGACATCCTACACGTAGCATGTCTATAGGGTCTTATTGAAGTCAAAATTTGACTGTGGACATAGAGTGATGTTCCAATTGACTTAAGAGTTCCAGAACATCTATCAAAAGTGAAATTGGACCTTGTTTGACCTTTTGACAGAGCAAAGACGGAATTAAGACTTTACCTCTATACTGACAAACACTCGAGTAAAGTATAGTTTCAGATTAGCAAACCTAATCAAGAACATCCGAAGTGTATAGAGTAAAGTAGTGGTTGAGGTTAACCCTCCAGTTATACCAATCATTACTAAGACCGCCTCTAGCGGTTAAATGCTTTGATTTGATTGCCGAAATTAAACGCTTGTGTACATGTATATTCAGCGGCAAGACAAGAAGTTGTGCGGAAACTGATCCCTTGCTAGGTGAGTGGTTGAATTTGTGATAAATTGCATTGCTAAGTTTGATGAATTTAAGATCAGGAAGACACATTCCTAGCAACCAAAAAGTGGCAGGTGATCATGGTAGCTTAGTGTCCATTGAGGAGAGTGTAACTCAGGCAACGCTAGATCCATTAGCACTAATCATTGAGGAGGGACCAATGCTAAGAGGAAGTACCTCCCAAAACCCTTTGAACGATGCCAAGTTCACTATAATCTTCTTAGAAGGAACAAACTCTAGGGGAGCCCTAGTTTATTCTGACTATCGGGGATGCAAGCGTATTTGTATAGAAGAAAGACCTTCTCAGAGACTGGAGATAATTTGAGTCTATGATGATGGAGATAGATTTCGAGACAAAAAGGGGAACCACTATCTGATAGTTAGTAACCCTGAGGGTTACACCCGATATGGAGATAATGTGACAAAAGGAAAAATGGTCTCAGAGGTTCAAGAGCCGCCTCCAAAAATTGATAGATCTAGAGATCTTTTTATGTATGATAAAAAAACAACCAGGGTCTCTACCTATAATGAGAATGTGGGAATTTACAAGCATGAGAGCGATGGAGTAGTCTCTTATTTTCAATGCAAAGAACCATACCCAAATGAATTAAGCAAAGACAAGGTCCTTTGCTTATTCTCTTATGAAATTTCTATGGGAAAGGATATCATTTTTGTTGATAGGTACGGGCGAGAATACAAACGAATTCTCCCAGAGGAGGTAGAAAAGGCAACATTTCCAGAAGCATCAACATATGTCCCCGAAGAAGTACCAAGGTCCACCTATACCCCTAGCAAGTCAACAAACCCATTTTCAGAAGAGTACAAGACAACATCACATTCTAACCGACAACAGACGTTCAACCACCAGAACCAACAAGCAACCCAACCATCATTGCAGGCATGGCTTCAACAAAGTGTGACATTAGAACAAGACTAAAATAGAGATGGTTATCCAGCCGCACGAGGGCTAAGAGATTTACAAGAACCACCACTCTATTCATAGTATCAAGGCGAGAGTAAGCCAAAAACTCAAGAGTCGACAGAGCCCGGAAGACAACCCATAGAACGAGTTAGAAGAGATGAACCACCTCTTGCAAGAACTATCATAAATTATGGCTTAGGGGCATCTCTGGGAGAGGAACCCTCCCACTACCGAAGACCAGAGCAAGTATATCAAGTAGGACGAGGAGAACCAATGATGAGATTTTTAGACCATCGTAGAATTAGACCTTCTCAGGTGCAAAAATAGGTAAACAAGAAATACATGGGAAACAGAGATCCTAGGGATCATGTAGTAGCCTTTGTGCGTGTAATTAGAGCTGAAGAAGTGTTGGACTTCCCTACTCAATTTGCAGGGTTTGAAATTACCCTAGAAGAGGATGCCGCTACTTGTTTTGACTCTGTGGAGCGTAGAGACTTTGAGTCTATGGAGGAGGTGTTTGATGAGTTTATTGAGGAATTCTCATAAAGGGGGATAGCTCATAATACAGTCTCACAAATCCATAAATTCAAACAGAAAGAAAGGGAATCCGTGCAAAAAGCAGCACTACGACTAAAAAGATATGTGAAGTTCTGCCCTGTGGAAGAACTGCTTACTCAGTCCAGACTTATGCTTATATTTATTCAAGGACTAAGGAATGTAGATCTTCAGAAGGACTTACATATGAAGAGGAGCACGACGTTAAATGAGTTAACTAAGGAGGCTATTTTACCTTGTAGACAATTGTGCGGTCTACAAGGAGGGTGAATTCAAGGATCTTGATGACGATTCATCCTCACAACAAAGTGGAAGCAAGTCCGCTAAGACAACACCGAAAGGAGAAGTAGCTATAAGCCAGGAGCAGCTTGTGGAGGAAGTGCTAAAAAAAATTAATATTTATGCCAAGCCTCAGGCTAAACAGCCGAAGTGGCGTGCTATTGAACAAAAATGGACAAACCATGTGACGGAGGAATGTTATTATAACAAGGGATATGTGAGAGAGCGACCTGATGCTCCCCAATCTCGGGTAGCATCTCCTCAACTTCCATCGATGCCTAGGTATCAAGCAGTCAACCTACCAGGACCTGTAGGAGTTGAAAGACCACAATTAGTATTGGGGAAACAACTACCCCTACCAGGATTACGACTAGTCGGCATAAGATACACACCCACGGTAAACGAACCAGAAGAGAAGGCTTTGATACCTATGCATACATATTACGAAGATTCCAATGGATATGCAACAAATCCTGTCTATTATCCACCAGAAGAACCCACAATGCCAGAACCTTGGAGCATGATTGGAAGTATAGGACCACCAACAGCTGCACACGCAGTAGGAGAAGGAAGATACAACTTGGATGAACGAACACTGTTGTTCATAGCCAACAGAGGCATGGGAGGGTAGAGGCATGCATACCTACAAAGAGGAGCTCAAGGAGCACCTCAACAGCATAAGGGACCCGGCTACAAGTGTGGCAGAGATCATTGGCTAAGGGATTGTCCTCACGATGAAATAATTAGAGTCAACGCGTATTGCATCGAGTGTGGAATTACTCACTTGATTCCTAATTGCCCTAAGAACCTGAGCAAAGGAGCAAAAAATACTTTGAACATGCTAGAAGCAGTGCCTTCCAGTGGAGGGTCAAAAAACGAGACAATAATACCTATTCAGGTAGTGACACGAGCACAAGCTCAACAAATGACAAACGAACCCATAATTGAAGAGCCAAAGACCGATGACCCAAGTGCAAAAATGAAAAATCAGAGAAGCACTTGGAAAGCTAGAAAGGCGCGTATGAAAGCCAGGAGAGAACGAGAGCAAACGACTCTATCTGAGGACTTAAAACACACAAAGGATAGATTGGAGCGGTTAGAGGATCTAACTAGTTTAAGCTCACACACTGCGGTAACAATAGGGCCCAAGGAAGTAAAGGAACCCGGAAGTATAGGATCAAGAGGATCAATGCTGGTAGAAAAAGTAAATGAGCAGTTGGACACACTTTTAAAAGCATATGAAGCCAAACTAAAAAACAACCAAACCCAAGAGCAAAGATAGATTACTTATCCATATCAGAAATAGAAAAACAGAGGTTGGAAATGTGTCGAAAGGTGATTGAAACAGCCCAATCCTTGATAGATTGTTATGCTTTTTTTTGCTCTCTCCACCCAAGCACTCTTGTTATTCTCATTAGGAAGCTATTCTAATGAAATGCTCACTATGTTCATGCTATTTTTTGCTACACACAAGTTACTAGAACATTAAATGTTACATTGGTATCAGAGCACAAGGTTTCTCTTTTCTTGCTCAAGAAGGGGGTCCTCAAGCTAGCTATAAATGGTTGGTACTATTAATTGCATGTGAGTAAGTAGAATAGGGATTTTTCAGCCTTGCAGTTCGCCAACCTTTGTGCAGTTAATGCGGCATCACCGTCGAGAGCTATGGTCTTAATAGTGGAGTCCTATGGGGCTTGCTTACGGCTTAACCACTATTGAGCTATTAGCAGCTTGATAGGAGCCGGTGCTGTTTTGGTGTTGAACAACCCTCTCTTCTATTCCTTGCAATTAATGGTATTCGAGCCACGGGTACAGTAGCTTGAGTGCTTTTTCTAAAGGGGTAAAGAGGAGTAGCAACTAGGGCTTAAAGTGCCAAAGTACACCTAAAAAGTTTACACCTAAAAGTTGTTAGAATGGCTGACAATAGTAAAGGGAGTGAAATTAATGTGATAACTTTGATTTTGCTAATGAGCAAGCTACTAATGATGCCTCGATGCTTGTTAACTATCTTGTTTCTAGGCTTCAACAAGCCATGGGCAATCCATCCCTCCAAAGTGAAGTGCAACGACAGCTTCGTGCTCATGGGATTCTCCAAGCTCGCCACCATGATGAGAGAGCACCTAGGGAGCCTCCTTGCAAGACTTCCAAAAGAGGTCTGTCTCCGATTCGGGAAGAAGAAGAGGATCCCTATGAAGGGCTCATAAATTTTCTCCTTGATGATGCATCTCCTTCTCAAAGGAGAACTCAAGAGCCTCCAATGAAGGAACGAGAAAGAAGTGAGTCTCCCGCCACTTCGGTGGAGATGGCTCCACGAAGAAGGTGGGCTAAACGCTCTCCATCACCTCCAAAACGGAGAAGACCATCGCATACTTCTCCACACCATACTTCAAAGAGGGATGACAAAAAGCAAGAGAAGAAAAAGGCGAGAAAGAGGACACCCTCTTCTCCATCTTCTTCCTCCTCTTCCTCTTATGAAAGTGATGGTGAAGACAACCAAGATCAAGGAAAGAAAAAGGGGAGAAAGAGGTCACCCTCTTCTCCATCTTCCTCGATTTCTTCATCTTCTGAAGAAAGTGATGGTGCAACCTTTGAACCATAAAAAAGAAGATGCCATAGGAAATCCTATGCCGCTTGGAAGAGGTTATCCAAGCTCAAGAAGTTCAAAGAGGGAGGGAAGAGCATCTCTTTCCTTACCTACGATGGCACTTTTGGTGATACGGACAAAGTCTTGGCCTTTATCCAACAATTCGATGCGGTGTTTGGAGATGAGGGCTTCATGGAGTCCTCTAAGCTATGCCATGGAGCTATGCACTTTCAAAAGTTTGCCAGGCAATGGTGGTCTAGCCTACGGGCCAATGGTGAAGCTCCACGAACATGGAAAGCTTTAAGAGCTTCCATTATGAAGCAGTTCTTGGCCTCCGATGCCAAAGACAAAGTACTCACCGAATGCCGAAGCTTAAAGCTCTCTTTTTACGAATCCATTCAAAAATATGTAGACAAGTTTTGGGACCTACAACTCAAAGCCGTTGTCTTCAAAAAGTTGGATTTTGGAGAGCAAAAACAACAATTTTGTGCGGGCGTAACTGAAGAAATGGTGGAGTATGTCAACTCCCAAAGGCCACGCACCATATCAGCGGTTATACACCATACTATGGTGGCCTCTCAAATCAATTTCCAAATGGGGGCTAAAAGAAATTCTAAGCCCACGAAAAACAAGGGTTCCAATGAGCCTAAGGGGAAGGACAATGTCCAAAAGTCTCCTAAGGGCAACCCCAACAAAGCTAAAGAGAACGGAGTTTATAAAGGCAAAAATAAACTCTCTCCTGAAGAGCTCGAGTGTTATCGCAAGGATAACCACTATTTCAAGTGCAGCGAGCAAGGGCATGCATACCACGCTTGTCCCCAAAAGAACACCCGCCATGAACCTCCTAGAGCTACCTTGATTGAAATCCAAGAGGAGGAAGTTCACCACAAAGGATCTCCTCTATGCCATGCTTGGGAAAAGGTAAGAGAACATGATGCTTTTATTCTCTTTGACCCTGGTTCTACCCACAATTTTATATCTATAGAGTTGGCCACCAATCTAGGCATACAAGCCTACGAGATGGGAGATGTCCTACCCATAGACGGTGCTTTCAAGGGGCAAGAAGCTTCAAAACTCCCTTAATCGCGAAATTAATTGAGGCTCCATGTCCAAAGCTATGTGGACAAAGAGGACTTCTTTATCTCTCCTCTCAAGCATGAGGATGTAATCCTAGGGGCACCATGGTTTGATCGCATGGCTGCCAATGTTTAATTCCCTGAAAGGAGAATCTCCTTTAAGTTCAAGGAAAAAGATATGTATATAGATGCTAAGGAAATGGATAACACTACACCCATTGTACATACACAAGCTTTCAACAAGTCAATAAAGAGCTCTATTTCCGTGTGCATGATTTTTGTGAAAGATTCTCAAAATGAACGTAATGTTTTAGCAAAAGAAAATATACACACTCAAAAGGAATTAGAGTTATCCAAATTTCTCAAGGGGTTTCAAGATGTATTTATTGATGGCATCCCTTGTGAGCTACCTCCTAAATGAGGCAATGATGACCATGCAATTGAACTTCTTCCAGGAAGTTCACCGCCTAACAAACCTCCTTATAGAGTTTCTCAAGCTCAACAAGAGGAGATTATGCGACAAGTGCATGAGTTAGTTGAGAAGGGCATGGTTAGGCCTAGCTCATCTCCATTTTGTTCTCCTGTGCTACTAGTGAAAAAGAAAGATGGCACATATCGTATGTGTGTCGACTATAGAGTACTAAATAGGATCACTATCAAGAATAGGTTTCCCGTTTTACGGGTTGAAGACCTATTTGATAAGCTACAAGGGTCCACCTACTTCAGTAGGATTGACCTAAAAAGTGGCTATCATCAAATAAGGATATTTGATCAAGACATTGTGAAGACCGCATTTCGCACTACGTTTGGTCTTTACGAATACATTGTCATGCCTTTTGGCTTGACCAATGCACCAGCCACATTCAACCGCTTGATGGAGAAGCTATTGAGGCCTCATCAAACCTTTACTGGAGTGTTCTTTGATGATATCATCATCTACTCTAATTCATTAGACGAACATAAGCAACACCTCTAGGTAATATTTCAAGTTTTAAGAGAGAATAAAATTTATGTTAATCAAAAGATAAGATAATTTTTCTTGGAAGAGATTCAGTATTTGGGTCGCATTATCTCTCAAGATGGCATCCAAATGGACCCATCAAAGTTAGAGCTAATAAAAGGATGGCCTAAACCAAGGAATCTTCATGAGTTAAGAAGGTTTATAGGTATGTGCGCATACTATAGACGCTTCATAGAAAAGTTCTCACTAATAGCAGGACCATTACATGACCTAACAAAGAAAAATGTTAGGTACACATGGTCTGCCAAGGAGAACAATTCTTTCAAAAAGTTTAAAGAAAAGCTTATCTCTCAACCTGTGCTTACACTACGGGATCTCTCAAAGCCATTTGAGGTCCAATGCGATGTTTGTGGTGATTGCCTTGGAATTGTTTTTCTTCAAGAAGGGCACGCCATAGGCTATGAAAGTCAAAGGCTTGACCCTGTTGAGCAATCTCTAGGCATATATAAAAAGGATCTCCTCGTAGTTCTACATGCCTTAGACTCATGAAAGCACTATTTATTGGGGACTCCTTTCGTTCTGCGAACGGATCACTAAAGTCTTAGGTACTTCATGATGCAGACCAAGCTCTCCGACAAACAAATGAGGTGGAAAAATTTCCTTTCGCAATTTCATTTTCATATTGCTCACATTGCTGGCAAGCATAATCAAGTAGCCAATGCACTCTCAAGATGACCGAGAGTGAATGCGGTTTCCATAGCAACTCACAATGATCTATCTTCTATGACAGATGAGTATGCTATTGATCCCGATTTTAGAGATGTGATTTTAGACCTTGCACTAGGGAAGAAAGAGGAACCATTTACTTTACAAGATGGTTATCTTCTCTACGGCAATAGACTATACGTTACTAGCTCACTACATGAGAAAGTAATGTATGAATCTCATGCTCCTCCTTATGGAGGACATAGAGGGATTTAGTCTACCCTAAAGGGGATTGAAACATATTTCTATTGGCCTACCATGAAAGCAAACATACAAGAGTATGTTTCTAAATGTGTGGTATGCCAAAATACGAAGTTTGATAGAGGGAAGCAACTTGGATTGCTTCAACCTTTGCGAATCCCTAATTCACCATGGGAGAGCATATCCATGGATTTTATCTTTGGATTGCCTAAGTCTATCCATGGGAATATGGAATATGGAAGGTAGTAGATAGGTTCAGTAAACAAGCTCATTTTATACCTGTCAAAAAGACTATCAAAGCCCATCAAATGGCAACCCTCTTCATTTCACAAATCTTCAAGTACCATGGCTTGCCAATGTCTATAGTGTCAGATAGAGGTCCTAGAATGACCAATAATTTTTGGAAGGGTCTCTTTGAGAATTTAGGAACAAGGCTAAACTTCTCTTCGGCCTATCACCCGCAAAGGGATGGCCAAAGTGAAATAGCTAACCTAACAATTCTCAATCTACTAAAAGCCTATGTAACGGAAGTAGATCAAAGATCCCAATGGGAGAAGTACTTACCCTTAGTGGAGTATGCCTACAATAACACTGTACAGACTTCCACGGGAAAAGCACCTTTTGAGGTAATTGAGGAAAGATAAAGAAGTCCCTTGCTACTTAAGGTAGATGGGAAGATCTTCGTTGCAGATGAGTATAGCCGAGACCTACAAAAATCTTTTTAAAAGATTAAGGATGCTATCTCTATCTCACAGCAAAGGCAAAAGGTTGTTGCTTACAAGCACAGAAGAGCCCAAGCCTTTAAAGAAAATGATTGGGTCTTACTCAAATTTCCCAAGGCTCGATTAAGGCACACGACAGGCAAGAATCCTACGGGACACCAAAAGTACTATGCTAAGTTAGCAAAAAGGTACTATGGTCCCTTCCAAATTCCTAGGCCAATCAATGAGATGGCCTATCAATTCAAGTTGCCCAACCACCGGCTCATACACAATGCTTTCCATGTGAGCCTATTTAAAGCCTTACAAAGGAGAGCCACCTCAAGAACCAACTATTGAAGACCCACCAGAGATCGATGACCAAGAAGAGGTGTTGCAACCCGAGTCCATTGTCCAATATGAAGACAAGTTACTAAGAGGCGGTAAGACTATCCGCCGATATCTTATTAAGTTTAAGAATTATCCTTTTGAAGATGCTAGATGAATGAAAGGAATACAAATAAAGGGTAACCTAAACCTTGTCAATGCTTACAATGCTTCCCTAGAGTAAGCAAATGTACAAATGTTCAAAATGAACAAAGTTTTTGTCTTATAAGACTCTCTTTTTCTTTATTGTGCACAAAAATGTAGTATGCATGCTTAGATCAAGTTTGCAGAGACGACGTCTCCCGAACACCAAGTAGAGCTTGTCACTCTACTATGGAAGACTGATAGGAATACTGTGCAAACATGCTTGCGGAAGCTTAGGCTCTCAAGCGCCAAATGGACGAGTCATCCATTCTGGAACGATGTCGTAGGGTAACATAGGGATCCTCTACCCGCTACAAACAGGACTAATGAATATGCTTTATCTTCTCTACCCGCTACAAACAGGACTAATGAATATGCTTTATCTTCTGTACCCCATAGTCGAGGACGACTATGATTTCAAGACCAACCTACACATACGCACTTCTATGATGCATCAATCACTAATCCTTGTTAACTTCAACCCACTCTATCCCTAAACGCCCATCAAAACAGCGTTTGCACATCAAATGAACTCAAAATCGCTTCAAACTTGCTAGGCGCTATCCCCTTACTGGGATAAACTTACCTATAAGTTCAATCTCACCCGATTATAACCCTAACTACCTCGAATACAGTCATGATAGACTCATAGGTCATAACCTAAAAGTGTGTGAAACCTAAGTCTATGAACATCTATGTGTAGCTAGTCTCGCCCTCGTTCCATAAAGTACTTGATTGTTGAAAACAGACATTGTTTGTGCTACTTACAAGAAAAACAAGCTCGTGGAAGGGTCGCTCGCGAGCATCTTGAAGATGCGAATGTGTGGTGTGGGTGCGTAGCTCTCGGAGAGGCTACCGTGATGGTGTGGTCGCTTCGTGAATCCGGTGAGGGAGATGCGCGTAGTGAAGAGGATAAGATCACACACACACACTCTCTCTCTCTTAGACTCGTACGACACAGGATTAATCATTTCAAATGTTATTTTAAAAAAATGGTTCTAAGGTGACCTTTATACTTTAGTCACCTTAGCTCAAAATGTACATGGGGTTTTAATTGAGTTCTACTCATCATAATTACAAAGTGGAAACGCATGTGGGTCCTGGCCGACTAATTAATCTTTACATAATCCGGACAAGTGGATCAAAATGATAGACGTCTTTGACATAAAAATGGGAATTTGATAGGCTTTACAAGGTGGGCTCATTACAAAAGTTGGACTCAGTTGGGCTCCAACACTCCCCCCCTCCTAGTTCATGTCTACCACGACATGACTGGCTTTGTCTTCAATGTCTTTGTCTTTGTTCTTGGTTTATTTGATGTAGAAACGCATCGTATCTCATAGATTCGCTCGCCATTAATGGGCAAATTTTTTTTGACTTGTACATGAAGAAGCCGGTGTAAAATGCTTCTTCGAATGTCTGGAGATGGTAGCTGGGAAAAAACATGAGCCGTCTGAAGTATGCGTACAAAACTGGCTCTGTAGTAGGTGGCCCACCTAAATCATATGATAGCTCCGATATGTTTCTTTCCGTATTCATGAACTCTGAACTCCATTTCTCTGAAAACACTGTGAGACAGGTCAAAAACGTCCGAGCTATTTTACAAAGCATTTTGCAGGATAGGTCGGGAGAGCCTCCGAATTCCGCAATGGCGCCCTGAAGGGTTTTCACCATGTAAGAACCGGATATTCTCTCTCCTTCGGTCGGTCCTAGCAAAACTGGATAATTCAGCCATGTGGGATTGCTGCTTTGTAAGGCTTTATGTTGGCTGTAAGTATAAGTTCTCGGTGTTGGGCAAAAAGTTCTATCATCTCTGAGCTTAGGTGGTGCATTGACTAAGTGGATCAGGTTGTTAGGATGATCCAAAATCCACTGACGCCTCCACTTTGGCTGGCTATCTACGATTCTGCTTTGCTATTCCCAAACTTGTAATTCTCCTTCAAATAGTGGCACTTGTTCTTCCTTTGCTAGCTGCCGTTGATGTGTCAATGTTTCATATTTTAGCAGAGCATAGGGTAACATTGGGGCATTCCACTCTTCCCATAGCTCTGTTGTTGTCTTGTCTGATCTGGAGTGTCCTTGTAGCATCTCCTTCTCTAGTTTCATGGCCTTGTACCACATCATCTCTGATTGCTTTTCCACTTCTTTGGCTAGCTTCTGCTCTTCAAGTTTTTTGACTGAATCTTCGTCTTCTTCTTGGTTGTTGGAGCCAGCTCAATCATCCTGTGTATCTGGGGCCCCATGGTCCTCTGATCCTTCCTCATAGTTATCATCACCCCCATATAGTTCTGCCAGGCTAGCCAAATCCATGGCCGCTTGCACCATGTGCACCCGCACCTGCCCTTGGGGTTGCTTTGCAGTTTGGAGACTTGCAATTTGTGTAGCCATTGTTCGATTATTGATTTGGAGTGTTTGAAATTCCATCTCCTTTTGGGCTGCAGCCTCTTCTAACTCTTTTACTATGTTGTGAAGATTCTCATTTTCTTCCTTGATGGACTTGGAAACGAGGCTTTCTATTTCACTGTCATGAGCTAGTCCTTATTGTTGTTCACTTTGTAAATCCGAGATTTGCCTTTGCAACTGATCCTCAGCTCTAAGTGCACTTTTGGCTATCATTAACCTCTGTTTTCTTTCCAATTCCAACTCTCTCTTCAGTGCCTCCACGTCTTCTTGCGGTTGGACCACCGGTGTTGCTGGTAGCAGCGTTTTTTGTTTCTTTGCTCTTTCTATCTCCCTTGCCTGTATGTCCGTTACTACTCTCAAATCTTTCACTTCAATTTGTAAGTCATCAATTATGACTTGTAAACTTTTGACTGTCTCCAGGGAATCTTGCTTTTCTGCCATCAACCTCTGGATTTTCTCATCTCTGTTATTGACATCTTCAAGAAACACATTGATTGTATCTTCACAAATGGCATTGAAACTTTCTGACTCCTATAAATTTTCTTTGAGGAGGTTTACTCTGCTTTTGAGACCCAAGATCTCAACATCTTTAATGCTGATCAGTTTAAGGTTGTCATCTCTTTGCTCCTGCAACTTCAGAACCTCTCGATGGGTTGTTTCCAATTTCTTTTTGTTTGCCCTGTTTTGGTCGGCTAACAACCGACTCTGCAGTCTTGTTTGGTTTAGTAGAGTCTCCATTGACTGTAAATCCAGGTTTATAGTAGCTTCCAACTCAATTTCTTGAGAGGAGAAAGCTTTTTCTATTGTCAGATCTACCTCTATGTGCTTTCCTTTATCGAGGTGTGAATCTGTTCCAGTGTTTAGATGGCCATCTGTCCTTTCTTCTTCTTCTCCATTGGGTGGTGTAAGAACTCTCTCATCACAATGTGAGCTCTCTGAATGCGGAGGAGAGTCAACAGGTGGAGTTGATTGCCTTTCACTTGTCTCTGGCCTTGGAGATGGAGGTGATGTTTCCTCTTCTCGTGTAGTTGGCCTCAATTGATCTCTTAGAGTTTGGAGATCCTCTTCTTCAAGTGGCAGTTCTGGCTCATCCGTAGCATTCCTCTCTTGGATGTATCTCTCAAACCAGTCCAACTCAAAAGTTGGATTGTGTTTATTCTTTGTTCTTAATGTGTAAGTGCTACTAGAGGGTCTCCAAGTGGCGCCTACATTGCCTTGTAGAGATCTTTCTAGTACAAAGACTTCTAGCATTCTTTCCATCTTTGCTACCTTGTGCAATCTGGTGTTGTTCTCAATTTCCACTTTCCGCTTCTTTAATCTCAAGTTATCTTCTTTAGCTTTTCTTTCTTCTTCCATCTTTTCCTATGTACTTCTGCTGACTCTTTCCAGCGTGCGTCTTCCAATGGTGTTAGTAGAGGGAGGTACTCGCCTTTGTTGTCTGTCTTCAATATTCTCTCGTAGCACTAGCCAGTCGTTCTGTTGAGGAGCATGTGGTAGCTGATCTGCCGCTCCTATGGCACGTTATATCATTCTGGTGAGTACTTCTCCTCCTGCAATGTAATTTGGCTTGTCCTGCTGTAGCTTTGTGACTTCCTCAAATAGATATGATGCATGATCTATATAGAAATCATGTGTCATTGCCATAGCCCAGGTCATTGTTGTTGAGATGACCCCATGTGGTGTAGTGTATCTCGGCGGTCTCTTGCTGTAGCTCAACAAACATCAACTGTATACCTGTGTCAGTTCCCTCACTTCTGGGTTTGCTATGAGTTCAAAAGACGGTAGTTTGGATCTCTGCAGGTTGACTGTGAGATTCTTCCTTCTTTCTCTCATGTTGGCTCCCTGATCAGACAATTTTAACGCTTCTTTGATGATTTCCTTGGTGATTTGAATCTCCATCATCTCATTATCCATGCCTGCAACCCTGCAAGTTCCATCTTCTTGGATAGTCTCAATTAGTTGTTGTACCCTCTTGAAATCTATCCCCATTGGTGGTAGTGAAACAAAGTTCCATAAGCCAACTTTCTTCAGCCATGATCTTTGCGGTGATCTTTTGTGTTAGTTTTCTGCCTCCTTGGGGATCATTACTATATGCACTAAATTTCCTTTGTCATCCACATAGGAACCTTGGTAGATTTGGAAAGCTGTTGCCTGTTGCACGTCTGCAGGTATCCATGTGGCTACTAGCTTTAATGAATTGTGTAGAAGTGTATAGGGTATTACACCCTCCGTTGCCAGGTTCTTGCCTTTTCTTTTTCCCGGAGAAGCGTCCATGGATACTGTATTTACAAGTAATGGTTAATGTACAAACATAGTACTTCTTTTCTAAATTGTTTATCACTTAAGCATGCATCTAGGTGAGCCCTCTTAGTCCCAAGATGAGTTAATGAAAAATGTTAGCAGATAGACAAGTTCTTTTAGTGTCTGACTCTCACGGCTTCAAATTAATGCTGTCGATGAAGGAGAATGTGTCCAAATGCTTTGAAACTTTGTGTGGTACGTGTGCATATGGTTTCTAAACTCTCCATATGGTCACACTTTCATAATCAGGCCAAGTTGACACCCTGCCGAGTCTATCGTGATAGACTCAGTATCTTTTCAGAGGGGAGTTATTTTTCACATGTGACTTCACACTCAGATTCCCCATGGCAGGTATATGAACTGATCCCATTTCCATCTCAAATGGATGTCAAGTGACCCCCTTTTGGATCAACTTTTCTTTTTCCAGATTCCCTCCGAGGTGTTGTTGGTCTATCTCCCTCATTTTGTGTTGTTTTGGTCTCAAACTTAGTGGGTAGCCCTCTTGCATCATGCTAAAGCCAACTGTCGATTCCAATTTTTGATCAAATGGCCATGTGTCATTCTGCTTAGTTTATTGCGATAGACTCAGACTTAGTGTCATTTTGTTATATTTTTGCTTTGTAGTCATCTGTCTGCCTTCTCCTAGTTGATGTAAGGTCCCTTGACCCCTCACATGTGAATTTTACCTGTCTGTCCTCGAGGTGTCCCATTCTGACTTTGAGCTGCTATCAAGTCTATCTCTTCGTGTCATATGAGTCCATCTTGTCTCAAAATTGGTGTACTGCCTCCATATGCTTCCCCAAGTCTATCCTTGTGATAATTTTTGAAAAGCCCCCCCCCCAAAGATAAGAGTAGTTGGTCTTAGACTCAGTTTCTTGGTCAAGATAGAGCAAATTTGCACTTTGATTTGATATCTGGGGTATTAGACCTTGTTAGTACCCTTTATGAAGTCACAATCAAAATTTTACATGTCTACGTGTATGAGCAAGCCTATCGCGATAGACTCAACATCTAGTCATTTTTACAAGTTTTTTGATGTTAGTTAACCACAATGGTGTTAGTAGGCTCTCCTAGACACATACATTAAGTTTTAACCAATTTGGAAAAGTGTACTCCCTGTTGGCAGCACTTGGCTGTTTTTGGAGTCGGATTAGAACACTTAGGTGATGGTCGCCGTACTTTCTGGTCATTGTATGACTCATGTTGACTTTCCTTTCCTTTTGACCTTCCGTCGAAGCAGTTGTTGTTCTTTTGGTGCTTACATCACCAAGAACGACCATTTGGACGTCTTTCTGGCCTGTTGCTGGCGTTGCCCTCGTGGAAGTGCTTCTTCTTGAGTGGCAACATTCCAGCTCGTCGTTGACCTCTTTTGGATGTACCCTGTCAAATTTGGTGTCATTTGGTCACCTGGTCGGCCCGTTAGAGTTTTGTGACGCTTTGCGCAGTTTCCGTCAGATAGGGACTTTAGGCTCACTTTTGACTGACTTTTTCATGGTCTAACCATTCTATTGGTTTGTTGAGGTTATTGGCTTGCTGTCTATGAGTTTTGGTTCATTTCCGATCACTTTGGGTCAGCTGCCCTTCTGCAGGCCCTATGAAATTAGGGTTTTCTAGGAGGCTTCCTTCGCGATTTTCGAGGTCATAGGCTTGATCCCTAAGCTATAGGCATTGTGCCTTTCAATTTTGGTTCCATTTGGTGGTCTCTAGGTCTTCCTAACAACTGGTCTACAATATGTGTGCACAGGTTGTGATGGTGGTGCTGGCGAGGTTTTGAGACTAACTGGAGTAAACAACACTTAGAGTCAGTGTTGACGAGCATACCTCTCATATCTGATGTCGATCTAGTGACCGTGTGCGATGGATGAGCTCCTGGAAGTCTCAGATGCTGTAGGGAGCTCTCTCTCTCTCTCACAATGGAAAATGACTCAAATGAGAGATTTCTTGCCTAGCCTCCCTATATGTGATCAAGGCTCCGACATGGAATTTTCCCATCTTTTACCTGTGGCCATAGATTTTCGCGAGATGCGGTTTAGGCTCAATTTTTTTTTGATTTGGACCTCGTTTGCTCCAGTTCTACAATTTTTGCAGATTTCTCCTTTTGGAGGTCCTGTCATGACGGTGGCCATTTTTGCCCTGTCACTTTCGTACTCTATATTTTTTTTGTGTCTTCTTTACCTTACTCTGATCAGGTGTCTCTTCTGTTGTGTTTCCATCTGGATTATGGATTTTTTTCTATATTTTTTGTTAGAAAATGGCTAAACTAAAGCAAATAATCCCAAAATAACCCGAAAATAGCAATTCTAACCTGTAAAAATATCAATGAATAGAAAAACACTTTGTAGCTCACTTTTCTCCCGTCTATGTACATTCTCGCTCTCAATCGTCAACCTTGGCCTTTTTTTTTGCTGTTTTTCGACGGTTTTTGGCCAATTTTGACTTGCTTTACAGTATATACACATCCCTAGGGGCCCATATATGATCATTTGGTCCCCACTCTTGATTAATTATGAGGGCATATTCTTTTCCCAAAAATCACACAATAAAATGCAAAAATGGTTGAAAAATCAATCACAAACATTGCCCTCTAATATATGACGTAAGTCCGCATTTGGAATGCCTCCCCCCCTCCTGGTCGGAGTCCTCCCGAACGACAGGGTATCATCAAGGGTATGTGCTGTGCATGGGCGTTAACTCGTGCTAATGCAAGCCTTGTAAAGTAGCCCTATATGCATGCACAGTCAATGCATTTAGAAAAAAATTATGCGGTGTAAGAGGAAGGTATAAGCGATACGCTTATTGGCATTCATCGTTGAGGTTTCCTGTGGTAACCTGAGTTGGCTGGCAGATTTTCTTGGCGATAAGAAGTTGTAATTCTGTCGCTCTTTGTTTCATGGTCTTCCAAGGTGTATGAACTTTTGATTGTGCCTGCGCTGAAGTCAATATGGTTGTATTCTTTGTTGCATGTTCTGGTTGAACTCTCTTTCGTTTCCATATCTTTGTGTTGACTTTGGTTGTACAGATCCACGTGTTTTTTTTTTGTGGACGCTACGTGTTTGAGCATAATGGCTGTATGGTCTAGCTTGTCATTGACAATTGTAGACAACTGTTCGTTGGTCTTCTTCGGCATCCATACCTGTGTTGTTGGCTCGTTCTGAATTGGTAATTTTGGACGCCATACCAATATAGTCCGTTGTGGATTCTGCTTGTTAATAATTGTTCTTTGAAGCTTTGCTGGCTTTGGGTGTTTTGTCTTTTCTTCTGTCAACTCCTTTACACGAATTAATCTGTCTTGCTTGAGCCAAACTTGATATTTCCGCCCTTGATGAAATTGTGCCTCGGCTAGATCTGTACGTCGTACCCAAACTTGCCAGGTTTCCTGCATGATTGTTGGTTTTTGATAATACATTTCTTGCCATCCAAACTTTGATTGTTGTTGATTAACGCATTGCGGATGTATTTACTCCTGTCTCCACAATGACATATATCTATCATATGATTAGAAGGGTTCTGAAAAGTTTTCATTTCTGAAGAGTGCTTCATTAGTATCCAAATCAATGAATATCCTGTTAGCTTTCATCCACGACACTGCTAAGATACACGGCGTTGCTGATCTAATTGGTGGAAGCACATGGAACTTATAAGTGTATGTGTGCCCCTGCACTGTGATTGGTAACATAATAGACCACACCGTGGTCACCTCATCACCCGATGCTACTTTCAACCCGTGTGTATCTGATAATTTTGTCATTGGTCCAAGTTTTTGAAAAAGCTCAAAGCTGATGACATTCAATTTCGCTCCAGTGTCAAGCAATGCATAGATTTCTACTTGTTCTGTTCCTGCATATCCTTTTATGTAAGGACTACACCACGTATTTTCTAAAGTGTCAATGGTGCTGTCGTCCTGAGCCATAAAGTCTGTGATTTTCTTTGCTAATTCTTCGCTTTGTATATCCGCTTCGATTGTTTGGAATGTTGGAAGAGGATATTCTTCAGTCATCATTGGTGTGACCATGTTTATTGTCCTTAGAAACTGCTTTCGCTTAGCAATGCGTTCCTTGGCTTCTTGTTGTGCTTGGTCATGAACTCGTTGTTGTTCCTGTTTATAGGCTTTGCCGTAATGCACTTGAACAACATCCCAGGAGTTAGAGGTAGATGATACTTTTTCAAATGACACCCACTAATCCAATTCGGCATTTCTTTTCCATCTAGTGTCGACAGTTTTACTGCTCCGCTAGACGAGATTTCTTGTATCAAATAAGGCCCCATTCCTCTTTTCTTTAGCTTCTTGGCATGCTATTTAAGGGTGTATACCAAGACATAGTCCCCCGTTTTAAAGTCCTTGTTTTTGACATGTTTGTCAAAAAACTCTTTCTGTTGCCTTTTTTTTTGCAAAAATGGCTGCTACTGCATTGAGTCGTAACTCATCTAGTTTTTCTAGGTCATCTAACCTTTCTCAAAGCTCATGGCCCGTCCAGTCCAACCGTTTAGCTACCCTTAGCGTTGGAATAAAAAATTTAATAGGCAGTATTGCATTTAACCCATACACCATATTAAACGGTGTAGCATTGAGTGTTGTTTTATATGCAACTCGATAAGCCCACAATGCTAAATATAGCATTTGATCCCAGTCCGTCCTTGTTTCACTAACCAGTTTCGTAAGAACTATACACAAGATTTTGTTGGTCGCTTCCGCTTGCCATTGGCTTGTGGATGGTAGGGTTCAGATTTGTGATGAATTACCATAAACTCAGTCAAGAGATGTTCAATAACTTCATTTACAAAGTGTGTCCCTCTATCACTCACCAGTTCGATTGGAAGGCCATATCGTGTAAACACATATTCATATAAGAATTGTGTCGTGGTTCTAGCATCTGCTTTTGTTGTGGCTTTTGCTTCCACCCATTTGGTCATATAATCAGTGGCCAATATGATGTATTGTGCTTGTGAACGATAAGCTGGTGGAGTAATAGAACCAACAAAGTCCAATCCCCATTTAGCGAATGCTCGAGCACTCATTATTGGTCTTAAACGCATGTCGTCTCTTTTAACTGGCACCTTAGTGCGTTGACATTCATCACACCTTTTCATGAATTCTGCTGCATCTTGAATCATGGTCGGCCACTATATGCCTGCAACCATAATGATTTTTACGATTCTCTCCGCTGAAAAATGACCTCCTGCTATGCCTGCATGAGCTTGCTCCAATAATGGAAAGTAGTCATTTTCATGAGGAACTAACCTCAACTGGTCATCAGTTCCTCTTTTATACAATTGGTCATTAATGATGGTGTACCTATTCGCTTCTATTTGTAAAGCCTTTTGTCTGGCTTTAGACTAATCTCCTGGTAACTCCTTATTAGTTAAATATTCCACAATAGCATGACTCCATGCGGGTGCTATCGTCACTTGGTATAATGTGGCATAACCCACAGTGGTATTGGTTGTGCAGAAGTTGCATTTCTTGATGTAATTAGCTACATCGCTTGCCATTCCAGGCCAATACACTGCAAGTCTTCTTAATCGTTCATAGGTTATTTGATTTCCTCGATGGAATCCCCCTGTCTGTGTATGTGCCTCCTCTAGATACGCATCGTACTTCTCTGGGCCTATACAAAACCTTAGAATCCCATCGTTACCATGATGATACATTCTTCCCGCAGGCATAGTGTAATTATGTGCTTGTCTAACGTCTTCCACCGTGTGTCTTTCGTCAAGATTCATTCCATATGTCAACAACGGAATAATCTGTTCTGACCATTTTGGTACCATCTCTATATTAAACATGTATGCGTCTGGGAGATCATCATCTACACCAGTAGCCTTTTTTCCATTTAGTATTCGAGAAAGGTGGTCTGCTCATTGATGAGTTTTTCCTTTCTTTACTACTACCGTAAAATCAAACTCCAGCAACACAATGAACCATCTTACAATTCGTCCCGTGTTACAAGGTTTGTTTACTAAGTACAAAAGTGCCTGATGATCCACAAAAAATGTGAATTTGTTCGCAAGCAAATAATGACGAAATTTCTTTACCGCGTATATCATACCCAATTCTTCTCTTTCAGTGGTGGTATAATTCTTCTCTGCACTGTTGAGTTGTCTACTAGCATAACTGATGGGAAAATATGTATTACCCTCCCCTGGTTGTGCTAATATACAGCCTATTGCAAATGCCGAAGCATCTACATGTACATGGAAAATCTTTGACCAATTTGGTGATTTTCGAATTGGTGCAGATACCAGTTCCTCTTTTAATTTCTGGAATGACTCCTCACATTCGTCGGTCCATATGAAAATCGTGATCATACTATACAAGGGTTTTGCTATTACAGCATACATGTAGATAAAACGTCGGTAATATCCACAATGTCCCATGAATGATTGTACCTCTCGTACAGTGTTTGGCCTTGGTAATTCTATGATTATCTTTACCTTGTCTTCATCAGTGGTAATTCCATCAGCCGAGACTATGTGGCCTAGGATCTTACCTTGCCGTACCATGAATACACATTTTTCTAGGTTGAGGCAAATCCTATACGTTTTGCATTTTTCGAATACCTTTCTAAGATGATCTATATGGTCTTCTCTCAATAGAGAATAGACACACAAGTCATCCATGTAAATATCCAAGAATATTCGCAAGTATTCTTTAAAAGCATGTGTCATTAATCTCTGAAATGTGGCTGGAGCATTGGTCAAGCCAAATGGCATTACCCTAAACGCATATATGCCCCATTTTGTTGCAAACGCTGTTTTGTATTGATCTTCTAGTTTGACCCCCAATTGGTTATAACCAGAGAATCCGTCCATAAAGCTATAGGCCTGCTTGCCTGCTACTCGTTCCAAGACGTGTTCCGTGATAGGGAGAGGATAATTGTCCCTTATTGTTGCTGCATTTACCTTCTTGAGATTCACACACACTCGTAATTTTCCATTTTTCTTAGGTACCACCACGATCGGCAACACCCAGTCAGTGTGCTCTATCTCATAAATAAATTCAGCATCCATAAGTTTGTCTATCTCGTCCTTGATCCTTTTGGTGAATGTCTCATTGTACGTGTACGGACGTTGTTTGCTTGGCTTTGCATCCGACTTTAGAGGGATCGAAAGTTCACAAATGTTAGGATCCACCCCCTTCAGATCTTTGTATGACCATTCAAATACATCACGAAATTCTTTAAGCGTTTTGATCAGTAAGTCCTCTTCTTCCTAGCTTAGATCTGTGGCAATGTAAGCAGGTCAATGACTTTCTCCTGGCTCTGCTAGGTCTATTTTCTTGGCGTTCTCTGGCCCATCATAGGACTCGTTGGATTTAGGCTCTCTCATCGATTGCTGGACCACCAATTTTCTCTCCTGAATGGTGTACTTACAATAGTGAGGAGTCTTTTTACTCCCATCACTAGCGTTCGCTCCATCGCTACTTTACATTTCCGTTATCCATACATTTTTCAGTTTTTGTTTCAAATCATTGTATTTCTTTTTCCGCTCAACTTTCGTTATAATTGGATCTCCAAAGACATCCAATATTTCCCTTGCAACTCTTTTTTTTGCCTTGCTGGTTTTCTTAAGTTTTAATAGTCTTGCCTTAAAACCTGGATCTTTAGCAACCTTAAGAAATGTTCCTAACACTTTATCCTTAGCACAATCAACAGCATGAATGTTCATAAGGAAATGTGTTTTGCTTCTGAACTCAGGCATAGGTCTAAGCCTAGTTGGTCGACTATTATGGTGTCGCCTACTCTTGTATCTTTTTTGGTGTCTCACACTTTGGTTCAGGAAGTTGTAAAAGACGTCATTGTCTTGATCCTGATGGTCGTCTTCCTTCGTATTTTTCGACTTCTCATCATCCGCATTATCTTCGTTTTCACATTGATCAGAAGAATCATAAAATTCTTCTCCCTCCTACTTGATGTTTTTAGTGGGGATGTCCACATAACCCACTATCTTAATATCAAGTTTCGTTTCCGTTTGATTGACCCTCGTATTCTCGGCGTCTCCTTCGTTCTTGTCTTCCTCCACAATTTTGCTCAACATGTAGTATGGTACGATATCATAGCCATTCTCGTCACAAAATTTTGTGGGAGTGACTTCATTGACGCATACATCCAATGTAGCCAAAATTTGAGACCATTCTAGGGGTTCGAGCTTCTCTTCAGGGAAGGGCTCTCGTATATAGGCATCGTCTTCCAATACCCTCTCTAGTGTCCTTTTATTGTGGTCCAATTCACTACATTGAGATGCTCCGCATATCCATATCTCCTTTTTCTTACAGAACCACGTTGGGACTTCTGATCCACTAATGGTGGCTGAGTCGAATTCTTCCACAGGTGTTCTCGTGACATCATGGTAGCTATGATTCCTCATATTTACACATGTAGTGGTTTCAGCATGTCTTAGATACAAATAATCATACCCCCAGTCCTGCACCATCTTGAGTTGCCTCATGAACGGCCTACCAAGGATAATTTCATAATTGTTTTTCTTGCTGAAATCTACCATGGCAGATGTACGTTCGTACTCTATGCCACATGAAGATACCACAATTGCCTCAAGCAATCCTATAGGCCTTTCTATGTGCCCATCCGCTAGTTGCAATTTCATTCTAGTTGTTCGTATTGCCGGTTTTCCCCATTTTTCCCATAGCAATTTGGTAGCAATGGCAATGCCAACTCCACTATCAAGTATGGCCTTAGTCTCTATGCCGTTATACTCAACTGGTAGAGTAGTGTTGCCCTCTTCACCCTCACAATACTCTCCAACCTTTTTGAGAGGCACTGGTCTAGTGTTGACTCGCTTTGGTTCTGTGTCATTAAGCTTAGTTTTGAAGAACTTAGGAGGCGTCCTTATACCAAATTTTTCAAGACATTTTTCCACTTCCGTGCACATGCTTGGCCTAATTTTTAACAATTCTTCCAATGTGATTGTACACTTGACCGGAGTAGACAACAAGTCTGTCAAAATTTTAGTGTCCAATTGATTTGACCCTCCTATTCTTTGAGAAGGTACCCTTCGAATTTCCGACCTTGTCTCGTAGTCCCATGTATGGAGGCAAAGTTCTGAGTGATGCTGGTCTGCTATATTTGGATACAACTGAACCATTATCCCCTTGAAATGAGTTAGCGTCTAAATCCCATGGAGCCTTATTCAAGTTCAACTCCGAGAAAGGCGATGACTCGACTGTTTTTGTCTCATATTTTTCTTGAGCTTTTCTCACCGTTTCCCATAGCTCTTCAGGCCAATTTTCTTCCACAATGGGTGTATATGGTGGAAAATCTTTCAGTGATTCATCATTGATATTATGCACGATTCTTGCATCCTCTACATCAGGCAAGGATTTAACGTTTTCTATCTTGTCAGGTACCCTTTGTTCAGTTTTGATAGGTGTTTCATTGTTTGGTGGTTTGATTATTCTATCCCTCACTTCCATAGGTGGAGGCTCTAGTAAGGCTTGTGCAGTTTCAATCAACTGCTTGCACATCTCTAGTCTTTGTTTTTCTATCTCTGGATATGGATATGTCATCCACCTTTGCTCTAGAGTCCTGTCTGTTCTTCAATCTTACTTCATATGCTTGCAAGATTGCATCTAAGGGTTCATTGACCTTATCTACCAATACAGACCCTCCTGAGCTTGCGCTCCTTGGTCCCTCCGTCGATTTTAGAGAGTCATACTCTCTTTGCTGTTTAAGTTGCTCTCGAGCCATTGTTAGCTCAACTTCTACAGCTTTTTGTTTTCGCTCACGTCTAGCTTTCATTTTTGCTCTTCGTTCTTTCCAAGGATTATCACGACTGACGCTAGACTTGTCAGTCTTGATTTCCTCTTGATTTTCATCGTTACTATTGGGTTGATTGTCATTTTTCCTTGTTTGGGCTCTCGTCAAGACCTTAATAAGAATCGTAGTTTCGTTTTCTGACCCTCCACTGGAAGGCAGTGCTCCCAGCATATTCAAAGTAGTCTTTTCTCCTTTGCTTAGGTTCTTAGGGCAATCAGGAATCAAGTGAGTAATTCCACACTTGGTGCAATATGCGTTGACCCTAATGATTTCATCATGAGGACAGTCTCTCAGCCAATGGTATCCACCACACTTGTAGCATGGTCCCTTAGGCTGTTGAGGTGCTCCTTGAGCTCCTCTTTGTTGGTGTGCATGCCTCTGGCCGCTCATGCCTCCGTTGGCTATGAAAAACAATGTTTGTTCATCCAAGCTATATCTCCCTTCTCGTGCTGCCTGTGTAGCACTTGGTGGTCCTGTATTTCCTATCATGCTCCATGGTTCTAGTGTGGAGAGTTCTTCTGGTGGATAATAGACAGGATTTGCAGTACATCCATTGGGATCTTCGTAATATGCATGCATAGGCACCAAAGCCTTTTCTTCCAATTCAGTTACGGTTGGTGTGTATCTTATGACGATTGGTCGTAATCCTGGTAGGGGTGGTTGTTGCCTCAACACTGGTTGTGGTCTTTCTACACCTATGGGTCCTAGTAGGTTGCCTGCTTGATACCTAGGGATCGATGGAATTTGAGGAGATGCTACTTGAGCTTGGGGAGCATATGGTCGTTCTCTCACATACTCCTTATTATAATAAAATTCCTCCGTCCCATGGTTTGTCCATTTTTGTTCAATCGCACACCATTTTGGCTATTTAGCCTGAGGTTTGGCATACAAGTTAATCTTCTTTAGCACTTCCTCTACAAGCTGCTCCTGGCTTACAGCTATTTCTCCTTTCGGTGCTGTCTTAATGGACTTGCTTCCACTTTGTTGTGAGGATGAATCGTCGTCAAGATCCTTGAGTTCACCCTCTTTGTAGACCGTGCAATTGTCTACAAGGTAAAGAGCCTCCTTAGTTAACTCATTTAACGTCGTGCTCCTCTTCATATGTAAGTCCTTCTGGAGATCTGCATTCCTCAGTCCTTGAGTAAATATAAGCATAAGTCTGGACTGAGTTGGCAGTTCTTCCACAGGGTAGAACTTAACATATCTTTTTAGTCTTAGGGCTGCCTTTCTCACAGATTCCCCTTCTTTCTGTTTGAATTTGTGGATTTGTGAGACAGTATTATGAGCTATTCCCCTTTGTGAGAATTCCTCAATAAGCTCATCAAACACCTCCTCCATAGACTCAAAGTCTTCGCTCCATAGAGTCAAACCATATAGCTGCATCATCCTCTAGGGTTGGTCCAAACCCTGCAAATTGGGTAGGGAAGTCTAACACCTCTTCAACTCTAATTACATGCACAAAGGCTGCTACATGATCCCTCGGATCCGTGTTTCCCGTGTATTTCTTGTTTACCCATTTTTGCACTTGAGAAGGTCTATTTCTACGGTGGTCTACAAATCTCATCATTGGATCTCCACGTCCTAGTTGATATACCTCCTCTAGTCTTGTGTAGTGGCCAGGTTCCTCTCCCAGCGGTGCTCCTAAGCCATAATTTCTAACAGTTCTTGCAAGAGATGGTTCATCTCTTCGAACTCGTTCTATGGGTGGTCTTCCAGGCTCTATTGACCCTTGAGTCTTTGTCTTACTCTCTCCTTGATACCGTGAATAGAGTGGTGGTTCTTGTAAATCCCTTAGCCCTCGTGCGGCTTGATAACCATCTCGGTTTTGGTCTTGTTCTAATGTTGCACTCTGTTGAAGCCATGCCTGCAATGATGGCTGGGTAGCTGGTTGGTCTTGGTAGTTGAACGTCGATTGTCGAGTAGAATGTGAGGTCACGTCATACTCCTCTGAAAATGGATTTGTCGATTTGCTAGGGGTGTATGTGGCTCTTGGTATTTCTTCGGGGGCATATATTGATGCTCCTGGAACCGTTGCCTTTTCTACCTCCTCTGGGAGAATACGTTGGTATTCTCGCCCGTACCTATCAACAAAAATGATATCCTTTCCCATAACAATTTCATAAGAGAATAAGTAAAGAACCTTGTCTTTGCTTAACTCATTTGGGTATGGTTCTTATCAACGAAAGTAGGAAACTATTCCCTCGCTCTCATGCTTGTAAATCCCCACATTCTCTTTATAAGTTGAGACCCTAGTTGTTTTCTTATCATACATAAAAAGAGCTCCAGGTCGATCAATGTTTGGAGGCAGTTCTTGGGTTTCTGAAGCCATTTTCCCTTTCGCCACGTTATCTCCATATCTGTTGTAATCCTTAGGGTTACTAACTATCAGATAGTGGTTCCCCTTTTCGTCTTGGAATCTATCTCCATCATCATAGACTCGAATTATCTCCAGTCTCTGAGCCGGTCTTTCTTCAATACAAATACACTTGCTTCCTCGATAGTCAGAATAAACTAAGGCTCCCCTCGAGTTTGTTCCTTCTAAGAAGATTACAGTGAACCTAAAATCGTTCAAAGGATTTAGGGAGGTGCTTCCCCCTGGCATTGGTCCTTCATAGGAGACACCTCCTAGCTGTTGACTACCCATCATGAAAAAGGATTTGTCTGACGAAGTGTCAGTATCACTACCCTCCTCAATAATTGGTGCTAGTGGATCTAGCCTTGCCTGAGTTACACTCTCTTCAGTGGACGTGGTGCTTACTTGACTTTTGACACTTTTAGCTCCTGACTTAAAAAAGGCTCCTGACCTTAAATACATAAGAATCAAAGCTGTATTGCAAACTTAAAGCTTACCTGGACTCCTTCTTCCTGTGCGGCTCTATGATGATCTCCTTCTGGGATCTACACAAGTATGGTTAGTCTGTTCACAAGGGTTTTCCTTGAACCAGGAAAAATCTTTTAATTATGTACAACAACCACTTTTTTTATGACAACTGGTCAGTCTTCTCGTGGTCCAATTTCAAATATGAGATGATGACTGGGATCTATGTGAAGAGTATGTCCTAGCAGTATAGTCACAATTTGCAAAAAATTGTCTGAATCACCCTTTTCTGAGTCTATCGCGATAGACTTACAGATTACTCAGCATAAGTCAATTTAAAATTGTGACTTTACCTTTGAGTTCCCCTTACTCTCTAGAGTTTATCCCTCAAGTTTTATGAAATTTGGACACTTGGTTTGGGTTTTGGGCCAATTTAGTGTTTTTGTCAGAGCCTGATTCTCTATCTGGGCCTTAGATTCACTTTCAGTGATCTGAACACCTTGAAATTTGGTGTGTATGATATTTAGGCTCTTCTTAAGCTCTCCCTGGGAGGAATTTGAAAATTAAGGTCCCTAGCCCGTACTTCCCGAGTCTATCGCGATAGACTCAGAAATTTCTCTAGTGTTGGCCTTTTTCACAAGTTCTCCCCACTGCTGGTTTCCCCACTCTCTGCATAGTGCATTGACAAGTTTGTGCACTGTTTGGACATTCGGTCAAAGCCTTCTTGCCACACTGTCTCTGAATTCAAACTCTAACACGAGTCTTGAGGTTTGGTGGTCAAGATGGTGTTCAAATTCACTTAATTTTTGTGAGCACCCTTGTATGGATGTGTTCAACCTATGGTATAAAGGTTTTTTCCAGATTGTTAGTCTATCTCCAAATCACTAGTCTATTGCGATAGACTCACCATAGAGCAACTAGGATGTGATTGTTTTTTACTATTTTTGGACAGTTGTGTTCCCTGTGACCATATAAGTATATCCCCTGAGTTTCACTGAATTTGGACTTATTTTGACCTTGGACTCAAACACTTGACAAATTTCACTTTTCTATGGCAATTCACAACTCAAATGCACTTAAAGTGATGCAAATTTGATGACACTTCAACTTAAGCTTGTGAATATCAGTTGTACCGCATGACACAATCAGTTTACCCCAGGCTAGTGGTTATATCTCTTCTTGGCCTCTCTAGGTTCACTTAGTGTTTTCTTATGGCAATCACTTGTTTCTTTTTGTTGGTTTTGGTCGCAATTTTAACATTTTCTCAAGCGTTGGATCATAAATTCAAATGTCTACTCTTTTCACACCCTAAAAGAGTATATGGTGTGGGTTTTGCTTTCAAGGCAAGCAAACAGCCTTATTGTTTCTTCTTTTTGTTTGTTTTGCATTTTTACAACGTTTTTCTACACTATTTCTACACAACCATAAAAAGCACTCAAAACCATAAAACCATAACTCCACATTATCCTACCTAACTAAATCTAACTAGTCACAGACCCTCGGTAAGACACAGGCTTCCTGGCTATCCACTAGACCTCAGGATACCCTCTCCTGGATCTTGTTCTAAAAGTTTAAGCTCTCTTTAGTCAAAACTAAAGTAAGCTAACCATCACACGAGTGACGTAGATCTTCCTACTTAAGGTCTTGTGTCCCCGGCAGCGTTGCTAATGTTTTAGGAAAATCTACTCCCCTGTTCATGCTCACAAGCACGACACAGACAACATACTTATCATTCGGTGACACGACTAACCTGTAGGTGCACAGAGGCAATCTCGTTAGCTTGTCAGGGTGAGACCAACCTACACATACGCACTTCTATGATGCATCAATCACTAATCCTTGTTAACTTCAACCCACTCTATCCCTAAACGCCCATAGCACCGTTTGCACATCAAATGAACTCAGAATCGCTTCAAACTTGCTAGGCACTATCCCCTTACTAGGATAAACTTACCTATAAGTCCAATCTCACCCGATTATAACCCTAACTACCTCGAATCCAGTCATGATAGACTCATAGGTCATAACCTAAAAGTGTGTGAATAAGTCTATGAACATCTATGCGTAGCTAGTTTCGTCCTCGTTCCATAAAGTACTTGATTGTTGAAAACAGACACTGTTTGTGCTACCTACAAGCAAAACAAGCTCGTGGAAGGGTCGCTCGCAAACAACTCGAAAGATGCGAATGCGTGGCATGGGCGCGTAGCTCTCAGAGAGGCTACCGCGATGGTGGGTTGCTTCGTGAATCCGGTGAGGGAGATGCGCGTAGCGAAGAGGATAAGATAAAAAACACACTCTCTCTCTCTCTCTCTCTCTCTCTCTCTCTCTCTCTCTCAGAATCATACGATATAGGATTAATCATTTCAAATGTTATTTAAAAAAAATGGTTCTAAGGTGACCTTTATACTTTAGTCACCTTAGGTCAAAATGTACATGGGATTTTAATTGAGTTCTACTCATCATAATTACAAAGTGGAAACGCATATGGGTCCCGGCCGACTAATTAATCTTTACATAATCTAGACAAGTGGATCAAAATGATAAGACGTCTTTGACATAAAAATGGTAATTTGATAGGCTTTACAAGGTGGGCTCATTACAAAAGTTGGACAAGTTGGGCTCCAACATTCTTGTATCTGTCTCCAAAGCTTGTCTAAGCCATCATCCTCTTTGTAGTCCTTTGGTACCGTAGGATGGAAGTCCTCAAATGCCTGATATGTGGTATTCATCACTATTTAAGGCCTTTCAAATTCACTTGTGGGATTCTTGATTGTTCCTTCAATTTTGTGTCTTGGTGGGGTTATCAGTGTTATAGCCGAAACTTCTTTCCAACTCTTTGGTTTTCTTGTTGATGGCTCTAGAAAAGCTTGAGCAGTTTGGATCATTTTTTGACACATCTCCAACGTTTGCTTTTCCAACTCAGCGTAAGGATATGGTGTGAGGTCCCCACCCCGTCGTATCAAACAACGGATCTGATGGTAAACCTGGTGGCCACTAGATCTATAGCGGAAGCAAACAAAATGGTTTAGGGTTCAACTAGCGGACGATCTCTCATCACAAAGTGAGTCGAGTTCGAGCCTACTAGCAATGAGATCTAGCTCCACCTCGCAGGGGAAGCGTACTTAACTATCTAGCGATCCTAAGATCCACCTTCCAAGAGGAGAGAAACCTCGAGTGCCTTTTTCCCCATGTTTCAGAGGCACGTACTATCGAGGATTCGCCGCTCTAGGGGCAATGAGTAATACCAATATCGAGTAAGCACTATGGGGACAAAAAGTTCCCGACCAATCGGAACCACCCATCTCGTAGGCATTGGCAACCCGAGCCAAGCCCCCACTTTCCACCCCCACACTCACACTTCCTCGTGTGACCTAATTACTACCACGAGGGTTGTTCAACATAGATATTCCTTGTTTAATTCCGAATCACATGGTTCGCTAAAACAACCCTTCAACCAGTATTGCAAACAACACCAAGACAGAATTCTAGTAAAAATTCTACTCAAACTTATTCATAAAAGTTCCAATGTTTTGGAGGTACAACATCCCCCCTCCAACGAGAGTTTACTCCTCTCGTTGTTGCCTAGCTACCCATACAACTAGGTATGTCCACCGCATAGAAATCACGTCATGGACACTCCCACCGCATAGAAAGCAAGACGTGGGTTCCCACCGCTTAACCAGCAGTCGTGGGTATCCACCGCTTAACCAGCAGTCGTGGATTCAAGAGCCCTTAACCAGGAACTTTGCCCCTGTGATCAGGAGGGGGTTCATGACTAATTCAACATTGGAAATAGAATGAACATGCCGAGCTAAATTTTCCCTAGCAGACATTCTTTCCTATTGCAAACAACATTCCCATCAATCATTTCCTTCCTACTTTAGAACTTAATGTACAATGCTTTCAATGCCGAGGTTTCCGTTGGATTTTTCCAACTTGTTTGGGGATATGAGCATTCCTAACTAGCGTATGTAATGTTAGTTTAAACAACTTGAATAAAAATATGATCTACCTCTTCCCCTTCTTCATCGATGGCCCGTGAGATGGCCGGTATTTGTTCCTCCATGGGAGCCTTCCCCTTCCCGTTGACATTGCTCGTTCCTGCCTCGCGATCGTGGGCACCACCGAAGCGAGTCCTCTTAACCGGAGCCATTTCTCACTACTTTAAATGATTAGCTTGGAGAAAGAGCTAAGGTTCGCAAGCATCATAACAGTCCAATGGGTAGATTAGTGACATTAATTAATCCCTCCTATATGATAGATCTAGATTTTTCATAAAGCAATCATTAAGGATGGCACATAATCCTATGGGAACCGGCTCTAAAGGTAATTACTCGGCTTACATGATTAAGAATAATAGGATTTCACTAATGGAATTATCAGAGAGATGAGTTAAGTATGATTAATCTCTTTCCTAGCAATTAGAGGGTGCAGAGTCAT
Source organism: Adiantum capillus-veneris (assembly GCF_014529385.1). Lineage (NCBI taxonomy): Eukaryota > Viridiplantae > Streptophyta > Polypodiopsida > Polypodiales > Pteridaceae > Adiantum > Adiantum capillus-veneris. Next base: position 11,130,575 of record NC_140934.1, read on the forward strand.
CGCATGCATAGGTGTGAGAAAAACCATCTCTTAGAGACTTAATGACAGATTAATCTTACCTTAATTATATCTTAATGCATAACAGAGATGACTCTAAATCAGCTACAATATTAATGCGTGATAGAAAGAGTGGTTCTCATCAATCTACACAATTTCTAGCCTACCGATTAATTACTATACTGCCTAGAGAGAGAAAATTCTGGTAATTATTCTCTAATCGTTAATTGAGAGTGATGAATGGCCAATATATCAGCTATGGGATGATGATTACATAATAGAGTATGGTTAATGAGAATTTAGAGAGTAATTATAGAGAATTACGACTAGGAATAAACATAATAGACGAGAAATTTAGGCGGTAATGAAAAGGATTTGCAGAAAACATTAATTAAACCGTAGTTACCGTGATTAAGGGCTGATAATCCTCTCGATTCTCTGATCTAATCGAGCTTCTTGAGGCGAGAATTCGACAGCACCTCCCTCCTTGCTTCTCCTTCAAAAGGTGTGTGTTCCGGCAGCACCTTCCCAGAGTGTGTGTAGGTGTGTGTGTGTGCACTGTGTGTGTGAGCATATATGTGTGTGTGTGTGTGTGTGTGTGTGTGTGTGTGCAGGTCTTTAAATAGGCCTCCTCAAGCTGAAAATCGATCTGGGTTGCTAAATGCATCTGGGAGCTTCTCCAGTTAAGCATGGCAAGTTCAGTTGCCTACCCACCAAGTGTCCAGCTGGTTCAGTAAACTGACTCTCACACTGAGTTGCAGGCTTGGCAGCTTCCCCAAGACTCCCACAAAGCAAGAGGGCGCCCCCTAGCTGCTAAAGCAGGTTTGGAGTGGGGGCTGGGACCTGTTCCCACATAGCCTCAGGCCCACGGTGCCTCCCGGACAATTTTGTGAAAAATTGGTTTTAGGCTAAAATGGGTCATACGAGTCGGATTTTGATGCCAAAAATTGCTATAGCAAGCTCTAACTAAGGCGTACTGGCCCGAGTACCTGTCATATTTAGCAGCCCCCGGGATCCAAAAATGCATTTTTTTTCAAATTCGGGGTACGGGTGCAGATTTTCGAGACGGTCGAGACTGGACGGGTCGGGTGACCAAAAACTTACTATTTTTAGAAATTTTTCACAAAAATTATTTTAATTCACATTTTGAAGCTTTATAACATTCTAAACATCATGGCATTGACGGAATCTGGAAAACTGCTAAAAATAGTAACTTATTTCATTGTATTCATTTCGTGGTACAAGGGTGCTCTTGTGATCGGGTCAGAGACCTTACAACCTCCCCAACGTGAAAAATTTGAGATGTACTCATCTCAAGAATACATCAGGATAAACTCTATGCTAACTACTTAGGTACATATATCCTTTGTCTAAAGTAAAGATATCCTTTGATAATAGAGTAGTCTTTAGCTTTATGCGTCTTATTCGGCTGAACTTTGATGAGATTCTGGTGCTTGATTTATTGCTCACTAGGATTAGCACTTGCATCATACATTGTTGCTCTCTCATCAGCTTCATCACCCACAGTTGGTTGTCTCACTGCGGCATTAGCGAAAGCTCTACTTCCTTGTCCTATGTTTCCTCTTCCTCGGCCTCCTCTTCCGTTTGGTTGACCTCGCCCGTTGGCGTTCAGAGGTACATTATTAGCACCGGATGTTTGGGAAATCCTTTTTGGACATCGACTTTTGTAATGTCCATACTCCTGACACTCAAAGCATCTTATATTGGGAAACTCGGTAGCTGTCGTGGGAGCTACTACCGGACGATGGTTGTATGCAGGGTTGATTGGTCTGTTACTCCAGTTGTCTGTCCTGGCCCTCTTTGACAAATAGTATTCACTATCTTGGGTAGTCCTCTGAATCTCTTTAGCTAACGGTTTGGCCCTTAGCAAGGCATCTTGCAAAGTTGCTGGCCTGAGAGCTTCTAGTCGGTTGTTCAGGGGGTCGATGAGTCCTTGGCAGAACCGTGCTACCTGTTGTTCCAATGTCATCTTAGGAGCATATCTCCGAAGAGTGACAAACTTTGAATAATATTCTTCGACAGATGAAGTCAGCTGCCGAAGGGAAAAGAACTCGTTCATCTTCAAGGTTTTATAGGCGGGTGGTAAGTAACGCTCCATCACAGCAGCCTTGATGTCTTCCCATGACTGGGAAGATCCCTTGATATCCAAGTCCCTGCAATGTTGTTTCCACCAGATCTTGGCATCACCAGACAAGCGGAACATTGCAAGCATGGTTTGGTTCTTGGGTTGAGTTCTCGCAGCTTCGAAATAGTCATCCATAGCCTCCATCCATACTTCTGCATCTCTTTCCACATTTGCCCCTTCGCCTTTAAAGGTTGGAGGCTGAGCTTGTTTAAGGAGGAGCTTCTTCTCTTGCGCTGCCGAGTAGAGAGCAGCAGGCGGTGCCTATCCAATGGTATAAAACTCATTACTATAGCACTCTTCTCAAATGGACCTAATCTTTTCCATACTCAAGAAGAATTTTAACTTTTGGGCTTAACCAGCCTACTTAATCTGTACATCTATCACAAAGTATTTTAACCATTCCACCATTTAAATTCCATTGAATACATCCAAAATTGTCCGATAAATAATGGTGAAAACTTTACTCGAGAGCTTTGATCCATACTTATAACTTTAGGTGCATCAATAGGCTACCTGCCCGCAGCACTAGTCGCACCAACGACTTCTCAAAAAACATCATGTGGAACCCATTGAATCCCGACAAGCTCAACAATTAAAATTCTTTAACCTCACTCAGGAGACAATCCACTAGACAAATCCAATGTCATCAATTTGGGAAACATCATGCTCAAGCTTTGAGTACGAGCTATCCTACAATCCCTTAGTTTTTAAAATTTCAAACAACATCATTTTCTAGTTCGTAAACCTATAGCTCTGATACCAGGTGTGAGGTCCCCACCCCGTCGTATCAAACAACGGATCTGATGGTAAACCTGGTGGCCACTAGATCTATAGCGGAAGCAAACAAAATGCTTCATGGTTCAACTAGCGGACAATCTCTCATCACAAAGTGAGTCGAGTTCGAGCCTACTAGCAATGAGATCTAGCTCCACCTCACAGGGGAAGCGTACTTAACTATCTAGCGATCCTAAGACCCACCTTCCAAGAGGAGAGAAGCCTCGAGTGCCTTTTCCCCCATGTTTCAGAGGCACGTACTCTCGAGGATTCGCCGCTCTAGGGGCAATGAGTAATACCAATATCGAGTAAGCACTATGGGGACAGAGAGTTCCCGACCAATCGGGACCACCCATCTCGTAGGCATTGGCAACCCGAGCCAAGCCCCCACTTTCCACCCCCACACTCACACTTCCTCGTGTGACCTAATTACTACCACGAGGGTTGTTCAACATAGATATTCCTTGTTTAATTCCGAATCACATGGTTCGCTAAAACAACCCTTCAACCAGTATTGCAAACAACACCAAGACAGAATTCTAGTAAAAATTCTACTCAAACTTATTCATAAAAGTTCCAATGTTTTGGAGGTACAACATCCCCCCTCCAGCGAGAGTTTACTCCTCCCGTTGTCGCCTAGCTGCCCATACAACTAGGTATGTCTACCGCATAGAAAGCACGTCATGGACACTCCCACCGCATAGAAAGCAAGACGTGGGTTCCCACCGCTTAACCAGTAGTCGTGGGTATCCACCGCTTAACCAGCAGTCGTGGATTCAAGAGCCCTTAACCAGGAACTCTGCCCCTGTGATCAGGAGGGGGTTCATGACTAATTCAACATTGGAAATAGAATGAACATGCCGAGCTAAATTTTCCCGAGCAGACATTCTTTCCTATTGGAAACAGCATTCCCATCAATCATTTCCTTCCTACTTTAGAACTTAATGTACAATGCTTTCAATGCCGAGGTTTCCGTTGGATTTTTCCAACTTGTTTGGGGATATGAGCATTCCTAACTAGCGTATGTAATGTTAGTTTAAACAACTTGAATAAAAATATGATCTACCTCTTCCCCTTCTTCATCGATGGCCCGTGAGATGGCCGGTATTTGTTCCTCCATGGGAGCCTTCCCCTTCCCATTGACATTGCTCGTTCCTGCCTCGCGATCGTGGGCACCACCGAAGCGAGTCCTCTTAAGCGGGGCCATTTCTCACTACTTTAAATGATTAGCTTGGAGAAAGAGCTAAGGTTCGCAAGCATCATAACAGTCCAATGGGTAGATTAGTGACATTAATTAATCCCTCCTATATGATAGATCTAGATTTTTCATAAAGCAATCATTAAGGATGGCACATAATCCTATGGGAACCGGCTCTAAAGGTAATTACTCGGCTTACATGATTAAGAATAATAGGATTTCACTAATGGAATTATCAGAGAGATGAGTTAAGTATGATTAATCTCTTTCCTAGCAATTAGAGGGTGCAGAGTCATCGCATGCATAGGTGTGAGAAAAACCATCTCTTAGAGACTTAATGACAGATTAATCTTACCTTAATTATATCTTAATGCATAATAGAGATGACTCTAAATCAGCTACAATATTAATGCGTGATAGAAAGAGTGGTTCTCATCAATCTACACAATTTCTAGCTTACCGATTAATTACTATACTGCCTAGAGAGAGAAAATTCTGGTAATTATTCTCTAATCGTTAATTGAGAGTGATGAATGGCCGATAATTCAGCTATGGGATGATGATTACATAATAGAGTATGGTTAATGAGAATTTAGAGAGTAATTATAGAGAATTACGACTAGGAATAAACATAATAGACGAGAAATTTAGGCGGTAATGAAAAGGATTTGCAGAAAACATTAATTAAACCGTAGTTACCGTGATTAAGGGCTGATAATCCTCTCGATTCTCTGATCTAATCGAGCTTCTTGAGGCGAGAATTCGACAGCACCTCCCTCCTTGCTTCTCCTTCAAAAGGTGTGTGTTCCGGCAGCACCTTCCCAGAGTGTGTGTAGGTGTGTGTGTGTGCACTGTGTGTGTGAGCATATATGTGTGTGTGTGTGTGTGTGTGTGTGTGTGTGTGCAGGTCTTTAAATAGGCCTCCTCAAGCTGAAAATCGATCTGGGTTGCTAAATGCATCTGGGAGCTTCTCCAGTTAAGCATGGCAAGTTCAGTTGCCTACCCACCAAGTGTCCAGCTGGTTCAGTAAACTGACTCTCACACTGAGTTGCAGGCTTGGCAGCTTCCCCAAGACTCCCACAAAGCAAGAGGGCGCCCCCTAGCTGCTAAAGCAGGTATGGAGTGGGCTGGGACCTGTTCCCACACAGCTTCAGGCCCCTGATGCCTCCCGGACAATTTTGTGAAAAATTGGTTTTAAGCTAAAACGGGTCATACGAGTCGGATTTTGATGCCAAAAATTGCTATAGCAAGCTCTAACTAAGGTGTACTGGCCCAAGTACCTGTCATATTTAGTAGCGCCCGGGGTCCAAAAATGAATTTTTTTCAAATTCGGGGTACGGGTGCAGATTTTTGAGACGGTCGAGACTGGACGGGTCGGGTGACCAAAAACTTACTATTTTTAGAAATTTTTCACAAAAATTATTTTAATTCACATTTTGAAGCTTTATAACATTCTAAACATCATGGCACTGACGGAATCTGGAAAACTGCTAAAAATAGTAACTTATTTCATTGTATTCATTTCGTGGTACAAGGGTGCTCTTGTGATCGGGTCAGAGACCTTACATATGTCATCCATTTCTGTTCCAAGTTTTGGTTAGTTTGAAGTCGCACTTCGTAGGCTTTCATAAGTGTGTCTAGAGGTTCATTCATAACAGCTCAAGCTTTGCTAGAGCCACCAACTAGCACAGATCCCCCCAAACTTGCACTCATTGGTCTCTTTTTCTCATTAGGTTCTTTGGTATCTAGAACTTCCAACTCAGGATTGATTTGATTTTTTTAACTCTCTAACCTGTCCTCAATTTGTTTTAATTACTCCACCAGGGCTATCTATTCACGTTCCTTCCTAACTTTCATGCGTGCTTTCTTGGCCTTCCACGTGTTTTGTTGATTTTTTCGTTCATAACTAGGCGCATCTATTTTGGGTTCCTCAACTATCGGTTCTTTCCTTGCTTTTGTAGCTTGCTCTCTTTTGACAGCCTGTATAGGTATCACTGTTTCATTGGCTTCAGTATATTTAACGTTGTTTTCATCATTTTATTTGGGTTTTTAGGAAGTCATTGATCAAATGAGTAATGTTGCAATCTAAACAGTATACATTCACTCTAATTATCTCTATATGAGGATAGTCTTCATAAAGTGGTCTCCAGCACACTTATAGCATGGTCCTAAGGTTGGTGTGGAGCTCCTGGAGCTGCTCTCTGTTGATAGGTAGGTATTTGTCCTACTATCCCATTGTTGGCTATGAACAACAATGTGCATTCATCCAAATTGTATCTACCTTCTCTTGTAGCATGAGTTTCTGTTGATGGTCCAACATTCCCAATCATGCTCCAAGGTTCCAGTGCTTTTGGCTTTTGCAACAAGCTAACACAAACACCATTTTTCGGAGTTCTCTTTGTAAAACATTTATTATTTTGATAAATCGAGAATTTTGTAACTCCTATTTTCTCGGATAAACTCTGTATTTAATGAGCCGAGGCTACAAGCTTCCAGATTGTATTAGCCAACCATTTCCCAGCTTTGGTAGAACTCCAAATTATTAGTTTTGACCACCCAAAAACCTTGGCTAAGGTATAAAAGCCAATTTTTGTAAGTTTTTTATAAGTTTTGGATAAGAAATACACAGCGTGAGCTAACGACGCTCACTCCTCTCCTTTTCGTGCTTTCTACTCCCTCCCCAGTTGTCACATTGCAATTGCGTTTGTTGCATTGCACCCGCAGGTAAGAGCTCTACGCATTGACGTAAGCAGTTCACAATATTTCGTAGTTTTTGGCGTCGTCGACCCGCGGCCTAATTTCATCATAACTAGGAAGTTACACTTTCAAATCAAAGACTAAGCATAGGCGGGGTATTTAGGCATCATTGCTAAGCATTTAGATGCATTCTGGGTCGAAAACGACTAGGTCAAAAATCCACTGCTGTTAATAATCGCGATTTTGGAACTTGACATAAAGTGGGGTTTGAGACCATAAGCATGCGTGCTTAGGTCTTATAGACTTGTCTTAGAAGTTTCATTACGTTTGGATGTCATTTGATGCTGTAACGGATGGGATTTGTTTGTCGATGAGCGATTGGCTTTTCGTGATTTCAGTCACTTGAGTGTAGCTTGAGTTAGATGAGAGTTGTTACTTGTTTTTCGAGAGATTGACAACCTCTTGTAGCCTCTATGCACTAGTCGAGTCAGCCTCATCCCATGGTTTGACAAATTCATCGTGGTTCTCTCTAATACTGTAATAAGATAGGATGCTGAGGTTAGACATGCGTCCCACATTTGGTGTTGCCGTCGGGGATGGAAGAGACCTAAACTACAAAAAAATATGAGTGTCTTGTGAAGTTGTCCTTTAACTTCCTCTAGGTTCGCCTAGAGTTCAAAACTTTCTTTTAGAAACCGTATAACTTAAGATTGTCGTCTTTTGCTACGTAGAGGTAGCTTGGAAGTAATTGTACTTGCTGAGTGCGTTTAGGATTGTAGAATTAGATTAGGATTTTGAGAATGATTGGTAGACAAGACAAGTCTTAAGATCAGTGATCAGAAAAACATAAAACACAAGAAAACGAGTGTTTGTGGACACTTTCCACAACCCCGTTGCATGAGAATCTAGGAGTAGGGTAAGTAGGATCCAAGGTGGATTTCAGAACATTGCTCTCTCTAAAAGAATCAAGTCTGAGTTGTTATTGAAAGTTGCAAAATTTCAGGTCTATGGCTAGAAATAGCTCGAAAAGACTTGAAACCACTCAATCCGATTGGAGAGTAAGCTTAAGAGTTGTCTGAACTAGTTGGTAAGCTCAAAGACACTTTGAGGTAAACATTTTCAGAGTTGGTCAAAACTCAGATTATTTACTTTCTCTTAACATTTTAGGCCAAATTAAGCTTTGATTTGATTCATAGGCTTAAAATAGCTCATATAAAGACTGTCTTTGAAAAAATTACAAAAAAGTGTTCATTTCAAGCCTGAAGTTAGTAATCGCAATTACTAACTTTTTGCTCTAAATTGACCAAGGTTCATACCATTGACACATTGTATGTGTACAAACAACTTTTGTCAAGGCCCAAGAGATTTGGATCACCAAACTGGCAAAAAACTGGGTAAAAACTAAAGTTTGTACTGACTTTTTGAATCTTGAGTGTAAATTGGGAAAAATTTGTCCAAACTTGTTGAAAATTGATTCATAGGCTTATACTGATGTGATAAACATGTGTACATGCTCAGTTGACCAAAAAGATGAAAAAATTTATCAGTAGTAAATAATCACGATTATTTACATATGCTCTCTTTTTCAACTTTTTTGATCAAGTCAGCATACCACTAGTTTTACCATGTTGTAATAAGCGCACAAACCAAATTTGGTAAGATTTGGATCACTGGATTGAAAATTGTGACCAAAATTGCAAAGTTAGTCCGCGGACAGATAATTGATGACCATTTGACCATAAATTATCCAAACTTGATGAAGCTTGGCTAGTGACCTTAACTTGAGGTGCTTAAAAGATCTGTGTCAAAGTTGGGACAAAAAGTTGCAAAATATAGCTGGAGTAAATAATCACGATTATTTACATCTGCTTCAAAACTTGAGAAATTTGCAAATTTGAGTATACCACAAGGTCAAGCATACCAAGTGGACTTCACAAATCAATTTCTGTGAAATTTGGATCACAAAAGTGAGACTTAAGCTAGATTCTCGAAATCAGAGTCTGTGGACACAAAACAGTTGATAAACTTGATAAGATTTTGTCCAAACTTGTTGAAACTTGTCCAAGGACAAGTTGTATACTTGCCAAACTAATCAAAAAAGTACAAAAATTTGACAAAAGTAAATAATCATGATTATTTACTTCTGCTATCCAGAGACATCAATTTTGACTTTTGAACTTATCATTAGGGAAAATTTGGACTCACAAAGGGGCCCTATAAGGAGTTTGACTTCCTCTCTCATGTCCAAAACGGGCGTGCGGTAAAATTTTTACAATCAACTCTAAACTTGGCGGAGATTTGATAGTTAGAATCTTGTTTTCAAGCTCTTTCTAATCATATATAGCACGCCACGAGATTCCTCATATTTTGAAAGATTCTATTTTTGATTCTCTAGATTCCAGACGGAGTTGTCACATCACAAGAGTATTCCAAATGGAGTTGTCACATCACAAGAGAATCAAAAATAGAATCTTCCAAAATATGAGGAATCTCATGGCGTGCTATATATCAGTAGAAAGAGCTTGAAGAGTAGATTCTAACTGTCAAATCTCCGCCAAGTTTAGAGTTGATTTGCAAAAAATTTACCGCACGCCCGTTTTGGACATGAGAGAGGAAGTCAAACTCCTTATAAGGCCCCTTTGTGAGTCCAAATTTTCCCTAATGACAGTGTTAGACCAACATAATATAAAGCCACAAGGCAATTTTGGGTTCAATCCGATCAAAATTGGTACATGTACACTCAGTTTCCAGGTTGCAGATCAAAACTTTGAATTTTTGCTAAAGTCGAATTTGAAAGTCAAATTTTGACTCCCATAGCTCGATTTGAAGTGATACACAGAGACCAATCATGAGAGTAGGAAAAACTCTACTCTCCTTATAGAAGAATAGCTAATTTGATCAAATTTGTACAGGAATCAGGTTGCAGACGAGGAATTAGTGGCTTGACGAAAAGTTGTAATCGAATTAAGTGGAAATTGACGACAAGTCAATCCAAAGGTGAGTACTCTATCCAGGGCTTCATAAGTCTATATGAACCTTAGATCTGGTCGTGTACTAAGAAATCAGGGCATACTCGTAGAAACCTCCAGTAGAGTATCCACCGAAGAAAGCCTGAATCAAGGAAATTCTTTGCATACAATTCTTGAAGAAGTCTCAGACACTTTTTTAGATTCAACATCCGAATTGTCTTCTTACTCAACTCACTCGGAAAACGGAACGACAGTGCGCTATAAGCATATACTATCTTTTTACAAGACTAACTGTCATGGGGCCCACGTTTACTTGGACCCTAACAAAGAGTATGCTATTCGCATTGATGACCATGGGATTGAGTTCGAAGAAGAGATTAGAGCAAACAAACAAGGAAAAATGTACATGGATCGAAATGGAACTCAGTATTTAAAAGTCAAAAACCCTGATGTGATAGACAAATGGGGGTTAGAAGTAAACACCATAATCCCAGATATGTCAGCAAAAGAAGGACCACCAACTTTAGAATTTGAGGGATACGATTAAGTAGACATGAAGCCTTTGAAATGGCTTAGTACGGATACTCCTAGGATTGGGGTCTATTTTTGGGAAGATAGAAACATAAAAGATCTTTTGTTGACTTCGCATGCCAAACCAGGACAACTAACGGCCATGAAGATCATCTATATCTTCAAGATCACAGATAAGGGATCAACGGACCTATGAACCTACTTAAATAGGGATTGTTATAACAACAACTTTGTTATGATGACTCATGAGGAGGTAGAACAAACCAAATACCAAGGGTATTCCATACGGGATTGGATATTGGGGCAAGGACCAAAGACAATTCCAAGAGATGAACACCGTGAGAGATCATCTGAGGGTAATGTAAAGAAATCAAAAACCACCTCATCACGTAGAAAACCGAGAGACACTAAGGCCGGTCCAAGGCTACATGAGTCACTATTTCCAATAGACTGGTTTGAAGGACTCGGAACAAGACCAACTGCCAGGAGACGGGGAGTGGAGCCAAATAGACGCGTCAGACCAGCTGATTTTCAGAAATGGGTCAAAAAATACAGTGGATCAGGGGATCCATACAACCACTTAGCAAGCTTTAAGCAAGTGCTAAGAGTAGAGCATATATTCGATTTTCAAACTCAATTCGAAAGGGGTTGGAATGACATTAGAAGGAAAAGCATTGACATGGTTCCAAAACATTCCACCAATGTCAATCATGGACTTGAACACATTAGCTCAAGGATTTGTAGCTGCTTGTTCCAAAACAGGGATCAAACATAATACGGTAGCTAAAATCTACAGCTTTAAACAAAAACATGGTGAGTCTGTTAGGGATTATGCAACTCGAATGAGCCAATACATTGCCAAATGCCCATAGCTGGAGATACCTGCAGAAGAACGACTTGTATCTTTGTTTTCGGAGGGACTGCTAAACAAAGAACTTCATGCTATACTCTATAGCAAGAAGCATACCACCCTAGAAGCATGTGTGTTTGATGCTATTGACTTAGAAGACAATTGTAAAATTTTCAATCAAGAAGATGTCCCTAAGGATAACCAAAGCAAGAAAACAGCGTCCACTACACCAGCACAAGTGGAGATGGCTGCTGCAGCATCACTCTCAGCCATGGAAGATATCCTTAAAAGGATGAACGACATGATGAACAACATGCAAAAAGCACCTATGAGGGGACCAGGACAAGGGATACCTCCATAGGGACAACCAATTAGGCCACAAAAATGGTGTGCAATCGAGGGTGAATGGACCAACCATGAGACCCACAAGTGCTACTTCAGACCAAAGTATGATGGGAATGTTCAGTTTGTGCCCATGCGGCCACAAGGACAACCCATGTACAGATATCAGCCTAATATGGCCCAAGTTTAAAAGACCACCTATGGGTATGGAAAGACCTCAACTTGTGTTGGAACAACAACCTTTATCCAGGACATAATGCAGTGCCTGTAAAGTACATGCACTCTGAAGCAGTCATAGATGAACAAGCATTAGTGCCTGTTACACCCTATGCAGAGCCTAGGCCATCTACAGTAATGGTAGAAGGATATTGGTATAACCCACATCCACCACCAATGGAAGAAACCGAGACTTATGCTCCACCAGAGCTCGCACCAATGTATTATGTAGCTAATCAAGGTGTCAGACCTCCCATGGTAAGACCCATGATGAAGCCAAGAATAGGAAACTGTCATAATTGTGGTGTTGATGATCATTGGAAAAATGAATGTCCAAAGCCTGACAAAAACCTCAAACTAGTTGAAGCCTATTGCATAGAATGTTGCAAAAAGGGAGGACACTTTTCGGAAGATTGTCCTAGAAATCCTTTGAACAAGGGTAAAACGATAGTAAACGTAGTCCAAGTGATACCTAGTAGCTGATTAGAGAGTGAACCGATTGTTCCAATCAAGGTAATCACTAGAGCCCAGCCAAGAAAAGGAAACACAACTCCTCTGATGATTCGAAAAATATGAAAGTTTCTTCTCAAAGAATCAAAAGAAGAAGAAGCAAAACATATGAGCTAAGAAAACAAAAAAAATGGGTTGAAATTGAGGAGAAAGCAATAAAGCTATTCCAGGAAAAGTTGAAAGAAACTGGAAGTGAATTTAAAGAAACAACCATGAAATCTGGAGGATCCATTTTGGTTGATAAAATTTTTTAGCCTATTAATGCCGCCTTGGAAGCCTACCAAGCAGAACTTAAAGCAGGCTAAAACATGGAAAACAAATGGAGACATGGAATCAACTAAGCTGGAAGCTTATCAAAATTTGGTAAGAATCACGCAAGAAATGCTAGAAAAGCAAAAACCCAAGCTTGAAAGTATCACAAAACCTAAAGAGCTTGTGGTAAGAGACACTAAAGAAAAATCCGATGTGGTGGCAGAACCCCATCTTGAAACAAAGTAACGAGAGCTTATAGTGCCTGACAGTGAAGATGCCTTAGAAGTAATTCCATTCGTAGAAGAAGACTAGCCAGGACACTTATGAAAAAAAGTGAGAGAGATCAATGATGGGAGCCTAACTCTAAAGTCAGCTCCTATAGAGGAAGTCTGGTTGGATAACCTACCTTCTGATATAACATGGATGTACAATCCTTGTACAGGGATTGCGGATCGGAAGCTTCAGGAATGTTGAAACCATTGACCTTGAAAACATTACCTTCTTACTTGGGAGATAACGAAGATGAATCGATCGTGTGTAAGACCACTCAAGTAAAAAGAGCTGAACAGACCCTAGAAGTAGACAACATTCATTCAATCATGTCTACACCCATCCAATGCACTCTTACCTTGGGAGACGAAGCCTACATACCTGAGCCCTTTCCAGAAGCACCTTAATAGCCAAAATTAGGAAAATTGTGTTTCAATTTTGATCAGTGGAAACCCGCATCTCCCCAAACAAGAAAGGTTTTTTTGAAAGAGAATAGGCAAGAGCACACATGTAGTGCATCCAATGTAACTACTTGATTTACCTCAGGTCTATCAGCGCGAACATCTTGAGAGTGTTTCACAATGCTTTACAATGTGTTATTTAGGTACTTTTCTATGTGCTCGTAATCTTTTCAAAATGCTTTACAGTGTTGGAAGGTGCCTCCAACTATTTTCATGTGTATGATAATCCATTTTAGTACTTAACCATGCTTTATAGTTCTTGATAGAGGGTGATAAATGATTCCAACTTTTCATGATTTCCTATGATTCAATCCAAGTACTCACTAAGTGCTTCCATACAATCCCAATTATTAAAAAGTGCTTCAAAGTCCTACAAGCCTCCAATATCCTTCAAGTTCTCCCAAATGCCCCTAAGTGCTTCAATTTTGACTCCAATTGCTCCTAACTACCTCCATGTGCTTCTAAGAGATTCTGACTAATTCTTAGTGCTTTAAAAATTCCAAGGGCTTCAAGTACTTGGAAGCGCTTTTGAAGACTTTTGAGTGCTTTTTGAGGTCCTCTGAATGCTTTTGAGTGCTTTCAAGTGCTTTCAAAAGCTACCAATTACTTCAAGGTGATTTGAAGATCATAGAAAACTCCAAGTTCTTCAATCTACCAAATACTTCAAGGTGATTTGAAGATCTCATGAAAAAATCAAAGTCCTTCAAGGTGTTTCTGAAAAAAGTCCTTTGAGTGTTGCCTTGTGCTCCCAAATTCTTCCATGTGTTGTTGAACGCTTTTCACTGCTTCCAAGGTCTTTTGAATGCTTCTGAGTGCTTTCAAGTGTTTCCAATCCTTCCAAATACTTCAGAGTGCTTTAAGGAGCTCATGAAAGACTCCAAGTGCTTCAAAGTTCTTTTGAAAAAAGTCCTTTGATTGCTATCATGTGCTTGCAAGTGCTCTTGAATTCTTTAAAGTGCTTTTAAAAGCTTGCAAGTGCTTCAAAGTTCTTTCAGGTGCTTCTGAAAGATTTCAAGTGATTCAAAGTTCTTTCCAGTGTTGTTGTGTGCCTATGAGTGACTCTATGTGTTTCTATGTGCTTTCAAGTGCTGTTGTGTGCTTGTCAGTGACTCTATGCGTTTCTAAATGTGTCTTTTATGTCACAGAGAGACCTCTACATGCGGTTCTAGGAGGCTCATCCTAACTTTAGATCTCCCTTAAATGCTTTGAGGGTCTGAATCCATACTTTGCATGCAATTTGAAGAACCGCAACACTTGTTGTTGTGAATACCATGTTTATATACTTCAAGGAATCCTTCAATCAATTGTGCCAAGGAAGATATGGGCTACATGGAATGTCATGCTTTTGTATGATTTGTTTGAAGTTTTCATGATGGAACAACGTAGTGTACAACATCCAATGCCACATTTCCATGCTTATCAGACCTATGGGAGTTTTTATTGTGTCCAAAGGCCATTGATAGTGCATATCAGCACAAAAAATGTCTTTTGGGAACATGAAAAAATTGTGGCATTGAAAGGCTCCCGTTGTGTCCAAGCAAAAAGAGTCATCATAGCTCTACGATGACTGTGAATCTCTTTGGCAAGGTTCTTACACAGGAAGTGGATGAGAAAGGAAACACAAAATCCTGAAAAGGCCTCATGGTTTGGCAGGTCAATTTGATGAGTTTCATTTCATTGCTTCAAAGAAAATTGGCAAAGCATCAAACACAACTACATGTATAGATGGAAAGCTCAAAAATTCGAGGAATGTTTGGATAACTTTCCCGACAATATGGTGGTTTTTGTAGTGGAGTTTGTAGAGAATTACTCTTTCAAGGTGCATAATGAGATTCAATCAATGGATTGGTATTCAACTCAGGTCACAATTTTGGTTCATATTTCATACTTACGTGATGCACTTGGTGCCGTTCAAAAGGCGACCCACTTCTACATCTTTGATGACAAGACACATTACACTTTGTTTGTACATCACTATTTTCTTTTGCACAATGAGTGGCCAAAATTTCGAGGATATAGTGTCAAGCAACATTGGATGTGGTGTGATGGTGTTGTTTCACAATCAAAGCAAGGTGGCCATTCTGTTTTGTAGCTTGATTCTCCAATATGACCAATATCAAGATGATGCACAATTCTTTTGCTTTTGGCCATGGGAAGGGTGAACATGATGGAGCCAATGTAGTGATCAAAAGAGCTCTCACACATGAGGAGTTGTAATTTGATGGATGGGTGCTACATAACACTTCCAAGCATCGCTGCATGCATCAATGTACCCTAAAAAAACAATGTCCACAGACAGACAAGAAAGTTGATCGTTCATTCTAGGAGGTCAAGCTCGATGAAGTTGGCAGAGACATAGAGTGGGATTGCATGCACATCAAAGGGTCTCAATCCTTTCACTGTGTCAATGGATATAGTCAAATAAATATGCACAGGCTAAGGCACATACTATTGTCTTGTTATTGCTATGCATACATTAAAGTTCAATGGAGGAGATGTGCAAACAATGACTACATTGATGGGTGGGAGTACTTGCAATACAACCCACACTTAGGGATGAAAGCGATAGAGAAGAGTCAAGCGAGAATGATGATTAACATGCTCCCATATACGTTGGCCACGACTTTCATATAGAAAAATCAAGGTATTGAGAGACCATGATAATGATATCACACAAAAAAATTCGGAATTAAGGGCTTAGACTCTGCAAAATTTGAAATTAAGGTAATTGATAAAAATACATTGTGGAAATTCTTATGGTAAGTTTTGAGTTTGATACTTTAGCTAATGGTTAAGCATCCTTCTATAAGGATAGATACAATGGCCCCCAAAAGAACCTATGCAAATCAACAATTAAAGGAGGATATCAATACAAAGAGGGCTAGAGCCACTCACGACCATGAGGTTGAGTAGTAGACCAAAGAATGAGAGTATTTGTGCCCCTAAGCCTTTGCTGATTTCGAACCAGTCACATGTGGGTCTTGGTTATAAATTAAGTTTATAAGTAGCTTAAGTCATTTTTAAGTTATAACATTGCATCCGTAAGGAGTGGATAGGTACTAAGTAAATATTAAATTGGCTAAGAAAGGAAGGATACCTTCCAAGAAAAATTGTGCATTTGTTTGTTAAATGAGAAAAGAAACGTTTTGGTTAATCTAATTGAACTAGGAAAGGTGTAATTGATCATCCTTAAGATAGCTTGTCTCAAGGCACCTCTAATTTCTTGGTATATTTTGATGAATAAAGATGGCTATAAGGCCACTTTTTAAGTCAGTCGCCCTCGTGAACGATGAGTCTTTACTCCATCCATGCCTTGATGTTTCTACCTAAGTTAGGATATCACTTTTTTATCATAGGGGAGCCACTTGGCTGTATGGGAAACTAGTTTGGTGTGTGTGCACACCAAACTTTTTGGTGATATTTTTCATCCTGAATTATGGATAAGGAATGGGTGCTCTTTATCACCCTTCGATGATCGTGAGACAAGAAGAGTACTGGTCATGGTTATATGGTCAATGTTTTGGTTGACAATATCTTGTCTTAAGTTTAAAGATGTTTGTTTGGTAAAGAATGCTTTTTAATGCTATTTTCAACACTTATTCTAAGGAATCACTGTTACCAAAAATTTAAGAAAATCATGATTTTAAGTGTAGAAATAATGTGGTAGTAATTACCAAATAAAGAATCATGTGTGAGTAAAGGGTGGTAAGTGGGGATCGACTAAGGTTGTTGATCATGGATGGGTGGACTTGATTAGTCACATAACTATCCATCCCTGCATATTAACATTTAGTAAACTTCTTCAATGGAAGAGGAGTCTACCAATAGCCAAAAAGGTTTTAGGTTTTTTAGATTTTTATCCCGTTTTTTCTTGTGAGACAGGACTAGGCCTTTCTCCAAGGCTATAATCCCAAGCCATTGCCAATGATAAGGGTCTATTCCCTAGATTTTTCTTAAATAGAGACTCTAGTTTTTATTAGACCTAGAGACGTTTCAAGGACCCCATCACGACTTGTAGAGCCTGTGGGTTGGGGATCTCTCACTTGGTATGAGAACATGTGTGTTAATTGAGATCCTGAACCTAGGAAAAGTTTAAGGTATTGAGGTAAAATAAGTTTTTTTCCTGAAAATTTCAATTGTGATATATATAACTAAAAAGAAAAAAAAAAAAAAAGAGAGAGAATTTTCCTATCAATGCAGGAAGACTTCTATTAGACCTATCGTAGGTTCATGGTTTTCAACATTATATTCATAAGGACATGCATATCTTGATGCTATTGAATGCAAAAAAGTGTGATGAAATTGTTAGAGAAGAGGTTTTCTCCTCCCACTTGGAGGATCAACTAGTCAAGATCTGGTGGAATTTTCTTCATTGAAGTGAGAGAGTTAGGAGACCTTGCACATAATTTGAAGAAACTCAAGTGGACTGAAGCACTTAGGGTTATTGAAGTGTACTTATTCCTTAGAACATAGATAGTACATGGTGTTCAAGTATCATAGAATCAGTGGGTGCTGATTAGGTGTCTATAGTAATCTACCTAGGTAGGATTAGAACTATGTGTGTAGGCCCTAGTTTTAGAGGACAAAAGATGTTGCATTTTTTGATCCTATGCCTGATCCACCTATAGTCCATAGGATTCTAGTATATAATTGTTGTCACTCTTATACATATTAGGATCTTCATGGATTGTATCAGCTCCTTGAGGGGATCACTACAGCTAGAAAATGCCTATAACGTGGGTTCAACATTGGGGACTAATTTATTCTATATTTTTTCACATTTTTACATACATAAGGGTGTTGAAATTTTTTTAAAGAAAAATAATTTACAGATTGAATAGGAAAAGGGTCTCTTTTATTGGTGACAAATTCTCAAATAAGGGGTTTTTTAAATAGTGCTTAAACGCATGTAATATATAGATTTTACATACAGTGACCCCCGAGATCAGCTCTTGTACATACTATGGCTTTCATGGGTAAGTTTTAAGTTGATTTGTTTACGGTTTGGCCATTTTCTTCATTTAGTGTGCATTTTTTTTGAGTATGAGATAAGTTTGAAAGCATAAACAAGGTAGATATTCATTTGGTACTAAATTACATTATTCAATCCTAAGGTAATACTTGCACGAATAGCCTTTATATAGTTATGCAAGAAAAGAAACTATTACTAAAGAAAGTCCAACTCCCCATCTTCAAGGGAGAAAGACTACTTTCTGGAAGTAGGTATTGCTCAGGAGAATACGGAAACATTAGGTATGTTGTTTTTCCTCAGTGGAGAGATGCTAAACTTTGGTGGAAAAAACATTGTAGAGACAATCCCACCAGTAGCCCATCTTGGGAGAAGATAAAGTAGGGAATTAAAAAACTCTACCTCCCTCCTGAACATCAGGCTATTAAGATGAATGAGTTTTATGGTCACACTAACTAGGGCTTTGACTAGAGAAGTCAAATCATTGAGTATGCATCTTGAAGCTATGAGGCCTACATCAATTCATGATGCCCTTCTCAGAGACAAACCTCTTGTAGGAGAAGGAATCATCCCTACAAGGAACTATAATAGTTTTAACAACTTTAGGGAAAGAGCTAGGGGAACTTTCAACCAAGGATATCAACAAGATGGAGTAGCTGCTATAGAAAACTTGGAGTAGATCTTCTTAAATGCCAGGTGATATAGATGCAATCAGATAGGATACTATAAAGAATAATTGTTCAGAAGAGAAAATTCTGAGAATTATCGCTAGAGCCAATTTTCAATCTCAGAAAAATCAAGGGAACAATCAAAGAGGAGGCAGAAATGGAGGACGTGGCAGAGGACGAAGAAGAGGAGAAAGGGCTTATGTAGCCATGGTAGGAACAACTTTAATGAACGAGGAAGATGAAAGAGCTACTCGATTTTCCACAGTTAACAACCCTAGAGCCCCACAACAATAGAAAGTGATGTGAATCAATACAAATTGATAAAACAAAAACTTTGAATTACGTATATATTGTAATAGTATATATTATATTTTATAAAAAAAATTCTTAATACATCTAAAGTTACGTTAGCATCCAATCAAGAAATTAAGGGAAAATTTAACAAATGGAAAAGAGGTTTTCTCTCAATTCTTAGCTAGGAAGATAGAATTCAAACTCAATGGAATCCCCACCTCACCTTTCTTTGCACTCTGCCAGTAGAAATCTATGATGGTATCTTAGGGAATGGGCTAGTTGTGTACACGATAGCCTTCCTTGGAAAATGACCTAAATATGGAAGTATTAATGCACAAGACTAATTGAAGACCAGAAAATCTTAGTAAGATACCTCTTAAAACCCTTTACTTATTTTTGGTCAACCAAGTTAGAACACATAGGGGGTACCTCTGGTGCAATGGTGATAGCTTGTACCGAACGCAGATCACTCAAAATAGCAAGAACACGTCAAGCGTGTTCAGATTAGCAAAGCTGGAATGTATAATTCTTGTCGAATGCTGGTTGCTTTGAATGGTCAGTTAGACAGAGCACGTTCATGTGGACAAGTTAAATATATGAGATCTTTTTGTTTATATGGAAGAGATTTCTCCTGGTTTTTTGGTTGATACACTTGGTTTGTAAAGGTTTTTAAGATGGCTCAACACCAAGAGTTCTTGGATAAATTGGGTAAAATAGTTAGTAATGCCAATAAAGAGCTGTGGAGTTTAAAACCAACTGGTATTCTTGAAGAAAGATAAAGAACTATGAGAAACAAAGTAATTAAGGAGTATCTGTATATATGGAAAGATAATCACATTGAAAATGCTACTTGGGAACCTAAAGTTTTCTATGTAAAGAATTCCCTAAATTTGGTTGAGATGAGGACATCCCAAATTCTTAACTTGGGGTGATTGTATGGTTTCTACCTTTCTAGAAGTAGCAAAGTGAACGCTAAGTCTTATTTGAGAGAACTGGTTATACAAACTAGAAAACCCTCAACCTAAACATAGTCAAAATTGGTATTTTTGGATTCTTAAGCACATCTTTACTTCAGATAGAGATTTTTTTGAGACAAATTTGGCTAAAAAATGACCCTTGAATCCTTGCCAAAAGGTTGTACAATCACTTTAATTAAACAAAAGAATTGAAAATCTTTACAATCATTAAATCACGTGGGCTTTTCACGTGGCCTACTTGATATTTTATCACATGGGCCATATATTTCTTGTTAAATCATTAAAGTGAATTGAAGTTAGTAGTTTTGATCAACGAATATGGGCAAGTGTTAAGGGGTTATATTATGAACCTATCATAGGTTAAAAAAAGCAGTAGGGGGTGCTAGGGGAAGCCGAAGGGCTGCCTTGGAGAGGTGTGAGCTGCTAAATACAGACCCTGGTTGCCAGAAACCTATAAATAGGTCCCTAGTCTTCACAATTGTACACAGACTCAGAGACCTTGGCTTTTCTCTCTAGCATAGAGAGAGTTTTCCAAAAAATCACTAGAGAGAAAAAACTCTAAGTGATTAATCAAGGTAATTATCTCATAATTATATGATTGATTAGAAAAGATTAAGCATCTCTCTACTAGTAGTTATCTTCTTATATGTATTTAAACTATGGAATACTAAATCTTTGATTAATAACAATAATCTAATTAATTATTAACATATGTTAGGTCTAAAATTATCTAATATTTGCCACAATTAAAAAACAATATATCAAATCAATGTTGATAATTACAACTCAGTTTTCAAAGCTTGTACACACTGTTAGAAAGCTATGGAAATTATAACCAAATTTTGTACTTAATTTTGGTATTTATTAAGGCAAACATTATCTATTTTTAGATTATAATTAATGGAAAATTTAAAAATATAGCTTAATAAATCATGAGATAATTTTTAAAGGTATTTTTTAGTGTTAAGAACTTGTGATAATTATATATTAATTAGTTAAATATTTTTTCTAATTATCATTGCTAATTTTAGTAAAGATTAAGTGAGATAATTAGTAAATTACTTAGAAGTTGATGAGATAATTTTCAATGATATATTACCATGTTAGGAATCAATGATAGTTATTTCTTAATTAGTAAATTAGTTTTTTTAATTACTATGTCCTAAACTTCCTAGCAGTCTATGATGGTTTTTAGAGCTATCATAGACTATTAGAAAGATGGAATAAATACATCTTCATTAGATAGTTACTTTAAGAAGTATTAAGTAAAAAATGAGATATTTTTTACTATATTTAAAAGAAAAAAACATAAAATTATCTTAGAGAATTATAAGATAAATATTGGAGCCTAATTACACCACAAGGAAGCTAGGATAAATATATCTTGCTCATATATATAGTTAGAAAATTACTATGTCAAAAACTTGCTATTTTTAAAGGAAAAAAATGTGCAGATCAATTTTTGGAGATTAAGCATGTATTCATATAGTTAAATCAAGGTATCAAGAGCCCACAATAATGATATCACAGAAGAAGAAACTATTTGTAATACTATAGTCTAGTAAATGGGCTTAGACTCTTGGAAAATTGGAATTAGAGTAATTGATAAAAATATGTCATGAAAATCCTTATGGTAAGTTTTGAGTTTTTATACTTTACGTAAAGGCTAAGCATGCTTTTATAAGATAAAGACTATGGACCCCAAAACAACCTGTAAAAATCAGCAACCATAGGAGGATATCAATACAAAGAGGGGTAGAACCACTCACGACCATGAGGCCGATTCGAGTAGCAGACCGACACATAAGAGTATTTGTGCCCCCAGTCTCAAGTGATTCTGGACCACTCACAGGTGGGTCTTGGTTATGCATTAATTTTATAAGTAGCCTAAGTCCTTTTTAAGTTCTAACATTGCATCCATTACAGAATGGATATGTACTAATAAGAAAATATTAAATTGGTTGCCAACGAAAGGATACCTTCCAAGAAACATTGTACATTTGTTTGTTGAACAAGGAAAGAAATGTTTTGGTTACTAGTTTAGTTGAGCTAGGGAAGGTATGATTGGTCATCCTTAAAACAGCTTGTCTCTAGACCTCGAGGGGTTCACCTTTTAGTACCCCCCTATATAACGTACGTTCGCAGGGTATTGAAAAAACCCTTCTTTTAACATGTTTGAATAAATAAAATGACCCATTATTTTAGGAAAATTTTCCAAAATTGAATATAAAACCCCCTTATTTTAATGTATCGCTATTAAATTGCCTATTTGTTTTTGCATTTTAAAACCCCTCCTTTTGAACTCACATTATACATTAACATGATCACATAGTGCATCCCCCGAGTTCAAGACACCACAATTCCTTGGTATATTTTGATATAAGGATGGCTATAAAGCCATTGTTAAGTCAGCCACCCCCATGAACAATGAGTCTTTACTCCGTTCATGTCTTGATGTTTCTATATAAGTTAAAATATTATTTTCTTATCCTAAGAAGCCACCCGGTTGTATGGGCAATTGGTTTGGCGTATGGGCGCTTTGAACTTTTTGGTGATATTTTTTCATCCCAAATTATGAATAAGGAATGGGTGCTATTAATCATCCTTAGGTGATCTTGAGACAAGAAGAGTATTGGTCTTGCTTATTATGGTCAATGTTTTGGTTGAACTGTCTTAAGTTTAAAGATGTTTGTTTGATAAAGAATGCTTTTCAATGCTGTTTTCAAAAGTTGTTTTTAAGGAATCACTGTTATCAAAAATAAAAATAAATAATGATTCTTAAGTGTAGAAAGAATGAGGTACTAATTAGAAAATTAAAAATCATGTGTGAGTGTAGAGTGGTAAGTGGGGATCAAGTAAGGTTGTTGATCATGGATGGGTGGACTTGATTAATTAGGTAATTATCCATCCCTACACATTAACATCTAGTAAACTTCTTTAGTGGAAGAGGAGTTTACCAGTGGCTATGCCCTCACTCACGTAGAGGGGAAAAAAGCGTTGGAAGAGGATTCCTTAGCCCTTGTGCAAGAGTTATAGGGCCAAAAAGGTTTTAGGTCTTTTAGATTTTTGTCCCGTTCTTGCTTACAAGAAATGACTAGGTCTTTCCCTAGGGTTATAATCCAAAGCCATTGCCAATGGTAAGGGTATGTTCCCTGGATGTTTCTTACTTAGAGACTCTAGTTCTTATTATGCATAGAGACCTGTCAAGGATCCCATCACGACTTTTAGAGTCTATGGGTTGGGGACCCCTCAACTTTGAAGTACTCTTATCACTTTCAAGAGCTCTAAGACTTGAAAGGGATGTCAATCACTTTCAAGCACCAAAAACCTTTCAACTATCTAAGCACTTTGAAGTGGTCTAAGCACCTAAAAGCTCATAGCAATTTTGAAATGTAAGAGTTTAGTACCTGCATGACAAACACTTCCTTTTTCATATTTGCAACTAACCAAGCCACCAGTAATTGAAAGTACCCTCGTCAACCCTCCAATCTCAGATTATTTTTGGACTATAAGACCTTTATTATCTGATAGAGATTTCAATACTTGTAGGTCTGCTCTAAGCCTCTCCATATCTACGATAATTGGAGCACAAGTTGAATAGTTTCCTTCATTATGCAGCCATAAAAAATGTTTTTTTGCTAAGATAGATTTAGCAAAAACGACCTTCTCTTCAGCTTTATGGGCCTAGCGATCAAGTCAATCTGCAATTCAATCCACCTAGTCTGTGTACTGGGGTTGGGATGCAGTCTCAATTTATTTCAATGGGAGATTGGATGTAGTAGGGCCATATGAGTTTACAACAAAATCCTATTGTCCTGCTAAAATGCACACACAATAATCCATCATAATCTTCATCACTTTCCTAATCAAACCCCCCTTCTATGGCTTGACATTCTCCAACACCATTCCATAGACCACTACCAATGCAATCCTATGGCTTTCAGGTTCTTCTTTGGTTGTTGCACACTTTTCATAGGCAAAGTCCCTTGCAAACTTGGTCATCAGTTCACAGTTGGAGGGGACAGCCTGGTATACCTTCTGATAAAGGAGGCGACAAGCGTCATAGAGGTGGTCGTGCACCATGAGGAGAAAGACCTTGGTATTCTTCTTAGGAACCTTGAATACAATGAGCCACTGATCAAATGGCTCGTCGGTGAGGTCCTTGGGCAACTTGCCCTCCATGTGCAAACCATACTGCTGATTGAACTCTGAATGTTGAGTAGCAAGATTGGGACAATTTCAGATACTCCGATGATGATGCAAATAAGATGAATGAAAAATTAATTTCGTTGCCAATACTAAAAAGCATGCATTGACACGACCATAAATGCAAGCATGCATTGCTCAAACAAGATAGACTAGCATAGCTTACCTTTCCAAGTAGACTTTGCTATCGGGGGGCCACATTTAGATAGGAAACCTTTAGCAATCTCGGATACTAATGCATTTAAAGGTGTCTCTTGAAATGGGTTCTTGCACTTTCGGGGGGGGGGGGGGGGGGGGGGCTCGCTCCACAGCTCGCTTCACCAAGATTGCTTATTAACCTTCGCCAAAGTGGAACACAACAAGTTAGTGCATGTTCTCATTACATATAGCTTGAGCCACTCACTCCCTTTCCATTTTCTTCCCTTCCTTCGATTCCCATTTTGTTCTAGATGTAGATTAAGAAACTCGTATTTGCAATAAATAGACTCATATGACATATTCAAGTTTGCTTTAGAGAATGAGCGTGTGCACTGGAGATGCCTGACATGCTTGTTAATACTTTCTATCTGTTTCTCTCTCTCTCTTTAAGTGAGAAAATGGAACCCATCATTGTGACTACTAAAACTACCATTAGAGCACACTAAGGCCTAATCAAAGTTCTTTGTTTTTTGCCATGGCATATTTTTTCTTTGTTTAGAAAAGGATTTCAAAACATTGATGTGAGACTTCTATTGTGGCAAAAGAGAAAAATCATATACCGTCATCCAAATGTATTTTCTATCTATCCAAATCTTGAATCACTTTCATGGTCCAATGTTTTCTTCCAAGAGCCGACCATCTCATCATTATTTATGCCAACTTGGTGCACAATGTCTCAAACGATCAAAATGCAAGGGGAGGTGCTTGGCTCTACCCACATCCTACAAACTTGTTGCACAATGTCTCACATAATCAAAATGCAAGGGAGGTGCTTGACTCTATCCACATCCTACAAACATTACATACCAAGAGACGTCATGGAGAATGGGAAGCTTATCAAAAACTTTTTATCTTTGATCCCCCATTTGTTGGTGCTTGGTATTAACATTGGGTCATATCACATAACACTCTTGTAATTCCGCACACTAACAATGCCACTATGGGCTCCCGGTGCTACCTTGCATTGCAAGACAAAGCCAACTTTTGATTTTAAAAAAAGAAACTCTTTTGCTTCTTCAAGGCATGTGCTATGACATGGGAAGTGTGTTCTCTTCCTATCAAATCCTTGCAACCATGCTTATTCATGTAACTCTAGAATCGAGGAGAGTTTACCATCAATCAGTGCTAATAAGTTGTATCATCTATACTTTGTAGTGCAGAACCTAATTTCAAGTGTCCAGTCAAACATATCTAAAACCTGAACTATTTGTATCTAGTTGTACTTTCAATCTGAATTTGAATCAGAACCACTTTTTTGAGTTTCCTTCATTCAGTATCTCATAATCACAACTATCTATTTCATTTCAGCTTAGTTCGCATCCAAAATCTATGTCATGATTATTCATTTCTAACCTTCTATAAGAATTCCATTTTAAATTGGCCACTTAAGTCCAAGGAAAATAAAAGAGACAAGAGGAAGCTTATTAAATTATTTAGTTCAAAACCTTCGGACCAAATGAAAGAAGTCTATAAAAGATCAAGGATAATTATTATTTTATAGTCCCAAGTGAAAGGTACATGTCAAAGGAGAACAAGTCTACCTTGAGAAACCTTGATCAAAGCTACTGTTCAGGTGTAGTTCAGGTGTCCATGGGAGCCACCCTTAACTTCATTTTCTCTGTACTGAATATAGGGAGAAAACGTGAAAGTTGACTTGCACTCTCACTTTCTAATCCACTAGCCCAAGCAGTTGTTTGTGCTTCTTCTTCTTCCCCAATTCCTGCTCACACACTCTCCCTTGCTAGTGCACCTGCGCACCTACACACACACGTACCCGCACGTACGAAAACTCTACAAAACTGGTATCAAAATAGGGCTTGCTGCTCCATGCTTCCCCCTTCAAGCACAACTAGATCTGAGAGTGCAACATGCAATTTTTGAGCAAGAAGGCAAAGCTTGAATCAGTCGAGGGCAATCAAGGAGCTCAAGTAGCTTGGCAGACTTCGCATCCATCCCACGTGTGCAGCGACCCCAAAAGCATGGAACTCTCGAGAGCTTTGGAAGCTATGTAGAATCGGGTGCAGCAGAGGAAACCGAGCGAGAATCTGCAGAGCATGAGAAGATGAGAATCAAGCTAGGGAGAGCTTGTGTGTCCACACACACTAGAACATAAAAGCTCTGCACGAAAGTGAAGGCCAAGAGCTCCAACAAAAAATCAAAGATTCGAGGTAATCGACCAAAGGGGAAGGCGACATCTTAGCAAATTCGGGCATCGCTACATTACAGAGGAGATAGGGAAGAGATTGAGAGTGTGTGTGGTTGCGTGCGCGCGTACACACACACACACACACACTCAGAGGGCCCAAGAGTGGAAATCGAGGATTGACGAAGCAAGCCAAGCTGTAGCGAGTAGAACCGAAAGTGGAAATCGGGGATTGGGGAAGCAATGCTACTGTCCGTCAAAGTCCGGGGTCGGGGGGCAGCGCTTCCCAACCGCACATCTAGTGTCGATTATTTTCCGGAATTTTTTCTGACAGTCGTCAGATGGCTGACACATCAGCCGCGGACGAGGAACGAGCATGCATGTAGGACAATAAAGCTAAGCAACTTCTTCTGTGTACCCTGATCAGGTCGCCTGTCTTAGCGGTTCAACTCGTCATGAAGGTTGCGTGATACGGGCTTATCCGGTTGGCCACCCTCCCCCAGACAGGAATGGTCTGTTAGTGACCATTCCCAAGACCAAAGGCTCCCGGCTGCCGCCGGTCGCCATGGGAAACCTTTAATCTTGGGAATGGTCACTAACAGACCATTCCCTAGTCCAGAACCCAAAGGAGATTAAAGAAGCTCTTGGGCAGCAACATTGAAGCCGACCACACACACCCACACACCTTGTTTTTTGTCAGATAGAATCTGCAATTTGACAGAGATTTTGAGTTTTTTTTTTTTTTAATTGACTTACACACACTTAGTGTATGCAAGGGGCCGTTCACACATTCTTTGACTCAAACCAGAGAGAGAGAGAGAGAGAGAGAGAGAGAAAGAGAGAGAGAGAGAGCATACTTGGTTTCTCAATGCTCCCCATCGCCTCAGCATCGACGGTCCTTTCCCGGTTGGAGACATTCTCTCGGACGACTCTCTCGGCGACCTTCACACCTTTGACCCGATTGAAGAGCTAGCTCCTAATGTCTAGCACCTCTCCCCGATGGCAAAGGCACGGCAGCGACATCGGATTCGACTCAAATTTCTTCCTTAACATCTCATGAGCAGTCATATCTTGGAGAGTGCTTCCATCCGATGGCAGAAGAAGGGGGCATCGACTTCGTCAGCTATCTTACTCTTGGTGTGAATGGGCAAGGTACCTCTGACATAGAGGAGTGACGCTCGGCATACGATTCGAGCATTTTGGCAGTTATTCGACTAGCGTACTTTTTGTCTGGCAGCCGAAGGCAACATCGATCAATTTTTTTTGACTCCGACATAGAGAGTGTACTCACAGACTCCTTTTTTTGCGGTCTCTTGAGAGATGTTTTTCCAAGCACACTACTTGGAGGCGAAGTTGTCAGCATCAACATTAAAGATGGTGTACGCGTTGGAGAGCTAGCTGACGGACAATTTTTGGCTGAGGTGTAGACTGGTGTCTTCATAGTGGTTACAATATTATGTTGTTCACTCTTTTGAGAGCATGATCTTGTTAGCTGCTCAGCTAACAAGAGCCAAAAAAGAGCATCAAGTAGGACTCCACACATTTTTTCAAGCCTAATGATTGTAATCAAGCCCATTTTATTATTGAAAAATTCTGCAAATCCAAAGCCGTTGTAACATTATTGAGTACCAGTGAGTCTAAAAGGGCCAATGGCTTCCATGTTTGTAATTCTATGCAGTCTCTTAACCTTATACTGAGCATTTTACACCTTGGCTAAGGTATAAAAGCCAATTTTTGTAACTTTAAGACCTGTGTTTTGGATAATAAAGAGTAAGCGTTGCTACAGCAGCTCAATGAGTGCCTAGTGTTTCTTCAATATCTTGTCTCTCTCTCGTGTATGATATTGCATTGTTGTACTGAGCATACTAACGTGTTCGCAGGTGAAAGCTCTTTTATTTAATGTAAGTTTCTCGCGATAAAGTGCGCTTTTAGTCGTGCCCATCTACAATCTTTTTTTTCCCCCTATGCACAATACATGCACTAAAATTGTATTTTGACCTTAGGGATAGATAGAGCATGTCTAGAGGAAGCTATAGAGCCCTTCTGGGATTGAAACCAACAACCCTAAAATAGGTCGTTTATCGTATGCGCGATTTGTCCACGTGTCAGAAACGACATTTGAGCACATGAGCGTGTAGAGGATACCCTGCCCACTCTAGATATTAAGTTTCATTCCATTCGGAGACCTGTAGCTACTTAATTTTCTCTGGATAAGGTTGCGATAGAGAAAGTAGCTTTTGGGATTTTTTGAGAGATTGACTATCTCTTGCAGCTAGTTGGATCAGCTACATCCCACGTATTGACATTTTATGTATGTGGTTCTTGCTTTGCTAGCATTGATATGGTGAGGCTTGGAAGTCGGCCTTGCTAGCATTGATATGGTGAGGCTTGGCAGTTCACCGACATTTTGGCATCGTTGCCGTGGACGAGGCAGCCTAGACTAAAGAAAAACCAAAACACTCACTTGAATTTCCATTACTTCTTCTAGTTTTGACACATTTTCAATCCTTATCATGGCTGAGAGGTGCATGAGAGTAGAGATACTCGATAAGGACCTCTGGAGCTTTAGATAGTTGGACGACTTGGTATAGGATCCTTGAGTCAGTAAGGGTGTTACCTAGATAGAAAGTAGGGATTTGAGACTAAAAGTTGCATTTTTCACTTTTTGCACTCTTTTTTATGTTCAGTAGGAGTAGGGTAAGTAGAAAACCATCAGGAGTGCATCTAGTCAAAGGTGCATTGAAGAAAACCAAAAAAACTTTGACAAGTCTGTCTTCCATCAGGAGTGCATCTAGTCAAAGGTGCATTGAAGAAAACCAAAAAAAAACTTGACAAGTCTATCTTTGGCACGACCGAAGATAGACAAAGGGTTTTTGAGACTAAAACTGGAAAACTAGACTTACAAGGTGGTAGAAAAAATTAAGTAGATAACTCCCATTGATTTTGGAACCATTTGGATCAAAAACACTTAGCCAAGCCCAAAAACTAAAAAAAAAATGCAGACTCGAAGAAAATCAACTAAGAAAAGTCAAAGCAGGCTAAAACTTGAAACCAGGGTGTGTATAAATCCTAAAACTAGTGAGAAAATCAATTTGTAAAGAAAAAAAAATATTAAAATCTGGAAGAGATTTATCTTTGGTGTGCCAAAGATAAAAATCTCACTAGAAGGGATATTTTGCTCATTTTTCAATCCCCAAGGTCTAGTAGGGTTATAATACAGCTCCTAAGCAAGTTTCATCAAAATTAGAGCTGTGCAAAAATCAATACACCAATGGAATTGGAAAAACCAGCCTTCAGGCTCAAAACGAGCTAAAAACATTGGTAAGTGGTCAAAAATTTCAGAAATTCATGTTACAAGCTTGAAATCACTTGAAGAACCAAACCCAAGCCACAAATTGCAAGAAAAAGTGAAAAGGAATAAGATTTATCTTCAGCACGCTGAAGATAAATCTCACATTAGGGAAGTAATTTACAAATTTGACATTAGGGTTGTCTTTGGCAAGTCATAAGGACTCCATTTATGAGTTGAAAGTTGAAATTATGAGAGTGCGGCTACCTTCGGCATGCCTAAGATAGTCTGAGAAGAATTCACATCCTCTTTTGCACAAAGAGTCTATCGAGGGGTGAGAAAGGAAATATTGTATCTTTTTGATTCCTTATTGACCAAATTGATGTGAAAATTGTGGAATCACATACGATTTTAAGTGCTGGTGTACAGGGACTTGCTGCTTGGTGACAAATTGAGAGCAAAAGAAAAAGCATTGCAATTGAAATCAAGGCCCCATTTCTAGGTTCAAAGTATCAGTTCAATTAAGTCCATATATGAACCTAGGATCTAGTAGAGTTTTGGGACTCGAGTGGCATAGGAGAGAATAGGAGTGGAGCGTCCACATAAGAGAGTGTAAATCAAGAAATACCTTTGGAAACTATTGCGAAAGAAGTACCAGACACATACTCCGACTCAAGCTCAGATATGTCTTCCTTTTTTCCTCAATGAGGAACAGGGACCTCACTCAAATTCAAGCATATCTTGACTTTCTTCAAGACCAACAAATACAAAGCCCATATTTACTTGGACCCAAATGAGGAGTTTGGAGTGCGAATAGATGACCAATCCATTAATTTTGAAGAGGAGGTGAGGGAAAACAAACAAGACGACCTACATGGACCGAAATGGAGTACAATATCGTAAGATACAGGACCCTGATTTAGTAGATAAATGGGGATTAGAGGTTGATACTCTAATACCAGATAAATTTGTAAAGGAGGACCTCTAGTGTTAGAACTAGAAGGGTAAACCATTGAAGCATATCCCCACGGATAACCCACGATTCGGAGTTTATTGTTGGGAAGGGGACCACCCATGCCAAACTAGGACAACTGACTCCCTTGAAAATTGTGTACATCTTCAAGATCAAGGAAAAAGGGTTGGTAGAACTTCTTGCTCATCTCTTTAGAGATTGTTACAACAATAACTTTGTTATGATGATCCCAAAAGAGATTAAACAAACCACGTACCAAGGAAACTCAATTCGTGAAGTAATGATGGGAACTATACAAGAAACCAATCAAAACGACGATCCAAATACTCGAGCCTGCGATAGCATGGCCAATCAAAGGGGAAGAGCAACAAGAAGTATCCACCTCAATGACGCTAATAGGGAAGGAAAAATAGAAACCACCATCAACAGGGGAAGAATGAGTGACACAAGGACGAGAAGAGGTCCACATGAGTCACATATACCAAACAATTGGTTTGAGTGATTAATGCAAGAGACACCGGTTAGAAGGGAAAGAGCAGGTGCAGAACACACCAGTAGGGTCATACCAATAGATTTCCAAAAGTGGGTCAAAAATTACAACAGATCGGGGGATCCATATGACCATTTGACCAACATCCGATAGGTTTTGAGAGCTAGCACATAACCAACTTCCATATGCAGTTTGAGGGGTTTGGGATGACCTTGGAAGGCAAAACTTTGACTTGGTTTCAAACCATAACGCCTGGATTTATAACCAACTTGCCAACCATGGTAGTGAGATTTATTACTACTTATGGGAATAAAGCATAGTACAGTGGCACAAATCTATAGTTTCACATAGAAGCAAGGAGAGACTATAAGTGATAGTGTGAGTCGAATGAGGCAATATATAGACAGATGTAGAGAGTTGAAAATTCCAACCGAGGAAGACTCATCTCATTATTTTTGGAAGGACTCTTAAACAAGTGTGAGATCCCCAACCCGCCAATACCAAGATCGGGATGGGATCCTTGACAGGTCTCTAGGTCTGATAAAAATCAGAGTCTCTAACAAGAAAAATCCAAGGAATAGACCTTTACCATTGACAATGGCTTTGGTCTATAGCCTTAAAAGAAGACCTAGTCCTGTCTCGCAGCGGAAACGGGACAACGTATTAAAAATAAAATAAAAACTATTTCGGCCCTATAACTTCCACAAATGGGCTAAGGTATCCTCAACCAACGTTTTTTTCCCCCTAACAGATGTGAGGGCACAGCCGCTGGTGGACTCTCTTCCAAGTGAAGAAGTTTTCTAAACGTTTTAGTGCGCAGGGATGGATAGTTACCTGACTAATTAGGTCCACCCGTCCTTGATTGGCAACCTTAGTCAACCCCCACTTACCACCCCGCACTCACACATGATTCATTTATTTTTTAATTACTATTACATTGTTTTACCATTTAAAATAATGGTTTCTTTTAACTTTTCATCACAGTAATTCCTTCAATCAATTATTAAAGATAACATTGAAAGCATTCTTTTAGAAAACAATCATCTTTAAACTTAAGACAGGGTACTGTCAATCAAAACATTGTCCATAATAACCATGACCAATACTCTTCTTGTCTCAAGACCACCTAAGGGTGAAAAAACGGCACCCATTCCTTATTCATAATGCGGAGTGGATAAACCCCCACCCAAGGTTCCGGGTGCCCATACACCAAACTAGTTGCCCATACAACCGGGCGGCTCCCCTAGGATAAAAAACAGTATCCTAACTAATGCAGAAACATCAAGACATGACACGGAGTAGAAACTCATTGTTCATGGGGGTAACCGACTTATCCGTGGCTAGAAAGCCATCATTATCATCAATTTATACCAAGGAGTCGGGGGTGTCTTGAGAAGCTGTCTTAAGGATGATCAATCATATCTTTCCTAATTCAACCAGTTTTAACCCAAACAATTCTTTCCTATATTATAAACAAATGCACGTTGGAAGTTACCTTCCATTTTTGGTCAATTATTCCTTTCCTGATTCTTACTCACTTCTTATGTATGCAATGTAAACTTATAAAAGAACTTAAACTATTTAATGACTTAATTGAATAATGGGAAACCCACCTGAGATTGATCGGCCATCTGCTGTTGTGCTAGCGCCTAAAGACTCTCCTCTGTAGGACTACTACTAGGCCCAGTTTCGTCGTCGTGCGACGCTCTAGTTCGTTTTGGAGCTACGTCCTCATCATTAGATGTAGGATTGGCTCGGGTATTTTTAGGTGCCATAACTTCTTATTCCTTATAAAAAGGACGTCTAATCATTAGGTAAATTATCCAAAAGCTAGACTTATCCTTTGTATCCATTTTTTCCCAAATCTAGGTTAAATTTTTAGTCTTAATTGGTAAATTCTTGACCTAGTAATTTCTTATATGTCTATAAAGGCATAATAAATTTTTCCACAGCTTCCCTAGTGCAAGGGCTGACATCACATCTTTAAAATCGGAATCGATAGCGTACTCATCTATCATAGAAGATAGATCATTGTGAGTTGCTATGGAAACCGCATTCACTCTCGGACGTCTTGAGAGTGCATCAGCTACTTGATTATGCTTGCCAGCAATGTGACCAATATGAAAATGAAATTGCGAAAGGAAATTTGCCCACCTCATTTGTTTGTCGGAGAGCTTGGTTTGCGTCATGAAGTACTTGAGGCTTTGGTGATCCGTCCGCAGAATGAAAGGAGTCCCCAATAAGTAGTGCTTCCACGTGTCTAAGGCATGTAGAACTGCGAGGAGTTCCTTTTCATATATGCCTAGAGCTTTCTCAACTGGGTCAAGCCTTCGACTTTCATATGCTATGGCGTGCCCTTCTTGGAGCAGCACGGCTCCAAGACAATCACCACAAGCATCGCATTGGACCTCAAATGGCTTTAAGAGATCCGGTAGTGTAAGCACAGGTTGAGAGATAAGCTTCTCTTTAAGCTTTTCAAAAGCAGTGTTCTCCTTGGTAGTCCATGCATACTTAACGTTCTTTTTTTGTTAGGTCATGCAGTGGTCCTGCTATGAGTGAGAATTTTTCTATGAAGCTTCTTAATTCATGCAAATTCTTTGGGTTAGGCCATGCTTTTGTTACTTCTAACTTTGATGGATCCATTTGGATGCCATCTTTAGAGATAATATGACCTAAATACCGAATCTCTTGTAAGAAAAATTCACTTTTCTTTTGATTTATGTAAAGCTTATTCTCTCGCAAAACTTCAAAAATTACCTGGAGGTGTTGTTTGTGTTCGTCCAAGGAATTGGAGTATACGATTATATCATCAAAGAACACTCCAGTGTAACTACGGTGAGGCCTAAAGAGCTTCTCCATCATGCGGTTGAATGTAGCTGGTGCATTGATCAAGCCAAAAGGCATGACAATGAATTCATAGAGACCAAATGTAGTGCGAAATGCGGTCTTTACAATGTCTTGATCAACAATCCTTATTTGCTGATAGCCACTTTTTCGGTCAATCCTACTGAAGTAGGTCGATCCTTGTAGCTTATCAAATAGGTCTTCTACCCGCGGAACGGGAAACCTATTTTTGATAGTGATCCTATTTAGTGCTCTATAGTCGACACACATACGATATGTGCCATCTTTCTTTTGCACTAATAAAACTGGTGAACAAAATGGAGATGAACTAGGCCTAACCATTCCTTTCTCAACCAACTCATGCACTTGCCGCATAATTTCCTCTTGTTGAGCTTGAGAAACTCGATAAGGAGGTTTATTAGGCGGTGAGCTTCCTGGAAGAAGCTCGATTGCATGGTCATCATCCCCTCGTTTTGGAGGCAATTCATTAGGAATGTCGTCAATAAAAACATCTTGGAATTCATTAAGGAAATTAGATAACCCTAATTCTTTTTTATTCCCTTTATTTTTATTTGACAGAACATTAGGTTCATTTTGAGAGTCTTTTACAAATATCATGTACACGGAAATAGAGCACTTTATTGACTTATCAAAAGCTTGCGTATGTACAAGAGGTATAGTGTTACCTGACTTATTGACTCATTAGCATATATGTACATGTCTTTGTCCCTGTATTTAAAATAAATTTGCCTTTCAGGAAACTTGATGTTGGCCGCCATGCGATCAAACCATGGTGCCCCTAGGGTTACATCCTCATGCTCAAGGGGAGAGATGAAGAAATCCTCTTTTTCCACATAACTTTGGACATGAAGCCTCAATTTCCCAATCAAGGGAGTAACTGGGACTTCTTCTCCCTTGAAAGCATTATCGGCTGGTAGGGGATTTCCCATCTCAAAGGCTTGGATGCCTAGCTTAGTGGCCAACTCCGTGGATATGAAATTGTGAGTAGAGCCATTGTCGAAGAGAATGAAAGCATCATGTTCTCTCACCTTCCCCCAAGCATGGGATAGAGGAGATCCTTTGTGATGAGCATCTTCTTCTTTAACTTCAATTATGGAAGCTCTAGGAGGTTCATTGAGTGTGTTCTTATGTGGGCAAGCACGATAAGCATGCCCTTGCTCCCCACATTTGAAACAACGGTTATCCTTGCGATAACGCTCTAGCTCTTCAGGAGAGAGTTTATTTTTGCCTTTGTAGACTCCCTTCTCCTTAGCTTTGTTGTTGTTGAAGTTGCCCTTGGGAAACTTTTGGACATGGTCCTTCCCCTTAGGCTCATTACGGTCTTTGCTTTCCATGGGTTTAAGATTTTTCTTAGCCCTTTGTTGGAAGTGGATTCGTGAAGCCACCAAAGTATGGTGTATGACCGCTGAAATAGTGCGAGGCCTTTCGGAGTTGACATACTCCATATCTTCAGATAAACCCGCACAAAATTGTTGTTTTTGCTCTCCAAAGTCTATCTTTTTGTAGACAGTGGCTTTGAGATGTAAATCCCAAAACTTTTCTACGTATTTGTGAATAAATTCGTAGGGAGAGAGCTTCAAGCTTCGCCATTCGGTGAGCACTTTGTCTTTGGCACTGCTTCATAATGGAAGCTCTTAAAGCTTTCCATGTTCGTGGAGCTTCACCATTTGCTCGTAGGCTAGACCACCATTGCCTGGCAGGCTTTTGGAGATGCATGGCTACATGACGTACCTTAGAGGACTCCGTGAAGCCCTCATCTCCAAATGCCGCATCAAATTGTTGAATAAAGGTCAAGACTTTGTCCGTAGCACCAAAGGTGTCACGTAGGTAAGAAAAGAGATACTCTTTCCTCCCTCCTTGAACTGTTTGAGCTTGGACGACCTCTTCCAAGTGGCATAGGATTTCCTATGGCCTCTCCTTTTGAATTCTTTGGGAGCCGCACCATGACTTCCTTCAGAAGAGGAGGAGGATGATGAAGATGGAGAAGAGGGTGACCTCATTCTCGCCTTTTTCTTCTCATACTTCCTTTCTTCCTTCTTTGAATTACGGTGAGAAGGACTATCCGATGGTCTTCTCCGTTTAGGGGGTGTTGGAGAGCGTTTTGCCCGCCTTCTTCGTGGTGCCATCTCCGCCGAGGTGGCGGGAGATTCACTTCTTTCTCGTTCTTTTGGTGGGCGCTCTACCGTTGAGATTTGGGCTCTCCTTGGTGAGGGAGTTGCCCCATCAACTTGTTAGCTTTTGGGTCCTTCGTATGGGTCCTCCTCTTCTCTCACCGTAGAGAGCCCTCTTTTAGAAATCTCACTAGGAGCTTTCATAGGCACTCCCTCTTCTAGGAGAGGAGATTGGAGAATCCCATGGATGCGTAATTGCTGTTGTACTTCACCTTGGAGGGATGGGTTGCCCATGGCTTGTTGAAGCCTAGTAACAAGATAGTTCACAAGCATAGGGGCATCATTAGTAGCTTGACCATTAGCAAAATCAAAGCCATCAACATTAATTTCACTTTCTCTACTATTGTCAGCCATTATAACTAAGTTTTAGGAGTAAATTCTGACTTGTACTTTGGCACTTCAAGCCGTAGTTGCTACTCCTCTTTACTTTCAAAGATAAGCACTCAAGCATCTATACCCGTGGCTCGGAATATCATTAATTGCAAGGAATAGAAGAGAGGGTTTATCATAGCCCAGTCGGCACCAATTCCTGTCAAGCTTCTAATAGCTCAATAATGGTTAAGCCGTAGGCAAGCCCCTTGGGACTCCATTATTAAGACCATAGCTCTCGACGGTGATACCCCGTTAACTGCACGAAGCAGGTGCACCTCAAGGATAATAAATCCCTAATCTCCTTACCCTCATGCAATTAATAATTCCAACCGTTTGTAGCAAGCTTGAGGACCTCTCTTCTTGAGCAAGAAAAGAGAAACCGATAGCTCTGATACCAATGTAACAATTACTGGTCTATAAAGCTTGTAAATAGCGGAAAATAACTTAACATAGTGAGCATTTCATTAAGAGCAAATTCCTAATGAGCAAACAAGAGTGCTTGGTTAGATATAACAACATTAGCATAACACCTAATTAGTTTGGCATAACAATACTTGAAAGAGGGAGAGAAATAGAACAATTGATAACTATCATGAGGACCAGATTTACATGGACCGGTCCCCCCTCCATTGGGCATTTGTATTATAACTTCTCCCATTAAGAGAGACTTTGTACAATACAATTCTTTGTGTTCCTTGGTAAAAACTCGTCGGTGCTATGAACATGGAAGCTTCATGCACCAAACTTACACGTGATAACACATAACATCAGTTACTTGTTGGTCTCAGACCCAAGACCTCACACACCTTCGAAGATGGTGAGAGCTAGCAGGGTATGAGAGTAGATCTAGAGGAAGAAGGAGTATTCTTACGAGAAAGAAATATTTCTTCACTTAGTTACTCTTGTAGCTTTGCTTAGCTTAGTAATTAGATAATAGAGGAGAGAAGCATGGCATTGAAGCTTAGCTCTTGGTTGGATTTGCATTCCATATCCAAGAGTTGTTGGTGTAGGCCTCCATTCTCAAACTTGGACAAGAAAATGAGATTTCCATTAAAGCTTGGAGAAGGAGATGATTTTCTTGCTCTACATATGAGTTGTGTGAGTGTGTGTGGAATAATGCCCTTTTAAAACAACCCCCTCTCTCCTCTTGGTTGACCCCCCTTGCCAATTACTCATGCTGCATTCCTATTGCCCCTTGAAAAGCCTAGCCAATAGTATTTGAGTATGAGTTTTACTCTTGCTGGTTTCCTATTGGTCCGTAAATAATTTGGCCAATAGCCTTTAAGAGGCCCAGTCAAGAGCCTTGTGACAAGTGTCCATCCTTTTTTCCATTTTGTAAATGCCAAATAATTAATTTAATTATCTGTTTTGCTATTGGACCTTTTAGTCCTTTGGCCAATAGGAATTAAGCAATTTTAGGAACTGCTTAATTATCATTGGACCTTTTGACTGTCCAATAGTCTTTTAGAGAGACTATTTCTTATTGGTTATTTTTTGAGCATTTATAAAAATAAAATTTTAGTTTACACTAGCTAACTTCTCATTGGTCCACCTCTGTGTCCATCCAATAGGATTCAGGCAAGAATTGGGGGTTTCTTTGCAAGTTTGACATGTGTCCTCTTTACTTTGTGGAAAGGGTAAGCTTAGGTGTATATAGTGTGTGTGTGTGTGTGTGTGTGTGTGTGTGTGTGTATAGTCCTTATTAAGCTTTATCATCTTCCCAAAACGTTTTTGCTTTTGTCCTCTAGCTTATTTGCCTTTTGCACACACACAAAGCATCCAATTCCATTTACAATTGACCATTGGACTTTACACTTTGAAATTTTGGAACTTAACCTTTTGGAAGTCTTAATGGGCTAAACCCTAAGGTCTTTGGAGCCCATTCATTGCACATTGCACATTGCTCTTGTGCAGATGGTACCCCTTTGGATCCCTACTGTGGGCCCCCTACTGTGACCAGTCTGCTAGCTTTACTAATAATCTAGCTTTTTCTCCCCTGGTACTTCCCCATATTAAATGATCAGTTTAACATGAGAAAATCATTTCGAAGAATTAGATATTAGTTATTATGACAGAAGAACATTTGGTGGTTGGGTGCTTTTGAGGTTGATAGTGAAGATTTCAATGTGTTGAATTGGGTATTCCACCACATTAGTATTCCTGCAATAATCAAAGCTCAATAGGCAGAGGAGGAGCTAGATGTTGAGGGTTTTGGTAGGTACAAGGTGAAATGGCACATGGCAGGAGACCTAAAGATACTAAAGTGTATGTACAATGTGTCAAGGGGTGCTAATGTCAAAAGCCCCTTCTCCTGCATGGGTGCAGCAAAGGAGCTAAATCCTGCTAATTGGAACAAAGCCCTAGATAGACACTCTAAAGATCCAAAATTTCAAGATGTTTTAGATATTCCCCTTTCAAATGTCCACCTCTGCACACTGCATGCACTTTGTAGAATCATTGAGAAGATTGTGCACCTCTACATAGGCTTTGCATGGAAACTACAACCTTTATCAGCCAACGAAACTGCCATAAAAATTATTGAGAGGGTATTGTCTGATATTGGACTTCATGGGGGGAATTTTGTGATTGAGTCAAACCCCAAGAGGTCATTTGGTGAAAATAATCTTCCTAGGAAAGCTTCTATTGGTGAGGTGAAGGCCAAGACCTTCGTAGGATTCCATGGAAAATTGGGTAGAGTTTCATCTAAAGTCCAGTACAACCAATGGAAGGTTCTACACAATGCTTTGAAGGACCATGGTGTTGATGGCATAGAAAGAAATGAGAAGGCATAAGTGTGGGAATCCTTGGATCCAATCTTTTCTTATTGTGATAAAAATCATTGGGGAAAGAAAGGCCTCTCCAACTTTAAGAAAGAGTTGAACAGATTCAAGAAAGCTATGACAAGTGCTTGGAGCTCAGTGCACTTCACACACTACATGGTAATAATTATAAATTTTGATTCTACTTATTTTCTTCATTACTTGCATAAGTTGCTAAAGAATTTTTTTTTTTTTTTGCAGCATAGTATCTACAATCACACTCCTTGGATTGTATCGAAATAGGGAAGCTTGTCAATCTGATGTACTCAAGGTATGAAGAAGTCCCAATATCAAGCAAGAACCAAGTTTTTCAAACACACTAGACATGGTGGAGGAGCTCAAAAAGATAATAGCTTGCTTGAAGCATTCCAGTGGTGTTACAGACAAGTGTGGCACAAAACAAGATCACAAGAGACTAAAAAATTATTTGCAGTTCTAATAATGCTACAGCTATACAAGGAGTATAAAAAAAAGGAAGGATGCATATAGTAGGCCATCTGCAAGCAAAAGGTTTTTACAATGGCTTTCCACTA
Organism: Adiantum capillus-veneris; assembly: GCF_014529385.1. Classification (NCBI taxonomy): domain Eukaryota; kingdom Viridiplantae; phylum Streptophyta; class Polypodiopsida; order Polypodiales; family Pteridaceae; genus Adiantum; species Adiantum capillus-veneris. Next base: position 11,170,755 of record NC_140934.1, read on the forward strand.
GAGAGAGGCAAGGAAGCAAATGGGGGATAATACAAGGATCAGTGTTGGCTGCTTGAGACAACATTAGGCTTTTCATTTCCCCCCCTTCACTTCAATTACTCTTGCTTCTTGGAACCGTGCAACTACTTGCCTGTGTCACCAAAAGAGGCAAGGACATAACTAGCCATAGTGCCAAAGTATGCACTTCTTCAGCCCATAAATCCTAAAGCAAGTCCAAAAACTCTAATGGCTTCTAGCTTCTCAAGAAGTATGATTTTGTCCCTCCAAGTTGTATTGGAGGGAACCTACCACCCTTGACAGAGCAAGTAGTTCAAGTATGGGGAGAGTGGGTGATTAAAAAAGCTTACGATGGTAGATAGCCATTGTGTCCTTGTTGAACTTCCCAATGTAATGGATCAACTTTGATCCCTCTTTAGATCCAAAGGCTTGGAGCCCTTCCCTCTCCCTAGAAACTTGTCAAGGTCCACAATATCATCTGTGCAACCCCCCCCCCCCCCCTCCCCCTCTAACAGTTAAAATAAATAAAGCTTCATTTGCCTAAATAATGTCCTTGCAAAAATACTATTTTACCAGTTTACCTTAGGGTTTTCATCATCTTCAAAAAGGACCTCTTTCGAAAGGTCAATGGAAAATGTTGGAAATAGGGTCGAAGGAAAATGCACACAACTTGGACAAGAAGAAGTTGCTCAATGCACACAGCAAAGGGTAGTATTACTTAGTGTCCAATGGAAATATTAGTTAGCCCTAGAGTGATGGGTGTATATACAATGCATGGGGGAAAAACTCATAGTAAGGGAAAAAATGCCCCAGCGGTCCTAAGTGTGTTCACACACATCACTACCACATGTATATGGTAACAAACCCCCCCAAGAGTGATGCAGTGAACAAGAGCTGATGCATAATGTATAGAAAAGTGCCATGCTATGAGTGCATGATCAATCTACAAAGGGGAGTAAGCTCAAAGCTTTGCGGAAGCTTCAAACTTCTCACAAGGCAATGGCTTTGAATAGATCTGCAAGGTTGTCCTATGGTGGCACATAAACCAAACTGATCTCTCCTGCTTAGAGTTTCTCCCTGACATAGTGGTAATGCACCTCAATGTGCTTTGTGCGAGCATGAAAAACTGGGTTCCTCGTAACTGCCAATGCGCTCTGACTGTCAGTGTAGAGGATGTTGGGAATGTCCTGTCCAACACCCAAATTAACCATAATGCATCTGAGTCATGCATCTGAGTCATATACACTCAGTCGTAGCTGTGAAGACCGCCTTATACTTAGCCTCACAACTTGAAGTGTCCACAGTAGGTTGCTTCTTGCTCAACCATGATATGCATGAACTACCGAGCATGAAATAAAAACCACTTGTGGACACTCGCGTGTCGAAACAACCAACCCAATCTGAGTCAAAAAAACATGTAAATATGGAAGCAATGATCTCCCCTTGGATAAAACAACCCATGGTGCAAAGTGCCAATTGAATAGAAAAAAATCATCTTGACAGTCTACCAATGCTTGGACCCTGGGCTATGCATAAATCTGCTGACATATGAGAATGCAGCTTGAATATCCGGCTTTGCATTTCATACATACATAAGGCATCCAATTGTAGTCTGGTAAAGAGTGACATCGGTAGGATCATGAAGACTCAACTTCAAAATTATTTCCATGGGAATAGCAATAGATTTGCAGTCCTCAAGTCCAAACTTACATAGCAGTGTCTCTACATAACTTGTTTGACACAAGGAAATACCACAATTACACTGCTTAAACCGTATGCCCAAGTAATGATGCAACAACCCCAAATCTTTCATCTTGAAAGTAGCAAACAAATCAGTCTTAAATTCAACAATATGTGTCACATTGGGTCTAGTGATCAACGAATCATCAACGTAAAGAATGACAATGAGAGGTACATCATCCTCGCACCTTATATACAAAGTGCTTTTTGTTGGATTGTTACAAAAGCCTCATTTAACCAAATGAGTGTCAGCCTTCTTATACCAAGTACGAGGAGATTTCTTCCAGCCCATATAAAGCTTTCTTACATTTGCACACTTTATCTTCTTGCCCTTTAATGCCAAAACCACGAGGTTGTGTTACATAAACTTCTTCAAATGTATCACAATTCAAGAAAGCAATAACAATATCTTATTAATATACATCCCATCCAAAAGGAGTTGCCAATGCACATAGATAATGCACAGTGGGATAAAAAGTCTCTTCATAATCTATGCCTTTCTGATGTGCATAACCTTTTCCAACAAGTCGAGCCTTATAGCAATCAATCTCACCATCCGGCTTATTAAACCCACTTCATACCAATGGAATTTTTGCTAAGAGGCAAATCACATAAGGTCCATGTGTAGTTTTCTATAAGTGCATCATATTTTGATTGCATGGGAGCCATCCAATTTTTTTTAATTATGTGCTTCATCAAAAGACAGAGACTCCTCTACATCACATAAGCTAGAAATAGCCAAAGCATCAAACACCATATTAGAGACCGAGGCTTTAGAGCCAATTTGGGAATCACCAATGTCTTGAATATTTGGCCATATGGACAAATCTCAAACTATTTTTTAGGGCCAAAGACTTCCACAAGGTAGTATATGAAAAGATCTTCCAAGCCATGCTCTCAAGACTTTGGCTAAGATTTGGCCATGTGGTCAAATCTTAAGCTTGTTTTGAAAGTGGGAATTGGGAAATTTCCAAATTGACTAATATGGTGCTATCACAATCTCATACATAAGATGCATGGCCCGAGAACTTGAACGAGTACAACTAGACAAAGGTGCATCCAATTTATTGTCACGTAAAGTATGCACCAACCATTTTGGCATACCTCTAGCCTCCTCATTCTCAACCCTTTCCACATCATGTACATCAGGATAAAAAATAGACTGATCTGTAGCATTTTTTGAAAGCCCCATAGGATGCACATTTGCCTCATTAGAATTTGCATTCAAGTTCCTACCACTGAAAAGAGACAATAAACTGTCATAAATTCTTGTGAGCTTACATTACTATCTCTAATACATGATAACAAGGGCTGAAAAAAATCTTCCACAAACACAACATCTCGTGAAACCAAGATACTCTTTGTTTGTGGATGGTACAACCTGTAACCTTTGCTTTCAAAAATTGAAAATAGGCTGATATGTAGCATTTTTTGAAAGCCCCATAGGCTGTACGTTTGCCTCACATTTGCTTCAAGAGGTGGCAAAGAAGCAACCATATCAAATTTTTGCAAATGCTGCAGCAAACTAAAAAAATTCAGATGTCCAAAACTTGCATGCCAAAGTTTTGCATCTGAAACAACCTTTGAATCCACGATTGTATTTGCAAAATTCTACCAAACTTCTCATACAAAGTGAAATTATACATCCCGTGACATAAAATGGCAGATGCGACAATTTCATCACCAAAACTGGGATCATGAACTGTACATCTGTCATCTACAAATTTCACAACAAGGCCAAGCCTAGCAAGTGCACATATAGACAAAAGGTTCTTCCTGATCCTAGGTACATAGAGTGCATCAACAAGTGTGAAAGAACTGTCATTCACAACAGTAAGCACAATCTTTCAACCCCCCATGGATCCGATAAGAGACATTGTTGGCACAAGTGATTGTATTCCCATGAGGGACATACTCGAGAGAGTTAAAGGGGATGGGAATGGAGAGAGCTTTTGGAGGGAGCTTTTTCTAAGCCTTTTACTTCAGTAGTGTTTGCATGGATAAAGCTTTCCATGCCCTTTGTGGAGAGACCTTTTTGGAGGCTTTCTTTGTTATTTTCCAATCCAATTGAACCTTGAAACTAACATGTACAACAAAAAAAAGAAGAAGCTTTGAACATAGGGGAAGGAGAAGAAGACACAAGCCACCGTATTAAAGCACAAAATTCTCCAAATAGAATTACAATATTAATACAATAGCTCACATGTAATAATAAAAAAATATGCTTTGCACATAGCAGAAGAACAGGAAGACACAAGCCACCTTCTCAAATCTTGAATTCCCTAAAAAATAATTAGTCCATTAAATCTGCAATTACAATTTGTGTCCTACAATTACATTTGTGCACTAAGGGATGTGATCAAAACATTTTAAGTATATTTTTGTTTTATGTCGTACAATGATAGTTGAACACACGAAGCAAACCTTTATTTGTCACCTTGCTCTGATGGATGAACATATTGTGGTTTAAATCCATGCCAAAGTAGGGAAGGAATATGAATGCTTGCAAGTTATTTATGGTTTCCTTTGTGCCACTCGTTCTACAAAGTCTCTATATGTACACATCGGGCTAATTACAACATGAACTTCATACCTCTCCCCTCGAACTTGTGAAGAAGATGTCTCTACCATGAACTTTTCATGCATGCCTGCCTTTACGACAAAGTGATGGACAATCCGGGCTTCCATAGTTACTGCCGATTCAACTCTCTTGGAGGCTTGAATTGATATTCCTAGATGATAATTCACATTGTTGGTTTTTATAGCCGCAGTCTTCTTCACTATGAAGCCTCCTATCTCTAATGCCAACAACTCTGAAGCAGTCATGTGTGGAGATTGGCTATAGAGAGCAAGAGAGGGATGGAGAGAAGGGGAAGAAGATAGAGCAAACACATGATGTGGTGGAGCTTTAGAGAGTTGTATCTCTCTCCTCCTTATTCTCAATATAACCAAATAATACAAGAGGGCCGGCACCCGACCATAACCGGCCACTAGCTTGTAACCCGACAATCTCCCACTTGAAGGCCAACGTGGCCCGAGTGGCTAAAGAATGTAGGGGCTATTATGTACAAATGTACAAAACTTGAATTTTGACCCTAGCTTCACCCTACGTCCATCATCTCTATGCAATGTGCAAACCTCTCTAAGGCTAAGCTCTTCATTAAAGCATCTAATGGGTTTTCATCCGTGTAAACTTTGGCTAACTCAATGCGTTTTCTAGAGAAAATACCATCCATGCCACATGATACTTGACCTCTATGTGTTTCAACTTGGAGTGAAACACGGGGTTCTTTGCTAACGCAATTGCACTCTGACTGTCGCAATGTAGCCCTAAAGTATGGTGTATACCAAGGTCTCCCACTAGACGAGATAACCACACACCTTCTTTATTGGAACTAAAAACTTCAACATACTCTGCCTCAATGGTGGCAGATGAAGTGCAATTGTGAATACATGATCTCCAAGAAACTGCCACTCCAGCAAATAAGAAAACATAGCCAGATGTGGATCGCCTAGTGTGTACACAACCCGCATAATCCGAGTTAGTGTATCCAACTATGGATGCATCACTTTTCCCAAAATGTAAGCACTTGCTAGCTGAGCCCTTGATGTATCTCAAGATGTCCTTCAATGCTTCCCAATGCTTTCTACCTGGATTTGCCATACTCCACATATAATGGATGATCCCCCTTTTCTTTTTTAGGTTCACTTTTTAATTCATTTGCAAAAATTATAAAGGTCTCACACCCTTGTCTAAATGACTTAAATGACACATTGAAGATGTAAAGCACCACAAAGAAGCTCAAATGACTTACCTTTATCATTTGCATTGCCAATAGTCTACACTTCATTCATCTTGGACCATATAGTCTTATTGATCATTGTGTTGGGGCATTTAAAAGTCCGGTGGCCTTGCTCTTCACATCGAAAGCATAATCCATGTCTTTGAGCTCTTTTGAGAAACTTCTTGCTGACAATGCATTGGAGGTTGCTTCTTCTGGTTTTGGTTTCCACTTCCATTTTTTCAATTAGAAAAGGGCCATCGACATTGTTGTGCATTATTACCTTGCCGATTAGGAAAAGAATGACTTGACAAGGTTTTGAGGAATTGTTGTTGCGTTATTCAATTGATGGCTTGCCAAAATCATTCCCTAGTCTAGTTAAATTTGTCCCATTCTTGTAATTTTTTGCCTTTGCCACAACATCTAGGAAATCAACACAATTTGCACGCTTCACTTGAAACTTCAACATCTCTTGAAGGCCCTCAATAAACTTCATCTTTAATGCATTTTGTGTCACCTTTGAACCATATTTATGTAAGCGCAAAAATTTCTCTTTGTACTCATCCATGGTGAGAACTGGTTTGTGGGCTTCAAGCTACTTGAAACCATAAAATTTCATCTTCTTTGCCATATTATCGTGAAGAGAGCAATACCTTTTTTCAACTTGTGCACAAAATTCCTTCCATGCAGTCATGCTTTCATCACTACGAGTTTGCATGTACAATTTCCACCATAGCTTTGCAACACGATGAAGTTGCAGGATAGCATTTTTCACCTTTGCTTCTTCAAAAATCCCTGATAAGAAAAGAAGTCTTTGAGCTCTTCAATCCATGCTTCCAAATTTTCGCCTGTCTTTTCTAAGCCATTGAATTCATTAAGCTTAGCCTTCTTGAAGACTACTTTGATTGCAACCTCTCCTGCATCGTCATCCTCATCATCATGGTTGTTTCTCTTCCACTTCTTCTTCTTTGGTCCTTCATCTTTGTGGAGGTGGTGATGGGAATTTTTTGTTGCCTTGCAACTGCACTCAAATCCCACCTCCACCTTCACTTTCACCTTCTCCTCCACTTCCACATTTTGCATCATATATTCCCTTTCCTTTGTCATCTTTCTCATGCTTGTTAAGATCTTTAGTGAACTATTAGATAAGCTCAACTTGTTCCTTCAATCTCTGGTCGTATGCTTCCATATTTGCCGTAGAATCAAAACTATTATGATACCAACTATGACGCGACACGGGAGAGAAAAATTGATTGACAAACAAAAAATCATTAGAGTGCGTAGAATAGACAGATGAAATAAAGAATTTGTATTGATGTATATAAAGATTATAGAAAGAGCATAACTTGTGTCATAAAATCCTGACTACCCCCGAGATATCCCACTCTCAATCACAACCCCAGTCTCACACATACTCACAATCACAATCACGCGGCCTCTGGTGATGATAGAGGCCATCTCCTAGAATAGGTACCCGAAAAGTGGCTATTTTCGTAGCCAAACTCTTGTGTTTAGTAAAGCACGCAAAAATAGGGTTGAAAAGAGGTGTCTTGCACATGACCATGAAATTGGCAATATAAATACCCCACATGTGCGAACTTGTAAAAATTAGAAATCTTTTTTTTTAAAGTCCTAAAATTTTGGCCATTTTGAACGGGCCCTTAGCTCCCAAACGGCTCTAAATTTGTTCAGGATCGTCTCTCATGGAATTGTTCATCTTGTTGTGTTCTTTAATTGTCACATCCTGCTCAAATTCTAAAAAATTAACCAGTAAGTTGGAAATTTTTACAAAACCGACGTAAAACAACATTTTCTCACTTTTTCCTTAATCTGTAGGCTGAAACGAGCTTTAAAATGTTGGACCAATATTTTTTCTTGCTTTTAGGACTACGTTTCTTACATACAAACATTTCAAAAATCCGACTTGAATGCCCTAAAAAATGGCTCTTGAAATAGAAATTGAACAAAAACAATCGAAATAAACTAGATTTTGGACAAACTCTAAAACGACCAAATTTTTCTTCAAAAAAAGTTTTTGTTAAAAATTTGGAAAATAAGTCCTATTACACACACAGACACACACAAAGAGAGAGAGAGAGAGAGAGAGAGAGAGAGAGAGAGAGAGAGAGAGAGAGAGAGAGAGAGAGAGAGAGAGAGAGAGAGAGAGAGAGAGAGAGAGAGAGAGAGAGAGAGAGAGGACCTTGTATAGAGGTCATCATATAGGCTCCAAATGCCCTAAGATAATCTCCAAATATGGGCTCTTCATCAAAAGAAGAAGCTGGTATTTTGATTCATAAACTTTATTTTATGCTAGATTATTTTACTTACAGGAGATGTTTTCCAATTAACAAGTAAGAAAATACCCGCAAGTTTAATAGGAAAATGGGGTCATGTTGTACCTCATGACAAGTAAGTACAGGGTTTTTTTACCACCATTTGAATGCATGTGATATACATAGTTTCTTATAAGTGCACCCCTTGAGCAACCAAGAGAGAAAATATTTGTCCTGTGTTCTTGAGCTGCAAGGATGAGCACATATTCACGAGATGGAGGAGCAGCGAAGTGTTTGCTAAAGAGTGTTGGCACCTGACTCTTGATCTTCCAATGCTTGTGTTTTGTTGTCAAACTTGGTTGATAGAGAGTATGCAATTGGTGACAATGTCAATGCCCTTACATCTGTCATATTGCTAGCATTGTTAATTTCAAGTGCTCCTTGTCCATCCACATGGAGTTGAGAGCTCAAAAAGAGTGCATTGAACGATAGAAAGTCACTTTACTGATGTCGAGAAAGGGCATCTTTAATGATAATATGATGCCCAAAGCATTTTGTTAACTCTTGTTGATCAAAAGGTATTTTCACATGCTTCAATTTTCTACAACTAGACTTGCATAAGCTCATTTTACTACTTGTGTTGTCTTTGGGATCATTGACACTCGGTTGCATTCTTGAGTTTTCAGCTTCTCTCTACACAAAAACCTGAAATGCTTTGCCAATTCTTGTTGAGGCCTCAAGATTTGAATTATGCCTAAGTGACGATGGCCTCCTCACACTAGAATTTCAATCGGATTCATTGATGTTAAACTTAACTATAGACGAAATATGATACACAATGAAAACATCGTTGAAATCAACTTTGTTTTGGCATAAAGGGCAAATGGAGTGGCTACTAAGATGCACTTGATGGGAAAGGCATGGTTGCATTTGGGAAGGGAGGATATCGTGGATGTCAAAGTGAAAGAGGCAGACAACACACAAGCCCATCCTTGACCCCATAAAGGGTTCAAAGAGATAGTGGGGAGGATGTCAATGATGGCACGATCGATGTCGGAATCCCGATTGTGGTTGTGGGGAGGAGGGACAGGGCAACGTCATTGAGGGAAAGAACCATTTGATTGTAGACGTCGAGGCCATGCTGCTTACAATGCTTGGCATAGCGGAGGAGCAAAAAGATAAAGGAAAACATGGTGGTGGGGACATTGACACACTGGGTGAACACAATGTGTTTATGTGAATATAGCTTACACACATAAGGCAAACATAATTTGGCCCCAACTTTTACTATAGATTGAGGTTTGAGGAAGATTATTATGCATCAAAATTTGCATTATCATGTTCTTGGCTGGATTCATGTGCTGCATGAGCAAGAGGGACATGTTTTATTTACACATTCCCATGGGTGTGGTAACTTGCTGTTTGGGGCATGGTGTGCACTTTTTTGGGACCTAGCTAATGGAAGGTGTATGTATACCCTTTTGGCATCACTATGTATACTATGTGGGTAATCAATGAGACAATTCCTTTTTATTATTTGCAAATGCCAAATTTGGGTCTTGTTTCAACATGACATTATGGCTGCCTTGGCACAACATGGTACTTAATAGTAGAGGAATCTCAAATCTTGAGCGAGATTTTCCGAGCAATCCTTAAGACGAGCAAGAATAGCCAAGGCACACTATACAAAACAAAAACCAAACAAGATTTTTTAGGTGGCTTCAAGCACAACAAAAGAAACCTGAAACAATATTACAACTAATTTTAATGGTAAAACAACCACAAATTTTTGTCAGAAAAAACCCCTTGAACAAGGGTTTCGTAGATGTTTCCTTTGATAGGCTAGAACGATTGGAACCCATACAATGGCATGTTGATATTCCTCTTCTTGGAACTAGTTGCCCTCAGATATTGGAAGCTCATTTCTACCACCATTGATCCTTGTTGGGAATAGTCGCACCATGGTTCCAATGGATATAAATCTCCTATTCCTACCTCCCTACATGTAGGACCACAAGACTTACACTAAAAGAATAAGGTTGTTGCCACTCAAACAAATCTCATGAATAAGGATAGTCTGGGAGCTTGAGCTTCTCGTCACTTTTTCTTCTCCTCTCTCTTGCTCTACCTCAAGTTATTGTGGGTTGATGTACGATAACATATTGTGCATTTTAAGCTACTCTAGAGAAAACTGTGGAAACTTGAAAATAATTCTATTATTTCAATGAGGCTATTCTTTTGAGAAAATCCACATCATGGTATATATTAAAGTTTGGATCACACCATCATAGGTAGCCTTCTATCGGGAGGGGAGGGAGTTAGTGGTGTTGCCAAAGGTAGTGACGCCAAACGTGTCAAGGGAGGTGGTAATGGTGGGGGATTATAAAGAGTGCTTTGATAGTAGAGTACGCAAGGTTGATAAAGCTATGAACAATTTTCTTATGACAACTTTGTCTACATGCTAGTTCTCTGTCACCTACTCATATCGATAGAAACCTAGGTTTAGTGTAATTCTACCTACAAATTTTGAGATTTATCTTCATTCAAAGTAGAAGGTGAATAAACGTACAAACTTTAGAGAAATTTAATGTAAAAATATTCTCTTAAATTTTCCATGTTTATATGATCACAGCTCAAAGTTCCTAGACTGCTTGGGGTTCCTAGTCTACTGAGTTGTCTATCATGCCTTGACCCAAATTACTTACCCAACGTGTGATGCCCCTATGTTGATTACACTTCTTAGAGCCATGGTGTATGATTGCCATTGTAGTCCTTTGGAATGCTTTTCCTAATGTGGCTTAGCCCTCCATTTTTGTTTGTACTCTATCTACTACTTGAGTTGTACGTCCATCAATGCCTCATAGCAATTCAAATAGATGGTAGTCTAGAATTGCATCTTTCCCCTTGAAGAATGATGTGGCCCAAGCCTGATCCTTAGCACCCCATAAGATAACCCCCTCCAAGGGGTAACTACGAGGTTGGTTGTGCTACAAAAAACAACATTGTGCCACGTTGAGCCAACTGTGTTGGCTAGGAAAGGTAAATCTCACGGTCCTAATTATTGACAAACTTGATTTTGAAGGAGTTGGGCAAGAAAACTCACCATAGATGAGGTAAGAAGGTCCTCAAGTTCAACCATAGTGTAAACAAAACCCTTCAAAAATAAAGAGACGCGGACTCTTTCACGCAGGGACCAGTGCTCGAAAAAAACTTTGTTTTGAAAACTTGGCAAATCTACCTATGAGAATTTTAGTGGTAAACGGAATAAATTTGAAGCTTTTACACCAAATGACGCTAAATTTGTCTAAATTTTGTAGGTTTTCTCACTTTCAAATTTAAAATTGAGAGGTAAATCTCAAAATTTGCAGGTGGGATTACACTAAACCTAGATTTTTGTTTTTCAACCCCTCCCCCTCTCTTTCTCTCTCCTCGCTCTCTCTCAATCTCTTTAAAATTAGAAAAGTGTATGAAAGAGCTCGCGCCATGTGGACTTTTTTAGAGAGAGAGAGAGAGAGAGAGAGAGAGAGAGAGAGAGAGAGAGAGAGAGAGAGAGAGAGAGAGAGAGAGAGAGAGAGAGAGAGAGGGGATCGCATATGGGCGAGGGAAGCATGGACGGAAGAGGCTGAGGAGGCGGAGATTGTGCATGATGTAGGATCAACATATCTGTGCTGATGTGCGTCACAAGACCTTGAACTTGGTCACAAGTAGAGATTCTGCATGTTGATGCAACCCGACCTAATCTCTTGTCGCACCATCGCTTTGGGTGTTGCGGCTTGAGTAGGTTTTTTCCCAACCCGATTAAGCATCAAGTGTGAAGAATCATGGTCGTTGTTGGACTAAGAAAGTCAAGGGAGGGAGAGCACGTGCTCCTGGGAGGCAAGAGTTCATAACTTCTGGTGGGGATGGGTAGAGGCAGCAAAAGGAGACCGGAGAGGTCCAAATGCTAAATCACACTTCTCAGTCTCTCCCCCCCACCCCCTCTCTCTCAATACATACTAGCTCACATTTAAATAAATTGTTTATTAGTTGGAAAGATTCCTTCCGTCCCCACGACCCACCACCCTTTCACTTTACTGATATGCACCTCTTCTGTGCACCACGCACCCCCCCTTTTTTTAATACATCTCCCTACTATCTAAAATCGTAGGTACATACTCGCCGGCTAAATATTTGAATGCGCAAACATACACTACTTATTAGGGTCGGGACTTGGTAGGTATAATGAAGGAGGATAAAGGATCTCTGGCGGGGCTTTCATCAGACGTAAGACGTAGCAAGCGATGAAGATGATGCAAGGGTGAAGGGACGGGGTATCACTCATGCTACTACACTTCTTGACGATCATTATTCTAAGCGGTAGTAATAATGTGCAAATGATGAGGCTGGCGAGAGCGGCGGCACCCATGCCATCCAACAATAATGCAGATGATATAACGACTGACGATCATCGACAATCTCTCCCTAAGGACGTGATGATGAAGATTGAGAGAAGCAAGCTGCTACTGTGCAGGACCGCACCATGCTCACCCTGCTCAATAATTGTAGTACGTACTCTTTTGCAACGCCTACTTGTGTCCCTGCTCGCTTCAACGCCGTCTCTGTGGCTCTCAGCTCTGTAGGTGGACTCCTGATGGAGGATCTCCTCTTTGACACCTCCCACCAAGTGAATTCAGACTCAACTAGCCTCTTTCCTTGCCAAATTGCCATTATTGTCGTCCCTGCGTCCTCCGCAGAGGAATTATAATAGATGTTCCTCTTTCCCACTTGCATCTGTATGTGTGTGCATGCGTGACCAAAACCGTGTGTATATGTTGGTGTGTGTGTGTGTGTGTAGAGAGAGAGAGAGAGAGAGAGAGAGAGAGAGAGAGAGAGGAGAATAAGAGAGTTTTAACGCCATAGGAAACTCTCATACTCTACTCACACATACCTCTATCTTTCTTACTGGCATGGTATTCCTAATGGTATCAAAAAAATTAAAAGGTCTTCAAACTTAAAAGATTCCGGTGAGGACAACAAAAAATTGTGCAACAGTTAATTTTGCAGGTAGCCAGGAAGCCACAAACGATGGTAGCAGTGTGTAAAAGAAGGTACAATTTGCAACAACACTCAACTACAGATGGTCTAGTTGGCAAGTCTCTAAGGCGCGGCCATAGAGCCTTGGGGCAAGCCCTCGATTTTTTCCACATCACTTATATACTTATTGATCCTCTAGATTGCTTGCTCTGCTTCAGCTACATGAACACCTTCACAGATCCTAGCCACACATCCTCTCTCACTACTCCTATTGGGTCCCCATGTCCTTCACCATTGATTGGTGGCATTCCTTGGCCTGCTACGCAACTCAAAACTGCTAACACTCCATGACTTGCTACACCGTTCTTACCACAACTCAGAACCTCATCTCCTTTGCACCATAGTGGTCGATCCTAGTGCTCTGCCAATTTCAATATTGTAGATCTTGATGCGTTCTCGCTTTACTAGCAACAACGGTCTTGTACCCAACTTCGTTACTCGTTCCATGCATCACGACTCGCTGCATGCATAATCCACTTCTCTATCAAATGTAATCTAATTACACACCAACTATCCAGATATATTCTGTCTGAAAGAGCGCGCGCCGGCGTGCGCTCTTTGAGAGAGTTTCTACTAATGCGTTGACAAACGATGAGGTTATAATAGGATATAGTTTTAAAAGAATTCACGGAATCTTTTTCGCGTGACCCCAGGGCACTGACGTCGCTGCAAGACGTCGACAGTCGACACACCATAGGTGCCGCCCAGCTCGCCCAGCTCAACCTCGCGTGAGAGAGAGAGAGAGAGAGAGAGAGAGAGAGAGAGAGAGAGAGAGAGAGAGAGAGAGAGAGAGAGAGAGAGAGAGAGAGAGAGAGAGAGAGAGAGAGAGAGAGAGGAGAGACCTTTGGCTCAGCATGTGAAGGTCTTCCGACCGGAGCCCTAGCTACAAGTGCGCACAGAGAGAGAGAGAGAGAGAGAGAGAGAGAGAGAGAGAGAGAGAGAGAGAGAGAGAGAGAGAGAGAGAGAGAGAGAGAGAGAGAGAGAGAGAGAGTTCTATTATCGTCCTGGGAGGTCAAATATGACCTATGGGACCAAATGAACATGTCACGTGGTGTGAGTGGAGTTCATAAGTGACTCTCGATGCTAAAAAATGGCTGAAATGAGCGTCGCAATAGAGAGTCCACATCGTGGTTGGGAGAGGAAGGTATGTCGGGAGAGATCATGGCTGAATATTTGGGGAAAAGAGGACCTAATGTGGTCAAAAGCTGAGCACTCAAGTAGTGTGTGGTACTCACTCTCTCGCACTTGACGAGGGCATAAGGTGCAAAGTCGATGACACTCCTCGCCAGTGCCCCAATGTCCTGTCTCGCAGCGTAGAGAATGGGAGCTAAGACGAATGGAGGCAATGGTGCGGATCGCACTCAACGGGATGGGCTCAAGGATGTAGGAATGGGTTCGGTTACCTCGTTCCGAGAAGAAGAGAGATTTGTAGTTTGGGGCAACGTGTGTGGTGTAATGGCTGAAGCGAGAACCTCCGGATTTCTCCCAAGCCGTGATACATTGGCGTTGTAAGAAGGCCTCATTAACTTGGGAGTCGATCGACGCATCCTTGACCAAGTGACATGCATCCCATCTTCCAAACCATTTCTTGATATCAAGCATCCACCCCGAACTTAGTATTTTGCTCTTGCATGTCTTTTGAACCATTTGACTTGCTTCATATGCGATTCTAGGACGTCGATGCAAAGGGCTACGTTGTGTCTTATGCATGTACTCCACAACCCTTTGCATGCCCAAGACCTCAATGGGAAGCAATCCGAACTCAAGAAGTAAGAGCATGTAGGGTGTTTGTGTCTTGACTTGGAGAAAGTTGGTGAGAAAACGCTTTTGGACATTCTCAAACTCTTTCCAAGTAGACTTCCCGATGCTTCCACCCCACACCTCCACTCCATAAAGAAGCACCGGTGTCACCAATGTGTCAAAGAGGTACTTTTTGAGATCCCAACACTTGATCTCTCCTGCATTGCACATGTTCTCAAATGCATAATAGGCCCTCTTTCCGGCTTCCAAGCGACGCATTGCACAATCCTTCCATTTATGATTGGATGGAACCTCAAGGCCAAGGAACTTGAAGTGATCTACCACTTCAAGTTTCTCATTGTTGTATACAATGCATGGATTTTCATCATTGAGGGTCTTTACAAGCATAACCTTGGTTTTGGATCCATTCACGATCAGCCCGCTATGTAGGCAAAAGCGTTCCAAGACACTCATAAGCTTTTGTGCATCTTCTAAGGTATGTGCCAAGAGCAGTACATCATCGGCATAAAGCAAAAGCATGATCACCGCATTTTCGATCTTAACCTCTTCTATGCCTTCTTGCTGCATAAAGTCAAGAACCATGCATTCCAATTCATCAATGAGTAGCCCAAAGAGGGTTGGGGAAAGTGGGCATCCTTGTTTGACACCAATAGTGCTTGCAAAAAATTCTGAAATTCCATCTCCCATACGTAATCGACATATCACTTTTTGGTAGATGCGAAAGACTGCATGCATAAATTCTCTCTGCACTTGAAGGCTTTGCATACGTCTCCAAAGATTTCCTCGCGGTACCATGTCAAAAGCTTTCTTGAAATCCACAAAGCAACAATACAACTTTTTTCCTTTCAATCGAGACGCTTCCATAAGAACTCGAAGAGTGACAAGGTGATCAATAGTGCTATGATGCTTTTGAAAACCTGCTTGGCCAAGTGCACGTTTGCCATTCTTTTCATCCCATTCACTTATCTTCATCTCCATGATACATCCAAATAACTTTGCCATCAAAGAACCAACCATTATAGTGCGATAGTTACATCTCCTCCTTTGTGCAAAGGTTTGATCCAATTTGCACTCCAATCATGAGGCATGCCATACTGAAGTGCAAGGTTAAACATATCGCATATCCAATATCGTGTTTTCTTGCTTGTCCATTTAATCATTTCAGCCTTGACACCTTGAAGGTCACCTGCCTTGCGAGTAGCAAGTTTCTCAAGCGCGCGGCATACATCTTCAATGGTAAAGAAGGGAGACATAAACGGAAGGGAGCTACAACACTCCATCTTATCAACATTGAGTTTCTCATAGAGGTTCTTACAATGCATATACATATCCTCAAGAGTCAAGTCACCAAAGCTCTCAACGCGCTTGCCTTTTAGATTTTGCCAAAACTTGCCACATGCATGTGCTTTCTCTTGTGCTAAAAGAAGTTGTTTTTTGACTCCCACCTTCTCCTCTCCTCTTCTTTGAACAAGTGCTTTGTATGTGTGTGAACATTCCAAGTAAACTTCCTTGTCTTTGATTGCATCCAATCTTAGCAAGTGTTTTCGGGCTTGACTACATTCCATGTCAAACCATTTCTTCTTGGTGCTACCCTTCTTAGACCTTTTGCAAGACATGTGTTTCACCGAAAAGCATTCCTTCGCACAAGAGAAAATTACTTCTTTGAAAACTTTCCACTTGCATTCTAATGTTGGGCTCTCTTGATGCTCTATCATGCTTAACATTTGGTCCACCATATCAGCATATATAAGTGCTTGTTTGAGGTCTAGACGTAGGTACAAATGATTCACATCATGATTGGAGGCTACATGCTCGGGCCGTTTACCACACTTGAGGTCAATACATAACATCCTATGATCCGATTCCGGATTCCATTCACCAAGTGTAAAGCTTTGTATGCATTCTAGAGTGGCTTCCGAGAACAACATATAGTCAATCACGCTAACACCGTTGTGCTTTCTACATGTAAAGTCATTGATGCCTTGCCATAGAGATACACCATTTGCAATGAGCATTCCGGTACTATTGCACATATGTAGAAGTGACTTTCCATAGTGATCCACTTCTTTTGCATCATTAGAACTTCGATTATACATGTATGAGTCATCCATTCTTCTTGAGACATGCGGCATGTCTACTTGTTGTGTGTCGTGTTGTAACATATTTGTGCGAGCATTCATGTCTCCAAAAACAATGACTTCATCTTGATCCTTGTAATGAGCAATGTCTTCCTCTAGTTCAACAAAGGGCTGATCTCTATCCATATTCAAGCAAGCATAAAAGTTGGAGTCATAGTGAGGAATGTAGCAACCGGCCACAAACATGACTTGACCATTTGGTGGGCTGATTTTCAGCCATAAGTAGCGTTTATACTTATCTTCTTTGACAATGGAAACATCTTTCAAACCCTTTTTGGTCATACATGCTACGCCTCCTTGGCCTCTTCGTTGAATTGCATTTTTGGCCCACATCAAAGAATGCACATCGTATTTGTCAAATCCAAGAATTCGTTGCGCATCATGCTCC
Organism: Adiantum capillus-veneris; assembly: GCF_014529385.1. Lineage (NCBI taxonomy): Eukaryota > Viridiplantae > Streptophyta > Polypodiopsida > Polypodiales > Pteridaceae > Adiantum > Adiantum capillus-veneris. The sequence continues at coordinate 11,187,907 of NC_140934.1, forward strand.
CATGTTTCGACAAGAAGTATCACATCGGAGTCATTGGTAAGCTCATCAATGCCAATTCCCGCATTCCATGGATACCCGTTACAATTCCAAAAGCTTATTCGTAAGCGTGAGTTGGTCTCATAGATCATGTGTCCCTATTTGTTGGGTGGACTTGCATCCTCCTTAAGTGGCTTTTCTTCTTGAGGTGATACCTTAACCTTCTTGCTTCTTTCCTCATATGCTTTGTGACGTACATTTTGTTGCATAAGAGTGCGATCCTCATATACATTACAACCTGTTCCTTTGAGGTAGATCCAACCATTGTCAAGGATGATCTTTCTCTTTACCTCATCAGCCATGGTACATACAATAGGTCTTTCTCTCGAGCAAGGGACTCCTTGTTTTCCAACTCGATGTGCACCATAAGCCATGATTCCTGACATGCCAAAGTGTGTAGCAAAAAACTCTTCAATAGCAACTGCAAGAGATTGGGGTGTTTCCATGCTTTCCTCCTTGATTCCACGAATGACGATGTTCTTTGAGCATTTTTGTCGTTCGTGCAATTCTTGAGTGTCCACATTCTCTACATTCTTTGCTTGGACAACGGCTTGCGTGATAGGAGATGTAGAAACCACATTATCCTTACATATATCAGCCCATGATTTGGATGCATTTCTCATCTCACATACATCATGTCGTATTGTATCTATTGTTTCCTCTTTCAATACATGATCACTCTCAACTTTGCTCAAGCGCTCTTTCAATACATTCATGTCAACAAGAGAGCGTTTACATTCTTGAACTTCATTCTCAAGATGCATCAAGCGTGTTGTTTGCATTTCAAGAACCTTCTTGAGGTGCTCATTCTCCACAACGAGAACTCTTAAAGTACCATTCTCCATTGCAAGTGCGCGCAACTCTTCACCTTGTTTGTTGACGGTTTCTTGTAACGAGATCAAGTAAGCCATGATCATTGCTTCCGTTGTTGTAGATGATGTGGTTTGATTAGCATCCAAATTCCTTGGAGATTTTGCATCATTCTCCATGGCGAGTGTGGCTTTTCCACCCTTGCGAGTTTTGTCTGACATTGCCTTCAAGTCGGCAACAAAAACGCAAAGTTTTGACAGTTTTTTCAGTTCTGAGATGCTATTACAGCAAAGCCTTCCATTACACAGAAAAATTCTGTTTTTACATCAATGCGTAGAGGGCTTCGTGCTCTTCGATTGAGGCTATAGATCACCTAAATCGGAGTTCGGATGAGCAAGTAATGGTCAAAAGAGTGAACTGCTGTCTACTAGGTCAAAAAACGGCAGAGAGAGAGAGAGAGAGAGAGAGAGAGAGGAGAGAGAGAGAGAGAGAGAGAGAGAGAGAGAGAGAGAGAGAGGAGAGAGTCTGGCCGATTTTGAACAATTAGTTAAATTGAGGAATCTGGAAAGGATGCCTTACAGGCGGTGGCAAGGGAAGCAAGAAAGAAGAGGGTCTCCAATGCTCTCTCTTTAGAGCCTCAGTGGGCGGCTATCGCTCTGTCACGAGCTTTATGGAATCCTCTCTCTCTCTCTCTCTCTCTCTCTCTCTCTCTCTCTCTCTCTCTCTCTGTGTGTGTGCATAGCGGCGGGCAGCTTTTTGCCGACCTTCTTCTCTATAATAGAGTCTGCAAGGAGTGCGGTAGAGAGAGCTCAGGGAGGGGTGGCAGAGGAGTGTTGTCAGTGGGGGGAGGGTGGAATAGGCACAGGTCTCTCTCTCTCTCTCTCTCTCTCTCTCTCTCTCTCTCTCTCTCTCTCACACACACACACACACACACACACACACACACACACACACACACACACACACACACACACACACACACACACACGCAGCTAGGCGACCACTCCTCT